>NC_137952.1:22460872-23060872 GCF_963924665.1 Micromys minutus | reverse complement strand
AAACATGATTTGCACACCGCAAACCAGCTAAAAGCTCAGTGAAGTTTCAGTCCCTTTGAGGCAACTACTACCCACTGCCCCCTGCAACTCCCAACCTTGTTTCCAGTGCTTCTCTCCTTATGTTTTAAAACAATAATGCAATTGACATTTATTGGGCATGTGGTAGCCAGACGTCTTCCCTGTAGGGAGATAAAATTATTTTAGGAGTTTTCCCTTCTTCCCTGCCTTTCTGACTAAGTGAATCTCAGCACCTGAACCAAACCGCAGAGGTCATCCATTAGCTGAGAGAAGAAACTAACTCGGTCTGCCCTGGTACCTCTCATGCTCAGCAACTGCATAAGAGTTTTCACAGTGCTAACTGGGAGGCTAGAGCAGGAGTGTTGGTGTGCAAGTAGCACACCATGTTCTTTGCACCTTAAAACAGTGCACATAAGGACCTATAATGAGAGCGTGGGAACAGACGCTATTTTGTTGACTGGCATAACTTATATTAAGTCACCTATTTCTCTCTAGCTTTCAGACAACTATTTTGTGCTTGGTAATAAAACAGCACCTCCATGAATATTCTCTACAATAAGAACTTAGGTTTAAAACACACTTGACAGGTTTCAACCAAGATTGGCATTACGGTTACCATGACAGTCCGAGTACAGATGAAATGTGTGGGTTGGATTTACCCTCTGCCTTCCAGTAGCTTCTCACCCAGAAGAGGAGAGGGCAGATTGATTAAGAAAGCCCAAAAGAATAAGTATAGGTGAGAAATCTGCTGATGCAGCCCCACATGAAGAATTGTGCTATTTATTTTTAGATTTATGCTTCGAAGACAAAGAAATCTATACGATCCCTTGCTTCCTTGTATCTTTCTTTTAAGTGTGCACATGCGTGTGTGTATGTGTGTGTGTGTGTGTATGTGTGTGTGTGTGCGTGTATTTCTGTTTAATCACTGACATTTATTCCAAAGACACTTTTGCATTGTCTTGTATTGATTTATAGCTTACTTTTAGCTTTGCCAAAACTTTTCACATATGACAAAAGCTCGGAAATCCAAAGTAAGTTGTATCCTTTTTTTGTGAGTGCTGTAGTGTGATTATCTTAAGTGGACTTTGTGCTCTTTGTCAATATTTATTGATGGGATCCACAGGCGCTTGGTATGATGCCCTCCAGAGGAGTATTAGCCAATGGCAAGTTAAGCAGGGAAGGGAGTGGTCCTGATGCAGACCAGAGCTAGCCAGGCAGCATTAGGGTGCTCAGGGGCCATTGACAAAATGTCAAACATTTCAAATTCCTAGCTAGCTCTCACCTAATGCCTAATATCATGGTAAGTAGAATTGTGACTACTCCCTCCAAGGGACCAACAGACACAAAAATGGACACATAAACACACAGAAATAATTATAGACTCTCCATCTTCTTCCTTTCTCTTTCAGTTGCATGCTTCTCTCTCCCTCTCTGTCCCTCACATGTGTGCTCACACACAGACACACAAATAGTCTACAGGGAAATTAAGCGGTGCCAACGAAACACTGTACTGAGAAAGTTCTTGGATAAATTAACAACACAATTACATTACATGACATGCCACAAGATGGATGAGGAAAACTTGGCTGGTATTATGTTCTGTTTTCAAATTGCAATTTATTTGAGGGTTTTAATGGATGCCTTATTAAAACATCTCGGCCCTGGTCAGGTTTCAGCATATGTCACAGTGGTCTGTGATTGATGACACCCTCTGCTGCTTCTCTTGCACATTTGCAGGGAATTTAAGCAAAGAGGGAATGAGCTGAGGCCTGGCTTGGTATTGATCGTGCCGAGGTGTGCTGCCTGGGAGCACAGTCTAATAACATTCTCTTAGCAGAACTGCTTCACATGAAGGCATTTATTACAAGAACCAAAGTGTTATATTGCTCAGAATAAAAGAATATTGTACAAACAAAAGAGTTAGCAGTGAGTGGGAAAGAAAAAGAGAGCTGCAGCATGCTAGGACCCTTGACGTGTTATCTTTTAGATGCCGAATTTCAGAGTGCTGATGGGAAAATCCTAACTAGAACTGGGCTGGAGAAATGAAAAAGAGGGGAGTGCGGTGAGCCTTGTCTTTGTTTACACAGATCAGGAAGACGGAAAGAACTGAGATGCACAATGGGTTGCTTCTGTGTGGGAACTGAGAGGAGAGAGGCTAAAGCCACTGGGAAAAAAAATAAATGAAAACGCAAAAACAAACAAACAGTAAAACTAAACCAACCAACAATCAGAAAAGCCCAAAGCAAAACCAAAATTGGGTCAGGGGACTTTACTCTTGCACCTATTGTGTATCAATTAGTAGAAGGTTTTCACATGCTCTCCGGCAAACAAAGTGATCTCTTCATACCTGTGGGGTAGCTGGACACCCAACACCCTATTACAATTTAGAAAATGTCACGATTTAACTTTAAAATCATTCTACTGAAAATGTTGTTACTAGAAATGTGATAAACCCTTATTTACATGGTTTCATTTTCATACTGTTCATTAGACAAATGCATGATTCTAAATGAATTAAAACCACGTACATTTGCATATTTAATCATAGCTAAAAGATAGAAAGGTAACATAGGCATTTTCTTTTTTGCCTGGGATAAGTAAATAGAAAACTTAAATTTTCACCTTTGTATTTCTTGGCATCTTCTGTAACTTTCCATATGAAATATGCATTAACTTTTAAAACAAGATAGAAAAGACATGTTAAAGAAATGTGTGTGCTTGAAGACTATTTAGAGAAGAATCTAGAAAAGATAATCTCAAGGTCAGAGATTCATTTCGCAGCAGTATCTGCAAGTCTCTTTTCTCAGTGAGCATGGCCTGTGCATTAGATACTAAAATAAAAACTCAGGGACAAGCAAAACAATGATAATGTACCAGGAATAGCCAGTTAGAAATCTGAAAGAACAAAAAAACAAAACCATCAGCAATAACTTAGACTTGTCCACTCCAGCTCTGGGTTCTTGCTTCCTTTTTCTTTCTTTCTTTCTTTTTTTTTTTCCTTCCTTGACCTACTATGATTGTCATTATTGAACTGCCACATTTATTATTTTGTTAGCCTGTGAGGGCCTATAAAAATCTCACCTAATTATATTGAATCACCTAACGTCCCAGACCAAGCCAAACAGGATGAGAAAATGGCCCAACAGCTTCCCGTGAAATGGAAGAGTAAAATAGTCAGGGAACAAACAAGCAGCAAAACCCGAGACTGCCTAAGGAAGCCAGCTTTATGGGTCTCCCAAGAAATGGACACCAAAAACATTTTTTAAATGTTGACAGAAATTGTTAAGTTGTAAAAATGGATTTCCTAGCATTGTCAGTTGAATGTACCTTCTAATGTACAAAATACCAAATTTACAGTCTTGGGATAGATTGTGAGAGCTTTGGCGGAGTGATGCTGGGAAGAAAAAGGAAATACGACTTAACCTCACTGCTCTTTTTCTCCCGGATTTTAGATTTCATATCCCTCTTCTATGCCATCACAGGGCCCCCATCCTTGGTGATTGAATGCCTTTCTTTTTCTTTTACTGTGGAAGTGAGTATATAACACCAAAAACTCCAGGTTTATTTGTTCTAGCATGAAGAACTAACTTCCAATTTTAAGGAGTTGCTTTATTTAACACATAACTTTCCAAGCATTTCTTGAGTGTCATCTCAGCATAACACTCCTCCCGGTGTGCTGTGATGTGAACGTCTTTCAGAACCTTTGATGCTCTCACATGCAAACCATTCAGCAACCCACTGAAGGCAGGCTACACTCAAACAAAAGCCATGTAGTAACAGTGAGGTGTGGGTCCTGACATAGCAAACCTAGAAATGTTTCCAAGATATTGTTGTCAAGGTTTGTATATTAAAAGAGCCATGGAAGAACACAAATGTGCTATGTTGCATTAAGGTAATTTAGGTAGCATGTCACTATAGTGAATTACGAAAAACAAATTCCAGAGATTCCAGGTCCAAATATTTTGTTAACCTATTACAGTGGTGGTGGTGGTGGTGGTGGTGGTGGTGGTGGTGGTGGTGGTGGTGTGTGTGTGTGTGTGTGTGTGTGTGTGTGTATTTGTGAATGTGTGTGTATGTGTGTATGTATTTGTGAACCTGTGTGTATGTGTCTGTGAGTGTGTATGTATGTTTGTGAGTGTGTGTGTATGTGTGTGTGTAAATGTGAGTACGTGTTTGTGAATGTGCATGTACCTGTGGGGGGGGGCTGGAGTTGTGGTGTGACATAAGTAGAGCCTTGAGCCAACAAATATTAGATAATGAATACATCCAGTTCATCAGAGGACTGATGAGTCTGCATGACCTCATTCCTATTGTTTGGTGTTGGTTTTTCTAGGAAGCCATGAGATCAAGATCTGTGCCGTGCCTCAGAGACAGGTCCTTTCACCTAGTGCCTGCATTCTGGAAGTACTGAGTGAGTGAGGGCACCTGCTGTATCCACACCTTCAAGCTCTTACTCGAATTGTACTTGCTGATATCTCACCAACTTGAACAAGCCACAAAGTCAAAGCCAAAGTCAGTTCACAAAGGAACTGGGACAGCAAGGGGAAAAGAGAGTTTAATTCACTGTGGTCCATTATTGGGTTCTGTGCTCACTAAGATTCTGGCTACTGTAATGGGAAGGAGGTGTCTGGAATTTGTGCTATAAAGCCTGGTCACAATTAATGAATGCAATAAATGTGAATAAAACTATAGGAAGAAGAATAATGGCTAATGAGCCATCAAGTATATGACAAATGACAACCATGGAGCTATGATTAGATTTCTGAAGTTGAGTTAACCAAACCCGAATAGAACCTATTTTATTCCGTAGGACATTTTAAACTGTGGACAGCTATTCACAAAGACTACCTTATGGTATCAATACTCGGCCTCCGACAATGATCGTGAGGAACTTAAAAAGTAGCCAATGAAACTGTGGCTCATCATGCCAGGCTTTTATTTTGAACAGTCATAATAACTATCCCTTAAATGATTTAGATAGCATATACTTAAATTTCAGCTCTTATGTCCAAAAGAAAAATAATAGCCAAATAGAAAACGTGTATTTAAAAACTGAATTACTAGCCTGAAAACGTGTTATGTTTCACAAGTAGTTGATTTCTGTTTGGTTGCTAACCCACGGTTTCTGAACCAAATGACATGACCAAAAGTGCATAGAGCAAAGAAATAAGTAGGTATTTTTCTGACAGTTTGGAGCACAAATATAACCTCCCAACCTGGAACATTCAAAGGTTACATCGCAAAACCGAGTCCATTAACCTTTCTAAATGGTTGTGATATTAAAAACTGACTCTTAATAGCTAAGGGTCATCATCTAATGCAATAACCATCAGCAATAAAGAGTTATGGATTAAGAACATTATCTATCTATGAAATGGTCATTTATGACACTAGTGTGGGGCCCATCTCTAAAATGCACATATACCCACAGTCAAGAGTTCAGATCTAATGATATACATTATGCTTTTATGAGTGCAGTTATGATATTAGTGAGTTTTAAGAGAAAATCATAACATTTTTCAAGGCTCAGGGTGTTTACTTTCAACATGAAACTAACAAAGAGAAAGTCTTTAGATTTTCGTTTTATGGAGCTATAACCCAGCCAGGTGAGACTGATTGACTCAGAGGGCCATGTAAGAAAACAAACGTGCTTTTAAATTGTCTAGGAACCATGTCAACAGGAAATTTCGAGTCCATATGCATAATTTTAAAAGGGCCACTCACATGGACGCTTATGTTCTTTTTATCTAATGGACAATTCTTCATTTGGGTTGAGCGTTTGGCGATGTTTATCATAGTTTAAAATTTTATTCTATATTTACTCATAGAATAATTAATATTGTCATCAATCAACACGGGTATGCTATGTTTCACTTCCACATACATGCAAGACATTAGTTTCCTAATATAGATTCAATCTCAGTCAACATTCTGAAAACTAGAAAATGTCATAAAATAGCTTGCCTCTTCAAAAATAGAACTATCAAATATTCAAAATAAGCTATACATTTTAAATAAAATACACAAAATGTAACTTACATTTTACCTCATCCGCACAAACAAAATGAAATGTACTCATGGATTAAATTATGTTTGACTTTATTTATTTATTTATATTTATTTATTTTTCTCTTTCAACTTTATTTAAAAAAGACAGAGAGAGAGAGAGAGACATGTGCAGATTTTTAAAGGCGTTTTGGCATAATACTATATGAATATATTTTTGTCAGCACTTAATTCTTTTAGAAGTTTGATAGTATTTATTGAAATCCCACTAGTTACCATAAGCATAAAGTACATGTAGAACAGAATGTAACATGGAAACAGTCAGAGTTTTCTTGGTGTGCATAGATTAAACATAATGATTTTTGAATACCAAAAATTGCCACAAGGCTATATTCTTAGCTCTTGGATTATTAATGATTTAAGGTCCACGTGTACCTCACTCTGAGAGGTGCTATGCACTTATTTTTTTCCTCAGAAGGACTGAGGCTTTCACTTTTTGGCCTTTGTTTTATATGGCCTGTGAGTTGTTATTTTAAAGAAAAATTTAAAAAAACAACAACAACAAAATTCTGTCAAGAATAGGTATTAACTTGTGGTGCTTTTCATCTTGGTAACCTTTTGTTTTTTTAAAATCATTTGTCAAAAACACTTCTGTGGTTTTAAACATTATTTGAAATCTAATTATTTAAATCCCCACTTCTACATGTAATTAATACATATTATTGCTAGAACAATATATCTTTCATGGATCATAAATGATACTCAATGTTCAAATTACTTGATATTCCTCACAAACAGTAAATATTTTTTTTAAAAAGTCAGTGTTAAAAAAAAAACCTGAGATATGTAGGTGTGGCAGTTCAAATGTATTTTCAGAAGACAGAGTCCCAAAGATTGTCATAGTGATGATTTCAAGGCCAGCAAGTCCCACATAGCAAGCTGCTGACCTTCTAAGACAGTGACTTGTGACATCTCTGACAAGCCTATATGTCCAAAAATACTTACATTATGATTCATAACAGTAGCAGGATTATAGTTACAAAGTAGCAGAAGAAGTGATTTTAGTCTGCACAGCATGAGAAATTGTGTTAATGTGTTACAGCATCAGGAAGGTTGAGAACCACTGTGCTAGGACTATACTGTATGAACCAGAAGGGGTTGGCTACACTTTGGAGCTTAAAACTTTCCACCTGTATTACTGTGGGAAATAGCTTTATATTTATTTTGCACTAGTTGATTCATGGTATTTTGTTATAATATTCTAAACAGACTTAGACAGCCACCAATATAGTTGAGAGCTATGTATGTCTTTGTTTGACATACTTCCTTGGGACAATCCTCATGAATCCTGTATTTATCAGATTTGTTTCACTGGCACAATAATTTACCATGAACTAAGAAATGCATCCTATGGTTAACAAGTTAGATGTGTTTACAATAAAATTTCTAGTATTGTCTGGTTACTTTATAATATTGCCCTGGGATGCACAGGATGGTATGTGCTTTTTCCATTATCTGTCAACTTTTTCTTTAGTCTGCTATTTCTTCTCTTATTGCCCATTTACCCTCTCTTTTTCATTTTAAGAGGGTATAAATGATGATGAAATAGATCTGTATGTTATTTCTCCAATTTTCTGAACAGCAAACAAGCATTATTTCAATCTGTCATTTTATCATTGATTTAGTCCCAGTATGAGGTAGAAAGTCTCTTCTATGAGTGACCACTCGGGAGTTATGTTAGGTCAGTCCCTTTGAAACAATTAGACATGTAGTCAACCTAATAACCATAGAGCAGAACCTACTTATTCCATAATAGGATATTACTATAATAAATGAAGTACCTCCTCTTCCGTTGTCTTAGGGTTCATGACACATTCTACAGAATAGTTGTGTAGATTACATAAATCTGGGTATGCATTATTTAAAAACTAGATTAGAGGATGGGTCAGACAAACTGTTTTCAGACCCCATTAGAAGTCAGATATATATCATGTAGAAATATTTAAAGTTAAGCCCTTTTTCACAATGAAATATGGTTCTGTTTATACAATTTAGCAGAATTTGCCTGTCTTCAGTCAGAAGGCAAATTATTATTTGTCTTCAGGAGCCTGATGACTCACAATTACCACAGTTGTCTAAGAAGAAATTGGGACAGTCACTGGAATCCATACATAGGTTGAAGATATTTTAAGGTTGGACAAAGTATAAAATTGATGGTGTTCCACCATGAAGCACTATGTGTGTCCCCTGGAACTTTAACAAAGACCATGAGCACTGCCCATGTATTTCCAGTGACATATCCTGAAAACTTCAGATTGACTGCCCCATTACAGGTCACTGACTTTGGCAAATGCTGCATGATTTATTCAAAATAACGGTCCAGAAGTTCATCTAAATTCTTGTTCACATTTCTAATTACTACTACTCTCTCCCCTTCTAGCAACTGACCCCACTATGCCAATTGATAGCTTTTTACTAAGTCAATAGATGAACCCTTGCTTACTACTATTCACTTACTGCCTAGATGAACCAAAAGGAAACAAAATTGAACACACACTCTAGGATATGTGATCCTCAAGGGGAATTGTCCTGAACATAGTGATAGTCATTGTATCCTTTCCTCCCCACTGTATCCTTTCCTCCCTACTGTATCCTTTCCTCCCCACTGTATCCTTTCCTCCCCACTGTATCCTTTCCTCCCCACTGTATCCTTTCCTCCCCACTGTATCCTTTCCTTCAAACTGTATTCTTTCCTCCACACTGTATCCTTTCCTTCCAACTGTATCCTTTCCTCCCCACTGTATCCTTTCCTCCCCACTGTATCCCTTCCTCCCCACTGTATCCTTTCCTCCCCACTGTATCCTTTCCTTCAAACTGTATCCTTTCCTCCACACTGTATCCTTTCCTTCCAACTGTATCCTTTCCTCCACACTGTATCCTTTCCTCCCCACTGTATCCTTTCCTCCCCACTGTATCCTTTCTTTCCAACTGTATCCTTTCCTCCACACTGTATCCTTTCCTCCACACTGTATCCTCTCCTCCACACTGTATCCTTTCCTCCCCACTGTATCCTTTCTTTCCAACTGTATCCTTTCCTCCACACTGTATCCTTTCCTCCACACTGTATCCTCTCCTCCACACTGTATCCTTTCCTCCCCACTGTATCCTTTCCTTCAAACTGTATCCTTTCCTCCACACTGTATCCTTTCCTCCCCACTGTATCCTTTCCTCCCCACTGTATCCTTTCTTTCCAACTGTATCCTTTCCTGCACACTGTATCCTTTCCTCCCCACTGTATCCTTTCCTCCACACTGTATCCTCTTCTCCCCACTGTATCCTCTCCTCCCAACTATATCCTTTCCTCCCCACTGCATCCTTTCCTCTTGATTGTACCCTTTTCTCCTGACTGTATTCTTTCCTTCCCATGGTATCCTTTCCTCCCCACTGTATCCTTTCCTCCCCACTGTTTTTTTTCCTCCCCACTATGTCCTTTCCTCTCCACTGTATCCTTTCCTCCCCACTATTCTTTTCCTCCCCACTGTGTCCTTTCCTCTCCACTGTATCTTTTCTCCCTACTGTATCTTTTTCTCTCCACTGTATCATTTTCTCTCCAGTAATTTTTGAGGCATTGAAGTTTTGGAAATTCACTGGTTTTTAAACATGAACATAAAACAATGGATTTTTAAAGCAAATTAAAATTTGTACTTTATCTTTATTTTCTCATTTTCAAAGTACATATACATCACACACACACACACACACACAGAGAGAGAGAGAGAGAGAGAGAGAGAGAGAGAGAGAGAGAGAGAGACAGACAGACAGAGACAGAGAGAGAAAGAGACAGAGACAGAGTTTTTTAAGTGTATTTGAAATGCATACTAACTTGTAATATTTCCAGGAACTGATTAAAAAAAAAAAAACACTATTGCTTTCAATAGAACACAACCTGTCAATTTGCCCAGCTAAATATTTTGCAGAAAATACTTTCTTTTAAAGTGTATTTTTAAAGGTATAAATTTCTCTGTGGGTGTTTAAACATGCAAATGTAGATGCCTATGGTATCCTAAGAGTATGTGGGACCCGGGAGGTGGAGTAATAGGCAGCTGTGAGGTTCCTAACATGGGTTCTGAAAACCAAACTCAGGTCCTTGTTAAGAGCAGTTCTTGGTAACTGATCATTCTGCAGTCCCCAAAATGTTTTCTTTTCTTAATACTTCCTGGTGTCACTCATGCATGCCAGAATCTCAAAATTTCTTGTCAAGGAGCTATAATTCATCAGATGAGCAAAGAAAAGTGTTTGCTTGCCTGTTTTTGTTTGTTTGCTTGCTTTTTCCCTAAATATGCTTTTACTGTTTATCTTTACAGACACGGATCGTGTGTTCCTTGCTGGCTGAATGTCAGTCTCTACTAGTGGAGGGTGCTGGTGAAGCACTAGAAGAGGAAGAAACTTTTTTTCTTTATTTTTCTTGGATATTCTCTGTATTTACATTTCAAATATTATCCCCTTTCCCCTCGTTACCATTCCCCTCCCCTTGCTCCCATGAAGGTGCTCCCTCTCCCACCTCAGTGCCTTGGCATTCCCCTACACTGGGAAAATGCACCTTCACTGGACCAAAGGCATCTATTCCTGACTCTCAGGTGGTTTTATTCTTCTGTGGTTCTATTCAATATGTAGAGGATTTCCTATCCCTGAGATTAAGCCCCATAATGACAGAGATCATACCTGAGTTCCTGGAATCACCTAGTATGACACATTCTTATTAAAACCTCTGTATTACCAGGGTTTGGCTTGGGACTTTACATATGATTCCCTTCCCGTGTTATAAATGACCATGCATGTGTGAGAAATATTTTTGAGGCACTTACTCTAGAACATGCCTATTTGGCTGCTGTCAAATGTGCATTCTACATTGGCTGCATCCCCTGACCATTTATCTCCTACTTACTCTTTTCTTACCCTTCTACCTCTCATTAGGTTGTTGTTGTTGTTGTTGTTGTTGTTGTTGCTATAATTCACAAGACAAAGACAATACCAGTTTATGTCTCTAGTGCTACTGAGTAGAAATATGAACCTGTAGACCAAGAGCAATGATTGGTACATTGAGAGTCACAGCATTGGAAAAGGAATTGCTCTAGATCCCAGGGAAGCATTTGAACTGCCACTCCAACCTGAGCCACCTTCTCCTGCAAACTTATGCTTAGGATACTTTTTTTCCTGATGAATTGCAGCACAAAGCATGCTATAGTTTCTCAAAGTGCATTAGCAACAGTCTCTGCCCACAACCAACTATCTGGTTTGGTCTAGTGTGAAAAAAAAAAAGAATCCTTGCCTTCTAGTCTTAAACATACTTCTCCAGCTGCCTATCCAGAGGTTTAGAGAATATTCTGAAACTTGTTACATGTTCTGAAAAGGAGTCATAAATTTTTCCTTCTAAGACTTAGAAAGAACCTTTGTCTTCATTTTATTTTTCTTTCTGCTTTCCAGTTTATTCGTTTTAATTTTCTAAAATGATTTTTTTCTATATTTTGTACAGGGTAAATAATAGAAAATTAGTCTAAAGCATAAACAAATAGAATTTTCCCAGTCAGGCAAATCATGTGAAACATAATGTGGATGGTCTCTATTTACCATATGAACTGGGTATTATTGGTTCCGCCTCATTTAGCAACCTATAGCATAGGTACCTTTTGCAGTGAACTTAACTCATATACATAACGTCATAAATTTTACCTTGAAAACAATTCACTAAAAGACAGACTTTGGGAACCATTGGTAAATGTATCATCTCATTTTGTGTCTCATTAAGCAATGTTGAGTAGAAGCCTGAATCTTTTTAGGAAAACTGGGATGTTTTCTTCCAGGAAAAGTAAGCTAGCCTTCCATCCAAAAGCAGTTAAGTCTGGCTTCTTTTTTTATTTTTTTTTGGGAGGGGGGGATGACTATTTTATTCTATTTTTTTAACAACTTTATTTTACAAAACAAAGATAAATGTACAGATTTTAAGCATTTTTTGCATAAAATTATACAATACATTTTGTCAGTACTTGTTTTTTTTTTTTTAAAGTTTTGATAGTGTGATCAAGATCCCACCAGTAACAATAAAACAATGAGCATAAAGTACATGTAAAACAAGATGCAACCTGGATATAGTCAAAGTTTTCTTGGTGTGTAAAGATTTTTTTTTTTAAATGAGCAGACAGTACATGTAATACAGGGTACAACCCGAAATTTGTCAATGTGTTCTTGGTGGGTAAGGATTGAGCATGACTATTTTGTTTTGTTTTCTTTTCTTTTCTCTTTTTCTTGGACTTCATACAGTCTGTGAGTTGTTTCTGGGGCAGAATTCTGGCTTCTTAAACCCTGTGAAGTCACGGACGCGGGGGATGAACCAGAACAGCTGAGGGAAAACAGTCAGTTGAAAACCACCCATCTTCTCCAGCAAAAAGGTCTGTGCTTCATCGTATGGTTGCAAAGATGGATTTGGAACAATGCATGGACTCAGAGAAGCAATAAAACCTACAGAAAGCTCTACTTTCTCATTAATTTCTTCTCATATTTTTTTCTGGGTCAATTCTAGCAATGAAGATCTGACCACAAGATAACAAACATCATTCTGACTTCTAGTTAAGTACAGCATAAAGTGGCAGAGCTCACAAAAATTAAGTAAATAAATTACAAGTTTATTACTGGAACACGCTTCTTGGTTTAATCAGGGCTGGGAACGTTTGCAAGTGTTTGCCAGGAAATATTTGCCTTCCAAATTCCAATCCTATGCGAGTTAAATTCTAAACATTATATAGTCAATAGTGTGTATAGAGTGACTGTGAGGGAAAACAAATCTATGTTTACGGAACTATTATTTCAAAAAGCATTGTGTTTAAGTAATAATGTGAAAACCTTGAAATTCTAAATTGTTTCCTTCAGAATAATGGTCAGCTTTAGCACTGCAAATGGTTTGACAAGGCAATACAGCTTTGTGACTCCATCGACCAGCCTTAGTTTAAATGGTTAGACCATGACATTTGGTGACCATTAGACACAGTTAATCTGACAGATTCCCCACACACATGCACTCCCATGCCACACCCACTGGCAGTAAAATGACTCAGAACATGGGACAAGTCTTGGAAAATGTTCCCTCAACCCTCATCTCATGAATACTTACTCATCTGTGCCTTCCCTGCAAGCATCAAAGGACGGGAACACGTGTAAGGGCTAATTTTAAGGTTTCAGGATCACCATAGCTAGAGGGGGGCTTCAGTAATGCAAGAACCTTTGCAACTTTCCAACAATAAGTTTTTCAGCTTTGTGCTCTTCTGGTTTCTCTTTGGGATACAAGATTATAGATATTAGTTTTTCCTTTTTGTAAAAAAATTATTAATGCATTCTTTCACTGGGGAAGAAACAGTTGCAAGTTTAGAAATCTGTGAGTACTACAAGATAACCTTCGAGGAGAGTTGTGTTTAGCACAAGTATAAGACAGGAGAAAATACATTTTCTGACCCGGTGGAAATTTGATATTAGGGTAAGCACAGCATGCATTTGCTCATGTGCATGCTCAGGACTCTTGAAGTAAGAAACTACATTGGGAAGGAAATGTTTTCCCCTCTCGGTTTTGTTTAGTTTTATGTTAGTCTACATGTGAAACAAAACTAGAACCAAATACTGAGGTCTCACTTAGAGGAAAATTGTTAAAATATAGTTCTGCACGAACACAGTACTTGACTGTTGGATTGTTTCCGGCATGGGGCTGCTGGTGCTAGCTGCCTCCTGCCCTAACACTTATAGTCCTATATGATTTGATTTGGATGTATGGAGGCTGTCTGGGATTTTTATGTGTCCCTTTATTTTTCTTATCATCTCTAAACTGTGCCCCTAAAAATAATAGCCTTTTAGAATCACCAGAAAACGAAAATTTATCTTTCTCACCTTCTGTTCATTTTCCTCCAAACACACATATCTTGTGGGCTTCCTTTCATAAAATAAAACATAATCAGCTACTTACAAATACAAAATAAACCCAGTTTACCCTAATAGAGTTGTTATTACAAAGAGAAACGTGTATTGATGCACACAGGCAGCTAATAAAAGGATGCTTCTATGCGATATTTTCCCTGTCCACAAATGCTAAGACCTTCATTTTTTTTTTTCTCTAAATTTTCGGTTAAACTAATTCTGTGTGATAGGCAAATATGTCCTGCACATGCTGGCGAATTAAAATTCAGCTTTCAGTGAATAAGATTAATTGCCTCTTCAGACAAAGCTGGATTTGCACTCCTATTAGAGAAAAGGGAGGGGGGAGAAGCAAGGGGCAGGGTGCCAGCTAGACTGCAGTATTCAGTTACACGTGAAATGATTTGTAATTCTGAGTAATCACTTAGGACAAGCCCTTGCACCATTTTATCTATACATGACTCTAGGCCAAAGTCAATACTCATAGTAAAATAATGAGATGAAGCTAACTGAACCCTTTTATTAATGCTCCTAGGAGCAAATCTGATGCTTGAGTCTCTCCCATTGAAAGTATCCCCTTCTTCCTAAAAAATGAACAAGTGGGTCAGGACACCCAGTAGCAGCAAGGGTACCTGTTTCAGCAAAATTATAAATAACAGACCCTTCTTTACACCCTTATTTCTGTTTGTGCACAAGGCTTCACCCAGCTGCAGGTGAAAGCACATGAATTTTGCATTACCTCTAGGCTCATTAAAGAGATCTGGCTCTCTCCTAATAGTTTCCCCTGACTTAGGGAACACACACACACACACACACACACACACACACACACACAGGACCTCAAGGAAAACAATGCACAGTACCTTTTTATTCTCTTCTGTCTTATGATGAAGAAAATCAACTGTTCTAGCAAATGTTGTGAACCATTGTTTCAGAGTCAACACAGAGCTGTGAGGGAAATGAATTGTGAAACCTCAACCCAGCTGTTGAGGTTTCCTGGGAAAAGAGCCTGGGAGGGGAGTGGGTGTTGGAGTAGTGGGCAAAAGGAGAACCTTGCTTTTCAACTTCTGATTCTATTTTTTTATTTTGTTATTGGTCAGGTTTCCAATCTGACAATGACATTCCTTTAGTATATAGCTATCTCATTGAATGACAAGAAATGCATTAACCTCTGTTTGGCCGAAGACCTGAAATTCTAATAGGGAAATTAAGAAGTAAAGATTCCTATGTCATTTTCTAAAGATTGAGGAGTGGGAGGAAGACACTAATGCGTATGGTGGATAGAAACTGATTTTTTTTGGAAAAACTCAATAGAAGGTGTCTTTGCACAGGAGAAAGAATATTTATAGCAACTCTTTTTTATTAAGACAAATATATTAATCACCATATAATTTGCCTTCTAAACCAGGACAAATAGGTAGGAGAGAAGAATGGCATAGTGATAGATATTTAAATTCCAGATTTGGTGACTACCAGATGAATGTCTTTTGAATTCTCTTGTGCTACCTTTGAGCAGAGTTTTCTCAAATATCTGGTTATAAATATGTTTTTGCACATAGTTGTTGTGAAAAGCAACATTTACTTGAACATCTGACGCATAACCATGATGCCTGCAGACCTCCTTCTCTACATTACTCAGATTACTGGATGCTTGAAAAATCCAAAGAAGTATAACAAAGAGAAATTTTAATTATTCACTCATTCCTTTGAATTTTGCTTCATGTGAGCTTCCATTAAATGATGGAAATAGCTTTTTGGAGCTTGTTTTAACTGGTGTGTTCATTAAGAGATACCAGAAGATATGAAATTGCATTCCATGCACCTTATGTGAACAATAATCCACCTCAAAGGCATCAAAGAGGGAATCCTAGTTCCCCACTCAGGAAGTATTTACTGAGTTCATGACAAAGCTTAATTTTGAGAATTAGTGTTGCTGGATATAAGGGATCATTAAGGATTTATCAAAGGGAAATGTGATCAGATAAACAGTATTTGAGGATTCCCCCTCCCCCCGGGAACTAACTGGAGAGCACCAACACCAAAATACAATGGAAACCCAACACAAAATTTGTTTGTATGGCACCATTGAAGAAGGGCACAGTTGTGAGATGAGAGACTGGAGAACATATTCATGTTGGGTGTTGGACCCGGAGTATAGTGGGATTAGGATACTTCAAGTTCTTAGGTTTGAATTCTACTGTAAATCTTTACATGGGATTTTCTCCAGATTACATAGAAAAACAAATAATTTGTAAAGTATATATTATATCTGTATATGGAAAGTTTAGTAAAAATGTTGAGTTCTAGAATTAGATAAGATGAATTTAGGATCTTTGGTGCCATATCTTTGTGAAACATAGGAAAGTTACTCTCTAACATAGGGACAAAGCAGGATTTTTTATAAAAGTAGTTAACAGAAGAAAAATGTGGCTGGGGCAATGGCTCTGTGAACAAATCACCTAATGGCAAACCTGACATCCTGAATTGGAGCTAATAGAACCCACTTAAAGAGCTGAAAGCTGAAACATTTGCAATCTATACCTGGAGATAGGAGAAAAGCCCAGGTGGAAAGCTAGACACTTCTGACTTCCACTAACTAGCAATGGCAGACACTAGCCTATGACTTCTACAAGTAAAATAAAAAATAAGAGGGCTTAAGAAATAATTATAATATTAATGATTATTATTAATTTCAATGTCATCACCATATCTAGTGCAAACCAGATAAACTCACAACTCACGTAAAAAGCTGAAAGCTACAGCATTTACATTCTTGACCTGGAGTAGATATATGGAGAAATTTAGATAGAGAATATAGATATTTACATAGAGAAAATATTCTACCTTTAGGCCATTTTTTAGACACAATTATTTAGAAAAAGAGTATTATGAGAGAAATACAGCTTAATGACATTCTTATTACAAATCCCTTAATGGACAGACATGTTCAATGATGCTAAAGTGTGCTCCCGAGGACAAGAAGATAGAGCAGTTTCTGTTGCAGTTGTGTGTGAGAGATGGATAGTCAACAGTAGCATGTGTTTTGAAAGAATGACTCCAAGTCAAAGAATGTCCACTATGTTTGACAGTGCTGACCTTCACATGTATGGCTTCAGCAAAAAACACCTATGGGAGTTGAAGAACTAAAATGTTTATACATAAAGAAAAACTCTGAGGTGGATAAAAGAGTCTTAGGATACAGCATTCTGCTTTAAAGAAGTTCAACTGAAGTTCAGAGAAATGAGTCAGTGCAGTAGGAGATAAAATGGTTTATGGAAGATAATCTAAACAAAAGATAAAAAGTGATGGAATGATGAAAAGAAAGAAGAAAGAGAGAGGGGGAGGAAGGAAAGGAAGGAAGGAAAGGAAAGGAAGGAAGGAAGGAAGGAAGGAAGGAAGAAAGGAAAGGAAAGGAAAGGAAGGAAGGAAGGAAGGAAGGAAGGAAGGAAGGGATAGATTTAGGCCCTAACAGCAGAGGCATTTTTTTTTTCTTCTCTAAATGGAGACATACAAAGAAATGGCCAATGTGGGCAAATATGACACCAAATATGAAGGTGAGCACATTTCTGTCAGAGAACCTCATGTTTCCTTCTAAAGTACAGTTAAATGTCTTGTGAATATGAGGAGGCTACCTGGAGAGCTAAGTTAGAAGGGACTGCTAAGAATTTACAATAATAAGGGGCAAGGGAGTTGGCCAAAGTCTTGTAAAACTCAGCAGGCTATCTTAAGGCTTGTAACAAATGGTATGCGTATTTGATTTTCTTCAGCTAGTTCCAAAACTTGGGTGGCTGTGTGATCAAAGAAGATGGATTGTGGGTTTAATTTAAGTTAATGTTTATAGCACACAGGTGGCAGAAAGACTACTCTATAAAAGAAGAGAGAGAGATGGCATTGCAGAACATGGAGTTAAAATAACACACCAGGATTTAGTAAAGAAATGTGTAGAGTCAGAGTGAAGACAGAGGACTTAAGTGTGAGGTTCAGTAAGACTGAAGAAGAGAGAAAGAAGAGCAAGAGAATAAGGAAATAGAAGGACAGAAGTAGAGGAAAGACAATAAAAGCTAGAGTCTCTAGTTCTAAGCTTCAGTGAAATGGTATGGTTGTGAACATGGCTGGCATCCAGAATATGTAATGTTTAGAATGGCATAGTTATGCAGTTGTGTGCTCCTCGTTATGGAGTAAAGTCATGGTGTTCAGCAGGCTCACTATATGCAGAAACAAGAATCGGTTCCTCAGTTGCTAAGCTCCGAGAACTTCAGGAGGATCTTAAAGACAAAGAGATCTACAGAGTGGGAGGGAGCACTCAGGGACTGAATGCTATGTAACCAGCATGCTGATTTTGTAATTTCAGTGACTAGCATAGATTAATCTGTGCGAGTTGAACATTTTTTAGCTATGAGTCCCTTGACTGAAGAGGAAGGAGGCTGAGGTACATCTTGTCCGATATTAAGCAAAGATGCTTTATGTCTTACACAGGCACACGCAATTGTTTAGAACGTTAGGAGAATTGATAGAGAAAATACATAGGGAATGTTCAAGTCCTCAGTAAATACAAAGCAGTGACTAAAGGAGCAGCGAGGACTCTAACTTGGTAGTCACAGGTGATCCATAATTTCCAGCAAGATGAAGAAAGCCAGAGATTCGAGGTCAGGATGGTCATTACTCTATTGACATACTATGCTACTGTTCTTGTCCATGGTTATACCACGTAAAATATGACTCCTGGACTCACCCTACAGATAAGTATTCTCAGTATTCTTTGACATAAGAAAGACTGTGAACATACTTATTTGAGACTTTCTTTGGCCTCTATTTAAAAGGATGTCATGTGAGTAGAGGCTGCGCGGTAAGTTCTAGAGATGATTGTTGGGTAGCTGAGACTCGCAACTCTACAGTTCTCCCATTTGTGCCTCCCCTGCTTTCTCCCTCTTTTGTCTTTTTTTTTTTTTTTATTTCGTATTTTCTCCCTTGATCTTTCTTTCCATCAATTGCCATTCTTGGATTTCTAAAACTGCCCAGAAGCCCTATTCTCTAAGATTTAAACTTGGAAGATTTAAGGTCTGAAAAAAAATTAATAAACACTAGTAAATAAATATCTACTTGCTGGCTATGAACACTCAGATCCATATTATTAATTTTTAAATTTACTTCCATTAATTTGCCTTTGATTTTTTTCTAGATCTGACTTTGGTTATTTATATTCCATTGACTCTGATGAATCGAATTGTCTTTCTTGGTTTCTCTCTGTGGGAATATAACTATCATTTACCCAGTCATTTTCCTAACTCTGTTTATAGATTCAATAGTTTAAGCTACTCTGTTAACATTAAAAAATATTTTCAAAGTCAAAATAAAGCTGATAGTGCTGTGATATTGACATTATTAAAAGCATCCATGCAAGTGTCTAAAATGCATACTAACTAGGAGTATTTAAATGATTAAAAGATAAGTGTTTATTGAAAAGCATAAATAAGAACGAATACATAAATATTTCAGTACTGGTTTGGGGTCAACATTGTCTTAGTTGGAGAACTTTCTCATTTAGAAGATTCTTTCATTTTCACAATGTAAAGATAAAAAGAAGTATATCAAGGTTCTTTCTGAGAGAATATAAAATGGGTTCAATTAAAAAATGAGCATTTCCTATATGAAATAAAACAAAGCAACTCTTGTTTGTAATGACACATAAATTGTATTAGAAAACCCTTTGTGCTTATTCCCTTCAATAATATCTTTCGGAGAAATGAAAGAAACAAAGCAAGAAATAAAACCCTTAACATTTTATTTGGTTATTTAAGAGTTCCCTTTGGAATGGCAGTAGACAGATCTTGATATCACCATGTATAAATAAATAATATGAAGCTTCTATGTCCAGATACAATTCTGAAATCAGATAAGTGGCTTTCATTTATCTCTTATTATTTTAGTGGTGGGAGGCCAAGCTTTCCCTTCCCTCAATTGCCTGCAGTCCTCCCAAGATTGCTCCCCGGAGGCTCCCAATGGCCTGAGAGATGTATTTAGGATCTCATCAGCCCTTTTAATCTGATTGCCCTTCTACATTTGAATCTCTGCTCCCGAGTCCTCTCATAAATTGGGAAGAGCTGCAAACCCACCTCCATCATTACACATGCTTTCTTTTTACCTCCTACAACATGTCAGTTCATAACAGCCCAGGAGTTCCACATCCCACCTGACAACTCTACATCAGTATGTAAATGTGTGTGCTGACACTCCTATCCAATAGTCAACAATGAAGATATACTACTGGCACTTTAACTTTTAAAATGTTGTTTAATAGCATCCCAGTTGCCAGTGAGGATCATATAATTTACAAAAAGAAAAATGGGCTACATCAGAAAATGTTTCTATTCTTGAAACATATATTTGCTTAACACTTTAAATATGCTAGGAATTGGGCTAGACATCAAAAACATGAATATCAAAATTAATAAATACGTTTCCTGCAATCAAAACCTCACAGACAGTGAAAAAGACAGCCATGTACATAAATTACTTTAATATAGCATGGCCAAAATAGTTGAGGTTTAAAGTTACATTCAAGCATAGAGGATGAATATACTAGCATGTGTAGGGAGGTAAAGATGGTGGAGCTAAACATTACACAGAAGCCAGTTTTCATATAGCTTTTGAGACTAGTTTGATGTATAGGGGTCAATGAGGTACATCCTTAAAAATGGGTGTTACAAATTCTCATGTGGTAATAATGATACATGTCTTCAGTATGAGCCCAAGGGGTTAACAACCTCATCGGAAGAGCAACAATATCAGCCAACCACATCCCCAATATGCCCAGGGACGAAACCACTAACCAAAGAGTAGACAGGGGTGCCCAGCTGGATATGTAGCAGATACCTTATCTGGCATCAGAGGGAGGGGAAACCCTTGGTCCTGTGTAGGCTTTTGGACCAAGGATAGGGGAACACTAGACTGCCAAGGCAGGAGTGAGTGGGCAGGTAGGGGAGCACCCTCATAGAGACAGGGGGAAGGGAGGAAGAGATAGGGGACTTGTGGATGGGAAACTCGGAGGAGGAATAACATTTAAAATGAAGATCAATAAAATAACCAATAAAAAGATAGATTTCAGCATAATAAATATCAGAAATCTCATTCCAGTGCAAAAGATACTCACAACTTGCAGAATCCTTCAGTACTATACTATGCAGTGTGGAACCAGGCAATGTGACAGCTTGGGCTCATTAACAAAGGATGCCTTTGAAAAGTGAAAAAGGGCACTTATTTTTAAAAGAGAACATGCTAGGGCTAGACAGAAAGAACAATAGTTAAGGACACAGGCTTCCTTTCTAGATACTGTTTCCAGTAACCACATGGCAGCTCATGACCTTCTATAGCTCTGTCTATAACTCCGGTTCTACCATCTTCTGACTTCCTTGGGAAATAGGCCCAGGTATGCTGCATATAGATAAATGAAAGCAAAGCACTGATAAACATAAGTGAAAATACAACTTAAAAAATACCTTTTCTCTGCTGAAACTCTCATAGAACAGAGAAAAATCTATAGTAATTAAAAACTGCATCTCTTAACAGAGTTAACCCTTTAAGACTATGTCATTAGAGTGTGCCCCTTCCTAAAGATTGATATGCAGTTAATTATTTGTAGAGAGAGGTATTTCTTCAGTGATGTAGACACTGCTAATGCATCCATGCTGCTGTACATGAAGACTCTCTAGATGGACCTAGCAAATCTTTATCAAAAGTCTCACATGCACACACAAAATACTTGAAAGTAGAACAGGGGGAAAGTTGGGAAGAGCAAAGGCATTAGCAAAAGAGTGAATGGAGACAGTAGAGGCCATTAACATAACTGACATACATTATATGCATGTATGGAAATGTAATGAAACTTACTGTTAAATATATTAAAATGCACAAAATGTTATGTTTTAAATAATGAATAAGAGAAAAATCATTCTGTCCCAGATCCAACTTTCTTTTGGCCCTTTGTATCCTTTGGGATACTTGTTACATTAATCATTTAGTCTCACAGAGAACTGCAGTCTGTTACTCTTATCAATATATTCTGGTTTACTAAGTGTGATAAGAATTCACTCTCCTCCTTCAACAGCTCATATTCCACAGCCCCTCTTCCTGAAGACATGCTTAGACTCTCAATTCTCTGGTCCCTTTTTTCCCTTATCACATCTCATGGATTCAATCACGTGTTTCATCTGGGCCACGATCCTCATTTCATTTCTGTTGCTATGATAAAGCATTCCGATGAAAACAACCTAGGAAAAATGTTGTGTTAAGCTCACAAATCCAGGGACATCATTCTGGGAGCTTTGCAGTGGCTGCTTCTTGAAGCAGGAGTCATCAACTACACAAGTAAGAGAGAAGAGAGGTAAAACCCTGCTGGTTCACTTTTCTCTTTGTCTACTCTTGCATAATCTGGAGCCCAAAGGCTGTGGACAGTGACACCCATGTCCAGGCTGTCTGGTCCCACATCAATTAAGGTGATCAAAGTAATATACCACATGCATTCCAATATGGCAATTTGATCTGGAAAATTTAGCTTTGACACTCTCTTTCTAGGTGACTCTAGGTTATGTTTAGTTGACAATTGAAGCTAGCCATCATAGCCAGTCTCCATCAAACTGACTGAGCACTGCTCAACAAAAGTCTCTAAAACAGAAGTTGGACCCTGAGTGAATTAATGGTCACAGGCTTTAAAGATTTCAGTCTTCAGATGGCCCACTCATTAGAGTGACTACTCTAAGTACCTAGAGCTGTTCATTCCATTTTGTTCTCAACAGATATTGACCTCAGTTCATTGAGGATGTAGAAGTTACACAATATCTGTCATGCCTTCTTATTACTAAATATTCATCTACAGTCTTAACAGTGACACAAACATGTTTGCTTTATCGGAGAAAGCAGTACATCTTTCAAAATCATGTTCAGTCTTTTGGGGTAACAACTTTCTAGAATATTTTCTCTTTTGTGTCTCCTTTTGCCTCTCTGTGGTGAAATAACTTCAGTCAACATTCTTGCATGCTTTGATATATCCCATATTTTCAAATTTGTAAACCAGAACAAAATTCCCTTTTGACTCCACATGCCTTCTTCTACTTAAAATGACTCAGCCTTTCTTCAGTACCAAGCATGGCTCCATTACTATCTGAGAAAATTTTGCTTGCACCCCCATTTTTCTAGCTCTTTCTTGGGTCAGTAATGATGTTTATGACACTTAGCCTCAGCGGCATTAAATACAATCTACTGCCTTCTTTTCAGAACCAGTCCTTCCTTCTTATACTGTGTAAACAATACTTCTGTCTATTTGATTCCTCTGTCTCTCAGTTTCAAAGCACAGTCTTAGGTGAGTGTCTCTGTACAGTGGTTGCTGAGAGAATTGTCTCAAGTGTGTCTGAAATGGTTGATATTCTTAAGACAATGAACACACAACTTAAAGTTTTGCATTGGAAAACGGTTTTGTTTCTGTGGAGTAGTTTGTAGGTACACTTCATTAAGAAAGGAAGCAAGCACAGCCAGAAACCCATTAGGTTACATTTCTAACCCCAAAAGGTCTCGAGCCTCTATGTGAGTAGTCAGAATCCCAAGTCATATTCATACATGATTGGAGATTGTAAAATGAGGCAGCTGATAAGCAAAATGCAACTTTGGGCACATATTTTGACTTTAGAAAATTTCTGACTCAGGAAATGATAATTTTTATAACTTACTTTAAAAATGATGTTTTCCTTGTCTTCTGTTAACTTTGGACAAAACAGATAGTACATTTCTCTTATATTTCACAAAACATTAAGGACTCAGAAGAGTGATTAAACTACATTATACAGACCAGTGTGGTGGGCAAGATCCAAAGGCTTCATCTGCCATTTCATTTTGTGTGGCTTGCCAATCAGCCAATTTTATAATTTTCCAATTTCTTGACAGTGATATGAGAAATTCTCATGTCTCCAGTAGTACCTTCCTCTCAGAGAATACAGCTCCTAACTTTGTGGGCTACGTGTGGGTTATTTGGAAGATAGATCATTTTCCAAATAAGGCATTCATGTGGTTTCTCCTTCTGGAAATTTGCCAGGAGCCTCACACTTAGGAACCCAAAACTTATCTCTTGATTGCTCTCCAGTCCTACCCCAAAGCTGCTGCTTGAGTTTTATGTATCATAACAAAGATCTTGATGCTTTCTCTAGAATAAATGAAAACATTGGAATTTTTATATTTACTTATCAAATTTATAATATAATTACATTATTTTCCCCTTGTTTTTTCCTTTGTTCCCTCACACACATACCATTGCTCTCTTCCAAACTGATGACCTTTAATTGTGTGTATATATACATATGTGTGTGTGTGTGTGTGTGTGTGTGTGTGTGTGTGTGTGTGTTCCTAAAGACATTAATGCAACCTGCTCAGTCTATATAATATTATATTTAAGTATATGATCTCAGGGCTGATCATTTAATATTGGATAACCAATTGTGGTAATTCTCTTCCATAAAGGCCATTTATTTTATTCTCAGGAGTCCCCAGTTTTCTATAGTTCTTTTTCTATAATTGAGGCTCCACAAGCTTCCCCTCTTTTAGGTTCCAGTGCCCCCAGTGTATTTCTTGTTCATGTCATGCATAGGTAGTCATATTGCTGGCATTTCAAAAGCATAGCTTGTGTTATATTTATGGGAGACACAATCTCACAGATAACATTCTGCTCCTCTGCCCCCTCTTCCCCAATGAACCTTAAATACAGAGAGTACGTTGTAGATCTCTTGTTCAGGACTTTTGAAATATACTATCTCTTGTTTTCTGAATTTTGATCAGCTGTGATTTTCTGTAATCATCTCCATTTGTTTAATGAAGGGTAAGAGTCATATTTCTCTACAAGTATAAGGATAAATATATAGAATGTGGCCATGAATTATGTTCATTTAAGACAATGGTGGTTGTAAGTTCATACCAAAGACCTAAGACTTTCCTGGTGTTAAATAGTTGACTGGGTTTCCAGTACCAAGTATGATTTTCCTCTGGATGAATGAGCCATAAGTCCAATTAGTGAGTTGTTGGTTACAATCAAGGTACTAATACCACTGTTCCACCTTCTGAGGTACAATGTCCCGCTGGTGTTGTCGTGGGTTAAGGGCATCATGCTGGGTAGGACAATTATTTACTCTTTCCCCTTGCATGGTGCCTTCATGGTCCTTGGAGAAAGAAGTAAGAGCCATACTTGATGGTCATCTGTTCTTTCTGTAAGCTTTCAATCAACCATAGAATTGTATTTATCAATGATCTAATTTTTCCCTCCAATCTAAATTACTGCCTCTTCTTTTTCTTTCTTCAAATTCACTCTGCATACAGCCTGAGTAATCTTGCAAAACCATGAGTCAAATGTTATTACTCTACTGTTTGAGAAGTTAATTGTCTTTATATAATCTTTAAATAGGTAGCAATTTTGTTTGCTTTTCTTGGGAGATGTTCTGGTTTATACTTATTACTCTAGCTTTATTTTGGACAGCATACATTTTAATTTTCCAAATATTTCTATTTGGATAATATATTATATAGTCACCCCACTATTAAAAAACACAAAATTTCGAGCGGGAGAGATGGCTCAGAAGTTAAAAGCACTGACTGCTCTTCCAGAGGTCCTGAGTTCTCAACGATCTGTAATAAAATCCAATGCCCTTTTCTGGTGTGTCTGAATACAGCTACAATTTATTCAGAAATATAATAAATAAACATAAATAAAGTATGTCTATGAGGGTAAAGTAAACCATATTTTCCACAGAGCAAAACATATCCTGTCTAGTATAATGCTGAAATAAGATGTGAGTTTTATCTACTGCTGCAAGAAGGATAGAGACTACAGGAAAGAGAAATGACAAACTTAATAAACTCCTCTTCTGAACCTGTACAGATATAAAGCCACTGATCCCTAATTTTGTTGAATTCAACAAGATATTGATAGCAGATGTCAAGATGTAAGGAACATATAGAGATGTCAAGACTGTTGTAAAAATAAATTTAGAGCTTAATATTCCAATATGAATGGACAAATTACACAGATGCAATAATCTGGTTGCTTGTATAATTGAGGGAGGATCAGCAACTCTTGCAAAACTAAATTAAATAAGGAGAAAAGAATGAATCTTCAGTTTCGGGAAAAAAAAAAAGAACAGTTATTTGAGATTATATATCAAATGATTCCTCGGGTTGTAGGTTGAAGAAATTTTAGAGTCAGATAGACCCTGGATGTTGACCAATTTAGTTAACTAATTATGAAGCAAATAAAAATACCCCCAGAGAACTAATGTTAAAATGATAAAGCCCACATGATGAATGGTTTCCATGTGTCTATGTAATCATACAAATTTCTCACAGAAATGCTTGTTATCTTACTGGAGACTCATACCAAATCTAAAGAATACATCTTACTTAAGAGATGAAAACAGACACACTGTGTGTATTTTAAGATAACCCTTGTATAATCTTCCTGACTGACAGTAATCCTCTAGATCTCACCATTCTTGCTTCAGAAAGGTTTACAATGTAATGTTATAACAGACTGGGGTTTTTAGGACACAAATGCAAGGGAGAATTTTTAATTATACTTCAAAACATACTTTTTGATGAAACAAAGGATCAGCTCTCTAATCAAATTAATAGATTCCTTCTTTAATAAAATGCATCTTTGGATTCTCCCTTCAAATAGACTTTATTGCCCACCTCACCCAGCATCTTTGCATGAGATATTCAAATAGTGAACTCACAATCACCATTTTGAACTTTGAGAATTATAAAAACAACACTTCATACAGCATTAGTTGTTATAAAGATTTAAGTTCTCAAAAGTACTTTATTTTATGAAGATTTATTGTACTTTTGGTTATATTTATGCATGTTTTCATGTGTGTCTGTGTGTATGTGCACATAAGCTCATATGGCCACAGAGGACACAAAAGGATGCTAGATCTGTTGGAGCTGTGGTTAGACGCCATGCTCAACTGTGTGATGTAGGTACTGGGAAGCCATCTCAGGTCTTGTTGAAGAGTAGTACACGCTTATAATCACTCTACCTTCTCTGTGGCTCTTTGTAAAGACATCTTTAGGATATAAAAATTATATCCATTTTATAGGAAGCACGTGGCATTTGTATTTCTGGACAACAGAAGGATTTACTATCTTTCATTTAAAATGAAAAAGCCCTATCCTAAGAAGCATAGCTTCAGATGACAATCCCTGTCACTGTCACGTAGCAACAGTTACAAGGGCAGCGTGAGCTTGTACAGTCTGCATTGTGACAATGCAAATATCTCAGCAGAACTCCTGAGGATGAGACCAAGTATTTTCCGTAGACATTCTTTCCCTTGGAAATTTCTCCACACTCCACAAATGTAACACACATACTGTGATTCACAGATGTGCCAGACGTTCTTACTTGTCTCGCTCTACAATGTGAATATGCTCTTCCACTTCCTATGTTGATCCTGGTTTTAATAAGTATGAAAATCATTTTACATGTTTAAATATGAATGCTAAGGAATTTAAGCACTCACAGACAGTATTTAAAAGAACAGTGTCTATACAATAAGAATACTTGTCAAGGAGCCCCAAGAACACAACAAATGACTGGAAAGGAGAGATGGGTATGGAAGGAATTATTTATTCATCAAGACTCCCCCAGTGTAGAACACTACTTCCAAGCTAGAAAGCTTACCATGCCCCACCCTGAAATGTAAGGCAGTATTTAGCAGTTATGTGAACAATGACTTTGAAGGCTGCTAAGAGCCCCATGTGAGGTTTTTATTACAAAGGCCCTATTTCAGATATGTCAGGTTTAACTTGAAATTGTAATTTCTTCCATAGAAGTCAGGGCTTGGCTTCTTTTCTGGGGTATTTTGGTTTCCCTTGTTTGGAGGCCCGGTGACTAATGATGCTCTGGAAACGATTTACTTAAAAAGCAGCAGCTAAGAGCATTTGATCCTCCTTTGATGAAGTGTGAACACTAGATCCTTTCCCCCAAAGTGGAGCTGGACTAAGCTAGCTCTCAGGGAAGGGAGAGAGTGGGAGTGGAAAGGTGGGGGTGTGCATTCATTATGTCTGCTTTATCTCTCAGAAGCTATTTCAAGTGATCAGTGGTAGAAACTGCCTATAGTCAACCTCCTATTTTCACTCTGCATTTGACATCAAGGTTGTCAATACGACATAATCATCTCTGTCAAAAGCATCATTCATTTCCAAACTGCAGAGTTATTTACAGTCGTGTCTTCACTCACTGTAACACTACCACTCAACACTCAGCTGTCCTTTCTCTGTTCTGATGAAACATTCAGGCAGACTTCGAGAGAAACTCTATTTTAGGTTAGGCTAACAACCTGAAAATGAACCCAGAAAGAAAAGCTTCTTCCCTTGTCCAAATACCATTTGGACAAATGGATAAAGTTTTTCATGAAAACTGGCATTTCAAAATGAGTTCTGTTTGGTAAGAGACACGGTGCTGAAAAGTGACATTTATAATGACAGCAATATGGATCCCCATTAACGAAGACTGGGTCACATTGTGCTCTAATTATAACCATTTTCATTGTGTGTGCATGGTGTGAGTGAGTGTGTGTTTGTGTGTGTGTGTGTGTGTGTGTGTTTATTTTAGAAATCAATTAGAATAGCATAGCTCCCTCTGAAGAACACACTATAAGTCTCTGTTTACAGAAACATGGCTGGTATGGGTCTTTGATTACAGTTAAATAGAGAATACTGTGAGGAAAACTTAGACTTATGCATCTAAGCACCCAGATGAGTAGCTATTGACTTGCAACATTCTGCAGTGCCAGCAAAGACCTAAAAGCTGTGCAGCATATGAAGAAATGACATTGATACAAAGAAACAGGGGCTAATGGAAATCAGGCAGGGTTCTTAAGAAGGCTTTGCTTACTCATCTCTTTCATCTTCTGTCTCAGAGAACAAATCTTAGTATAACCAAAACTCTGCATTTCCCAATGGCACTACTTAGGATTTTAAAATTTTCCTTAGCAGAAGACATAACAATGGCTAAAAAGGGAAGGATGAAGTTGGGGGAAACTCTGAGGCAGTTTGCAAGTTTATCTGGCAAATGTAAGTTTGGTTGTCTAATGGCTTCCAGAAGTTATTAATTCTGCATTTTTCCATAGAGAAGCATAAATATTATCACTCCACGTGGGGCCCCTTCTCCTTGGTATCAAATGTCTAAAATGCATGAACTACAGGATAAATCAAACTCTCTATGCATTTTTTTTGTCATCTGAGCAAGTTTTCTCTAAAATCAGAGCATTTAATATTAATAGTAAGTGTGTGAAGATTTTGTGAAGCAACTGGTTCATTTTGTGTAACTGACACAATTTGGACTTCTCCATCTCATCTAAGTGTATTATCATATTTCTATTTTTTGGGGGGTGAGGTAATTGACAGAGATTCAGGAATTTTCTTGGTGTTCTGTAGTTTTTACTAATTGAGTAACTGCCATTGGCATCAACATAAGTTGTCTGCTTTTATATGAAGTTTTTATTCTAATTCTCCAAACCATCCCAGTGTAGGCAGTACAGGTACCAGCCTTTCAACAGGTGAAGAATCAACAGACCACTGAAAAGTGACAGCTAACACTGGGAATTATTCTCCATCATTTTGCTGGGGTTCAAATGGAAGCATCTCATTCTCAACCCGTGCTCTCTTTTGCTTGCTCAACCAGTCACACAATGACAGATAAGTATTTCAACCCAATCCACACCTTTTAGTTCATTCAGGGATTCTTTTTTCCCCTCAGTCTTAATGGAAATGTGAGGATGTTGAAGGGGTTGGCATCATGGCCCCATCTGCATTTCCTTTTGTGCTTTGGGGTCTCGTCTTTGGCTACCTGAGGCATACCCAACTATCCTGCACTTTGTCTCAGAAGCACACCTTTCCACCTCGGCATCACTTGGCTTTGTTCAACAATCCTCCTCCTTATTTTTATGTTTTTTCATCTGAGTCCTGTGTTTTCCTAGAGTTATGTAGGGCCAGTGCACCATCACCCTAAGAACACAGAAACTTTACATTTTTCTCTATTTCCTTGTTTATTCTATTTTCACCATGCGCACTGGCCATGACAACAGGCCATTTTCCTCCAGTCCCATCCATTTTTTATTGTGATCTCCCTAAAGCATGCACTTCTATTATTTCTTATTCATAAAGCATAAAAATATTGAGTCCTATATTTTCATTGCACACGCATAGTTATAGCAACTAGAAACAATATTTTCTACTCTGAAGTAACTCATACATAATAATAATTGTGAGGTCTTTTTAATGAACACATCATTTATGGTGATTGTTACTGTCTTCATGCATGTGTCTATAATTATATGTATTATGCACTTTCACCTTCCTGCTGCTCATGTTCTTGATTAAAATGAAAAAAAAAAACAAAAGTCCAGCTTATAAGCATTAGTTATTGAATTGTCACCTCCTTAGTCTACTTATTGACAATAATTTGGAAATAGCAAACATCATGACTGATTTATTAGGCCATCCATTTACCATGGCCTGGGGCCACTTCTAAGTGATTAATGATGTGAGGGCTCATTGCAATATTAAAGAGATCAACCTGAACCCTAAGTCTAAACAGAACAACTCTTCAGAGGCCTGCAATAATTTGCTTATATTTTTTATTTCTAGATAGTAACAAATAAGTTAATTTCTGTAACACTTCACATTAAAAAATAGACTCAGATAATCTAAATTTCAGTAGTATACTTGTCTTGAAAACATAGACCTCTTCTAAAATGATGTAGCTAGTGGTGAATAATATTGGGTAAATGATCACACACACACACACACACACACACACACACACACACAGACACACACGTGCCTATGGCTATACAATTCTTAATAAATAAAGGAAATAATCTTTCTGAGAATGTTTTACTCAAAATATTATAATTATGTAGTTATTCTAGAAACCTTCTTTCATTATAGCTTTTATTTTAAGAAAAATTTACAATCCTTCCTTCACTATTTCAATTTTAAATTATATTTACATCCTCCCTCCCCCTCGGTAGTTAGAACAAGTAATGCTGTAAACGAAAGCAAACCAGGGCATGAATAGGGTCTCTCAGGGTCATTGACACATTTAGGGCTTATAGCCTGCCTGGATTTCTAGCTTTGGCTCTTCTCATTCCAGTACTTACACCAGACATGCACTATAAATGGGAAGAGTAAGGTTCCATCATTTAAATAATATTTGTATTATATTCTGTTGAATTTTGTGTGACAAAAGAAAAAAAACTTTTCTTATTAATTTTACTTTCTGGTTTCTAATTTCTAATGAACTCAATCTTGAAAAGTATTGTAAACCTCATTAAACTTATTAGGTATTTAAACTTAACTCCAAAGGCCATTTCAAAACCATACAGTACTTTAGTGTTTAAAATTTCCTTAGATTTTATTATTTTGTAGTCATATTATCAGCTAAGAGTTTTCTGACTGTGAGAACAGAACAATATCTCCACTTACTGTGTATGGATGACAATTTTCTTCTGGCTACTAAGTAGAAATAAATCATCAAGAAATAAAAGATTCTGTTTTTCAGTGGAGAAATATTTTAAGTGTTGTTAGAGAAATTGGGCTTCCCATTTTGAATTTAAAGTATCCTTAATAAAATAATTTAGAAATAGTCAGAAGAAAATTGCAGAATGATTTTGCTATAGTTTAAGAGAAAACAATGGGCAGGCAAGCTTTAGACCTTGACAGCTACTGAGCCAAAACGTTAGATATGCATTTTGAGCTAGGGTCTGAGGAAGGAGGCTGATTCAGACAAGAAGATTGGTCAGAAGCTGTGAAGGCAGTAAAAGAGGCGTAGAAAAGAGGGAGAAGTCAAAGATGGAGGAAAAAGAGACAGGGAGAGAGGGAAAGAGAAAGGGAGAGAGAGATACAGAGAGAGAGAGAGAAAGGGAGGGAGAAAACAGATAAGTTACTCTTTTAAATCAAAAGATGGCAGGCTACATGGTGGAGGCTTTGTAGTTCTATGGAGGAAGAACATTGAGAAAAATGTTATCTTATTAAAAGAATAATTATTCCTCCTGCCAACTTGGCATATCTTTGAGTGAATAAGTTTTGTTGGAAGATGGACTCCTGGCTAGGTGATTGGCAGGCCCAACCACATTAAACCTTAAAGGAAGAGAGAATTGTATGTAATATTCTAATCTCTTGAGCAGATGAGAATGTCACGTCTTAACCAAGGGCCATATCTTGACTAGAAGGCAACAAAGGATGGGCAGAGCTGCTGTTTACCTTCCTAATACTACCAGGAACATGGGAGATGGTGTTCAAAACTGGACAGAAGATGAAGCTCTCCTACTCAATGACTTCCAAGGTTACCAATACCTGTCAAGCTTAGCTCACATTTCCCTCTCATGATCCGAGAGGGTGAAATTATTCAGGAGATAGAGTGAGATTGAGGTACAGACATCACCTGTTTTCATTGTTGAAAATCCAGAGGTCCAGTTCCAATGCTGCTCTCCAGGAGGAAGTATAGGCTGAAGCTTGACTCTTAACCTTTCAGGCAGGGCTGCTTGTTATTGAGAACAGAAAAATAATAAAAAACCAGAGGTCAGTGCTAGCATTCCTAGTCTCATGCTAGGACAGAAGCAAAACCATTTCTGGCTTGAATTGCTCACTTTCTGGGTCCATCCCTCAAAACTGGCTTGAGCACTTCTTATCTTTTATTCCTTCCTTAAGTGCTTTTATGTTTGGTCATAAAAAGCTTAGAATTATACGAAGCCAGTTTTTCTAAGCCAGGACTTCTTCATCATAGGATAATCACAAATATTTTAAAGCACATGCTTGCTGGCTTGCCCCTTAAAGACAATGCAGCCAAGGAAACCTTGTTAAAGGCTATCATCTCCCTCAGTCACGTGCAAGTCACAGTCCTTCAAGGAGACTGTACAGGTCTTAAAAGCTCTTTACAAGAGTTCTGAGCTTTGGAACAACTGAAGAACAATGACCTCATAAATTTTTTAGGCAAAGGGATGGAACTAGAAAATATCATCCTGAGTAAGTAACCCAGTTACAAAGAAACTCACATGGTATCCACACACTGATAAGCTAAAACTAGACAAAAAGCTCAGAATACCAAGCAAGATACACTTTATTGACCACATGAAGCTCAAGAAGAAGGAAGACCAAAATGTGGATGTTTCAGTCCTTAGAAGGGAGAATAAAATACTCATGGGAAGAAATAAAAGGGACAAAGACTGGAGCAGAGAGTGAAGGAGAAAGGTCATCCAGAGACTGCCCCACCTGGGGGGTCTATCCTATATGCAGCCACCAAATTCAGTCACTATTGCTGATGCCATAAGTGCTTGCTGACAGAAGCCTGATATAAATGTCTCCTGAGAGGCTGTGCCAAAGCCTTACTGATACAGATGAGGATATTTGCAGCTAACCATCAGACTGAGCATGGGAACCCCAATGGAGGAGTTTAGAGAAAGACTGAAGGATCTGAAGGTGTTTGAAACCCCACAGGAATAACAATATGAATCAATGAGATCCCCTCAGAATTCCCAGGGACTAAACCACCAACCAGACTACACATGGAGGAACCCATGGCTCCAGCCACATATGTAGCAGAGGATGGAATTGTCTGGAATTAATAGGAGGGGATGCTCTTGGTCCTGTGAAGACTTGTTTTTGCAGTGTAGGGGAATGCTTGAATGGTGAGGTGGGAATGTGTGGGTGGAGGGGGAGCACCCTCATAGAAGCAGTGGGAGGGAGAATGGTAATGGGAAAGGGGGAAACAGGGAAAGGGCATAACATTTGAAATGTAAATACATAAAATATCCAATAAAATTTTTTAAAGTCTCTGAAGCCATTCTGAGCTACAGTTTATACTCAATAGCTATGTGATGAAATATCAAAGCTCTTGAGAAGTTCATGTGTGTTACTTTTCTTGCTTTGAAGAAGTAGATGCACTCATAAATGGTAGGCTACACCAAGTGAATGGGAGAGAAGTGGGACTAAAAAAAAAGAAGCTCAGACTTCATGTACTTTCTTACTCTCTTACTTTCCAAAAGGTCTCTGTTGGTTCTATTAAAGAAGAAACCAAAGAACATCACCCGTGAGATTATTTTAAATAGTGTGAAAAATGGAAGTGATTGAAATCATGACAGACAAATACAAAAGAGAGAAGAGGGGATCCTCTTCTTCACTTGTGATGACCATGAATCCATGAATAAGATTCTCCTTGAGATATGCCCCAGCATGAATGGCCATGACTGTGAAGCAAGACTAGATAGCTGTTGCTTCATCCAGACAAAGAGGACAAAGGAGTTCAGGAAACTTTGGTGGTGGCAGTAGAGATGGGTTTGCTTTTTTGGTTTTCTGATTTTTGTGTGTGTGTGTGTGGTTTTTTTTTTTTTTTTTTTTTTTTTTTTTTTTGCTAGTTACAATATGGGTTGTGGAGAATACATCAGTGGTCATAGAGGCTTTGTTCAAAGCTGTGTTTGTAGGTGAGATCGCAGTGGGGTAGCTATAAAGTATTTGGTAATTACTAAAGTTGTTTGGGAGATTGTGGAAGCTACAGTGATTTGGGTATTTATGACAATCAGTCTCAAAAGTTAGGACCTTACATAGAAACTTCAGGGGCAGAGGTTCTGCAAGACAAAACTTTGCTAAGACATAGAACCAAACTGGCTTCAGTGCCAGCAGCAGAAGAAGTAGCCATGGCAACAAAGAAAGGTTCTAATTACTGCCAAGAAAGAAAAAAGCCTAGCCAACGTGATAGGCAATCCACTGGTTACATCAAATTTGTTGACTCAGCCATGCTCCGAAGTGGTTACAGAGTCATGTCTTAGATAATACTCATGTGTGTTATTAGTATATAAGCTGGAGGGTTATGTTTATTATTAATTTAGTAACAGGTTATTTTCACATGTGTTTGTTGGAAAGTGGAGAGTAACCTGAAAAAGGGTTGATCGCCCAATGTTATTGTCTAAGCTTAATGCTGAATAAATGAAAAAAAGAAAATGTGCTTGATTATACTTTGCCGGCGAAGTGTTTGTAGTTGATGGACATAGGCATTACCAGCTCCATTTGAATTCATAAGTCAAAAATGCCACATGTTTTTGTTCTGTTCTCTCTTTGTGTGTGATCTTGGCCATTGAGCCGTGACTGTGAATGATGAGAACTTGTCACAAACTGGAGAAATACAGCTACTTGTGGAAATGTGCTTCTGTGTGTGCGCTGACATTCTGCCAGAGCTCTGCAGCTTTTTGTTTTGTTTTGTTTTTTTTTACTTTAAACATCAAAAATTATCATGATGAAGTCTATAAGACTGTAATCCTGAAACAGGACTTATATGGTATCAGTATTACATGCTGCTCTCTACAAGCTTCAAGGAGAGGGAATCTTTCCCTTGTGTAACTTCTAGAAATTGCCTGCAGCCCTTGGGTAAGAGCCAATCACATTAAACAGCTCCCATTGGTCCACCGTCTTACCTTCCTCCTTCCACCTTCCTCCTTCTACCTTCCAGCCAGAATAGGCTCTTGCGATTTTAACGAGCCCTGCAAAAAAAGTAAAGATAATTTTTCTTCCCCAGATCTTTAAGTAGATCCAGAAAGTCCCTTTGCCAATCAGGTTTGGGGAAGCCACTCCACCCAGCAGCATACATGTAATATAAGTTTCAAATCATCATTGATAAATGTCATTAAAATAGTATCATGGAATTCATTTTTATATAGATACTGAGATTTTTATAGGAAGATATTATCTGCTAGTTGTTTTTAAAGCATGCTTTACATATGTTTGGTAATTTACACATTTCTTTAGTAATTCAAATAACCAAGTGTTCATGAAATGTAAAGAGGATGAGTTTTCTTTTATTGAATAGCATTTGTAGGTTTGAAGTATGAAAAATGTTTTAAGGTGAACATGTATCATGAAATATATTAAAAATAAAGATTTCAATTAAAATGAACATTTATGTGTCTCTTGCTAATAGCTAATTCAGAGATCATCTGTGACCTCATTAGTAAAGAAGACAGGAGTGCACTGTTATATAATCCAATTCCTATGATTGAGGAGTTTAAAAAATGTTGGACCATAAGAATTAATCAAAGGTAAGACAGAAAAGATTTAGCCTGTGGTTCAAACACCATTTCCTCCTATGTTTCTGAAGCTATATTCATTAAAATATAGCAATTAGGCTACTCAAATGTATATTCTCCATAATTTAAATATTTGTAAAATATTTTAATTAAAAATGTCATTCTGATTTTTGTAATAATCTAGGTATTAGTATATTTGTCTTTTAAATTAATTCTGCTCTTTAGTGTTAAAAATTATGTCTTGTGTCTATATATGGTTTTCTTGGCCATATTAGCAATAGGTCAGAATAAAAACATGAAGTCTATAGGTACATATTATTTCAGCAGAATGTCATAGCCTGCATCCCAAGAGTAGGTTGAGTTGCATGTCTTCCAAGCTTTAAGATAAGTGCCATGACATTGGTTACTTAAGATAGGTCACAGTAGGGTGTCGTTCTTACAGCATAACCAGCAAGTAATACAAATGGGGACATTGGTTTTTAAAGTGCTGATTACTCAACACTTACTGGCATTCTTTATATACATGTGTACACATACACACATTCACACACATGCACACACACAGTTAAAATTTAAAGCCTGTTCTTTAACAAGCCATGGCTTGTTAAATAGTTAGGAAACTATTTAATAACATGACATATTCTGAACTGTTTAATCTTTCTTCCACTGTGAGCCTGGATTTTAGTTGGCTAATACTATCACACAGTTACAGGATAGAGGTGATGGAGGAATGTAAATATTTGGTTTATAGCTTATCATGATCACAAGAAAGCACTAAGTATGGTACATCACTGCTGGAGGATGCTAGCTCCAATGTGAAGCCTTACCCCATCAGAAGAACGCACCAGGTAAATCAAGATTTCAAGTTCTAATACTGAAATAATCAATATCTTACTTAGTCCTCATTATCAAGGAAATGAACAAGCAAACAAATAAACAAAAAACAAGGAGGACAGATACTACTGGGTACTTCAGGAGATTAGAGACACATTATAATAAACGCTGTGTAGGAGTCAGAGTGGGTTAGGAACTTTTGCAAGGTCATTAGTGGGAAAAAGGGCAGAGCATGAAATCTTCATATATATATATATATATATATATATATATATATATATATATATATATAAAGAGTATATGTATATATAAAGAGTACATGCTTTGGAATTGGTGTATCATGGCTTTGAATCTCTCATTTTATAAGACTGTAATTTTAGACAAACTGTTGATATTATTTTCACATTTACAATGTTCTTTTCTCATCTATGAGATGGAAATGATGACTTTTTTTCAGAACGATTTGCATTTAATTAACGTGCTGTTTTCTAAACTTCCAGTGCCTGACATATAGTATGCATAGCTAATGAAGCTGTGTGATGCTGATGTTGGAGAAAAATATAGAAAAACTGTGGCAATTTTCTGACGATTATAGGGTTCCAAATGCCCTTACCTCACTCCTTCAAGTTCTTGAACATGGGATTGCAAAGAATCAGAAGTATGAGTTTTAAAAAGAGGAATTAAAATGTCCCATGGAAATGTCTTTGCATAAGGGCCATAGTTGTGGGACAAAGAGAAAGAATAATATGAGCAGCAGGAAGCCTGGCTCAAGCTGACCCAGTGCAGTACCAGCTACATGTGACAATCTGATAGTATAAGATCTGGAAATGTAGATCAATAATAGAGAATTTGACTGGCATTGATGAGATACCAGATTCAAAAAGTTTAACTAAATATAAATAAGTAAAATTAATTTGAAAAATCAAGAAAGGTTACACTTAGTACAATATATTCTGTATATCATGTTCATATGTCTTATGTGAACTGACTGCAATTTCTAAATAGTATGACCCACCAGTTAGAACATACATATTACTTGAGCTCTGTAAATTTAGTAGAAATTCTACTGCAGACAATATCACGTACTCCCAGCTATTGTAACCACACTCCTAAAGTAAAATTTATACTGTTTGGATATGTATCTAAAGACAGAACTATAACCAACAACATCAATAATAAGAAAACAAAAATTATGAGTGATCTTTGTACTATTGCCAGGAGGAAAGAGAGCAGCTAAAGTCAATGAACTGTCCTGATGATGACTGGAACACTACACGTAATTACATTTAAAAGCACAGCTTTCTGACTCTCAGTTCAAAATACTCAGCAATGCATTCTCTACCCGGGCTTGAAGCTTATGCTCTCTCAGGGAGCAACTGAGGTTCTGAAAACAGCTTTCTGCTATGATGTCCAGACTTAACTATTTATCTCTGTGGCTATGAAGGGGGGCAAATTCTTTCATTCCTCCAGGGCCTTTATGGATGCTTTCTGTTCAGTTCAGTCTTTTGGCCCTCATAAAGTAAGAGTGCCTGCATGACACAGGGACGCAGTCCGTTTATCTCAGATCTGAAGTGTGCGCTCTACCTTGCATTTAACTAGTTTACAGTTTCGGAGGCATTTGAAGTACTCGTTGGCTCAGTGGTGCAATATTGTTTTAAAGTTATTTCTGACCATATCAGACACTTTTAGACCTTCAATGATGAGCAAACCCCAGAGGCAAAATACAATAAAGATTTAAGGGCTGTTCAGTGAAGCACTGTGGCTTCTGTGGGTAGGAGTTGAGGAGAAGTGGGAGTGCTGCCCTGGTGATTATTTCTGATAGAGCTTTTGTTTGGTTTATTTTCAGTTTATGCCAGCACTTTGTAATGCTGAGAAACATGATCTAACAAAGCATAAGCTTTCACCTAACTGCATCATATATATATGTGTGTGTGTGTGTGTGTGTGTGTGTATGTGTGTGTATGTTTCATGTACATATACATACATATATAATACACACATATGTATTGGGTTTTGTGCTATCGCTTGTCTTTATAATTTGCAAACAAATAATGTTAGAAGCTAAAAATATTCGGGAATCACCTCTATTATTCCTCATGACAGCCTCTTGGGAATGACTTTCTGTATTCGTGGGGAAAGGATGACGTGTGCTTAGTTCTGCATCTGCATCCCCATTAGTCTAGAAAACAAACAAGCAGACAACAACAACAGACAGGGAACCCAGTTGACTTTAATGTTCATCCTATGTGAGAAAATACATGCAATTTACTTCTTATCATAACGCACTGAAGTTACCACAACGTTATGAGAAGGATGTTTGCTGTCTGTGTAGATACCCATCAGACAAGTGCTGCTGCTCTCATGCTGGTATTTTATTTTAAGGGATGTTTAAAGTATATTAAAACAATCTGCTTTTATCTTTCAGATGAGAAACACAGAGTTTTAGACTCTGCCAAATATTCTTTTATGGTAGGCTTAGTAGATCATTTTCCAAGTGAAAACAATTAGTGCAGATTTTCTTATACTCTTAACACAAAACACCAAATTCAAAACAAAAAAGGAAGTAATGCATTTTAAGATTTTACAATATTCCTGAGAATTGTGTATATCATATATATAATATGATCAGATTATTCTCCATTTTCTCTACCCCAGGCCCATACATCACTCTCAACAGATTGCCCTCCCAAATACATTTATATTTTTGCCCATCTAAAAGCCCTCTAATTCCATTGAATACTGCTCATATGTACATGGTATGGAACCATCCACTAAAGAATGTGAACCCCACCAGTGGCCACATCCTCAAAGAATATTGGTCCTTAAAACCATAGCAATTGTGCCAACTGTCAATTGCTAATAGCTCTTCAGTAAGGAACTGGGCCCAGAGACTACCTGCCCTACCTACGGTGAAAGTTTAGCTTGCTTGATCTTGTGTTGCTTTTACACAGGTAATCAGACCTGCTCTATGTTCATGAGTGCATTGGTCATGTCATGTCCACATGACACCTTTTTAGAAAAACCAGTCCCCATCCTCCAGCTCTTAATTCCTTCTTCCTCACTTCTGCAATAGTTCCTTTACTGATGGGGACAGGGGGACATTTGACACAGATGTCCTTCTTAGTGCTGAGTAGTCAGTCTCTTATTCTTAGCACTTTGACTGTTCATTAGTGTTGGCCTGGGTTCTGGAGGGCTCACATGGAGATCTCTGGTCCGGTTAGGTGTTCGGGTTCAGGCGAAGGGGAGAGAGCCTGAGGGGGTTGGGGGTGGCGGTTCCACTGCCTCTGCTACTGGAGATGATCTGCCTTAGTTCCTGTAGTTGCCACAGAATGTCAGGGCCTGGCTGAGCCAGGGGAGCTTCTGGCAGAGGTGATTCCTGGAGAGCAGATCTCTTCCCAAACTGCGGTGTTACAGCTCTTATGACAAAGCTCTCAGACGATGGAGTAATTTCTACAAACCTTTAATATTTCTGGACAGGCTTCTTATATACAGTTTTGGGATGGGTCAGGGTCTGACCACAGGTACTTCCTATTGGCTTGGCCTGAGAGCTTGGGAATACCTCATCTACATATTTGGGGGTGTGGTTCTGCTTCTGTCTTGAGCCTATGTGATGTGTGGTCACCTGTGGGGGAGAGATTTGGGGCCATTCTGTCTTGAACCCATGTCACATCCTCACCTGGAGAAGGTACTTGGGGCATGACCTACACACTCAAACCTCTCTTCCAGGGGGCTGTGGAGGGCTGTAGCTATTCGAGAGGGGCCTGATCTTCCTGGAGACTAGGAAGTTGCCTGCCCTCCCTTAGGGTCCCTGGGTCTTCAAGTTATCTCAGCCAGGAATCAGGGTACCTTTCACAGCTCACTGCCCCTCAGCTTATTCCCCTTTTACTTTTTGTAAAAAAGGTGTCATTTGTAGTGAACATTTTGGGTCGGATTTAAGTATCAAAAGAAAACACTAAACAGGCCAGAGATGTAACACAACTATGTCAGAGGTGTAAGGGGGGGTGGGAGTGGGGTTGGGATGACAAAGGATCATTGAACTAAGTAATTGTTTCATGGATTTAAGGGTATTAACATCGATATTAAACACCATTTGATTAATCTGACTAGACATCCTGTTTTTCTTGCTATCAAGTAACTTTCCCCAAGTCTAGTAGCTATTTGACTTTGGCAAGAAAGTTCATATGTAGGTCCAAGGTCTGTCCTCCGTGGTTCTCAGCAGTCATCTGTGGATATCGGCATGTGTCTCTGGACTCTTCAGTCAGATGAGGTGTCTGGAGGAAGGCAGCTTTGTTGTCCCAGGCAGGTCTGAAGAGATGGCGAGGAGGAGAAAGCATTCTGTCTCAGCTGGATCTGTGGGAGCAGCAATGTAGATAAACCTGTAGGGTGATCACAACAGAGAAGCAGAGCCCCAGCAGGGGGATGTCTGCTATGGTGGGTAGCCTGTGTTAAGCCTGTGATGGTTTGCTTGAGAGCACATCACGAACTGTTGTTATGATCTTAGAAAAGCAAGGGTGTTCGAGGAATTTTGTCCTGGAAGGCATCCTTTAAGTCCACTGTGGATGGCTGAGGAAGGAAATATGTTAATTATGTACCTGGGATAGGCAGTAACAGTTTGTCTGTGAAAGGAAACTGGTTGTTAATTAAGAATTAAATAATGTTTATGAGTATAGTTGGTTTGACCTATGGGAGTAGATTAGATGACTTTTAAACTTTAAAGAAAATTTAAAGAAATGGAAAATTCTGCTACATAAATTGTGAATGCTAGGTAGAAAATAAACATTTAAATAAAGAGGCATGAAAAAGTTCAGGCTGAGAAGTGCGAACATTGTTTCAGGCGTTCCTGTTAGAAAGAACATGCATTTAAACAAAGCCTGAAAAGTTTTGAGTCTCAGGTGTGTTTTTGCATTGTCTTTGGATGGCCTAAGTCTTGGGGGTGGGGGCCTGCTCTGCAGGTGTTGTGGTTGTGTGCTCTAGCAGACAGGTCAGCCCCTCCCCCTTAATTTTCTTGGCTGGTAAATCCTAAATGTTAATTGGAAGGAGATGAAAAGCCAACTTTGAAGGAAAACTCAAAGGAAAAATACAGTATAGCACAGCGGGGGCCAGAGAGAGTGAGAGACAGTTATTGGGTTAATGGTGGGGGATAGGGGGTCCTGCCTCTTCTCCACAGGGCATAGCTGCTTGGAAAGGCAGGACACCGGAAGTTTGACTATGCTTACTCCAGGCGGGTGTCAGGCTGTGGGAAGCCCCAGGAGCACTGCTCCAGGGGTGGGGAAGCATGGTCTAAGGCGCTGGACTGTGGACAGCCAGAGCTTGCTCAGGGTCCCACGGCCTGTGAAGAGGCCTGGAGTTGTCTAGTTCCAAGGCTCTTGGACACCCAGGTTCCACTCTGCAGAAGAGCTGGAGAGTGGGGGCCCGCAGGCAGGATCTTGGGGCCAAGAGATAAAGGGGAGGGGGGCAGACTCTGGCTGGCAGGTCCGGATGAAAAGAAATGGTCCAAGGGTTTAAGGTGTTTATTGAGCAAGTTAGAAGAAGCCTTTAACTGAAGTGGTATGAAATGCTGAGAGTAAGAAATCTGGTTGGGACTCCTCAGCAACTGAGGCCCTCTCTCTTGCTCTCAGTGTCCTTGCTGGGGTGGGCTCCCTACTCTCTTGAATACCATCAATAAAATTCCATTGTACACCCTACTCTCTCTCCCCCCCAAAAAATGAAGTCTGGTTGGAAAAAATGTTCGAATAACTTTAAATTGGACACCCAAGTGAAAGAAATGAAGTTCACTAACTGAGACCTGGGATGCAGAGCAGCTGAGAAACCTAGTAACCGAAAAAGAAGATAGCAAAGGGATACAAAAGAAAAAAACATCAAAAAAATGGGATGTCTCAAGAAAGAAGTGAAGTATACCTTTGTCAATGCTGCAGATGTGTTGAGTTGATAAAGAATTAGTATTGACCTGTGGATTCATCAACGGAAAGTTCTTTGGAAATCTTTTAGGGGTGGCACTAGAAGCCAATCTGAAAGTCTGACAGTTTCTAAAGATCGGCAGAATCAGCAATGCGGTTGTAGAGTAATCAGAGCAAAGTGGTAATAAGAGGGGGCAAGTTCCTGCCCCAAATCACTCAGTCATCGACTGGTACCTGGAAGTGTAAACTGAAACACGTACACCATCACAGCTCCAAGCTGCTTTTTTACAGAGTGTTTCATCACTGAAACAGCCAAGTCACCAACACAACAGTGATCATCTGTCTCACTCTGTGTGCATGTGTGTACATGCATTTATACACGCAAGGGTACATTTAATATTTTTAATATAAAACTCCACTAGTTATCCTAGGTTAGAATCAACTATTGTTATTTTGTTAAATAACCATGTTGTCAAAATGCTTTCTATGCCTTCAAAATATGTTTATACCCACAGATCTGGGCTATTCTCGACTTTGGATAGAAGCTTCTTGCAGTGGACAGCAGTCACAGAACACACTAACGTGTGGGGCAGTGGGCTGTGAAAGCTACCCTGATTCACACCACCTCAGGTGAAGGCTTCTTTAAGTTGCTCTTGAGTTCAGGACAATGTCATTGTTGGCTCATTTGCTGGACTCGCATATCACCTGTAATACCATCAATTATTGTTGGTTCTTCTTTAAATTCCCTCCTCCATCCATACTGACCTGTCCAGCCTCTGCCATTTCAAGAATTATTCCCTTGACCACCCAACTGAGTTCCTTACTCTCACCTTTACCCTCTTTAGTCAGTTCCAAGTGTAGCAAAATTATTAGATCATTTCATGTCTCAGCTCAAAATTCTCTCATGGTCTCGTGTCTATGTCAGCAAAAGTCAAAGTACTTGCTTGAAACAGCCAACAAAATTCAGTTAATCCAGCCTATTCTTTGTTCCCCAATCTCATTCTTATCCTGCTCTTTCTCAGCCTGCTCTTGCGTCATAAACCTGCCACAATTTTATCAATTTCCATGCATTCTCACTTGTAATTCCCTTCTCCTATAACATTTCCCCCCTTAGATACACACATGGCCTATTATACCTTTCTTAAATGTTAGCCCACTAATATCTTTATATGGGCACTTATTCAAAACAGCATAGCTACCATCCATCCAGTCACCTGCTAGATTTTCTGAGAATGTTACCAGGACCCTCTTTATTTCAACGTAACTATGCTTTCTGTCACGTGCCTCACCTCATCCTATCCACTTTAGAGCACAAATTGTGTGTAGAGGAAGTTGGAGCATTTTCTTACGCTGATTGCTAAAATCTCTAGAGAAAATTATATGTCTAGCATATAAGTAAACAAATATGGCAATTAAGTTTCTCAAATACAAAATTCTCATCTAGATGTTTTATATTCCAATATATGGCCACCTGCTGATGTTTCCTACATGCATACAAATGAAATGTTCTATCTACTATTGGTTAAAGGAGAACAATGGGCCAGCATTCTTATCTTTTATTATAAAATAATCACAAAAAACACACACCAGATTTGCATCTTGTTGGCTTTATACTGTACCCTTTCATGCTGTTCTCTTGTCAAAGGACAACTGAAACCCTATCAATGACACAAAATGCTCCGGATACTGTGGGTGCTTCCCATGTTCTTGTTGGCAGCACATACTGCCGCACATCACAGAAGATCACATCTGACTTGTCTTTTCCACCTACACTGTTGAGAAAAAGAACTGTGCTGGCCCATTCAACCTAGAAGGCCAGTAAGACTCTTAAGCATATCTGTGAACTATTTCAGATAAAGTAGCTGTATGATGTTGATGGAAAATGACAGGGAATGTGAAAATATAATGAGGAAGTGAAAGTGTGTTTATAAAGTAGACAGGATTAAGATGACTTTGTACCTTGGGCAATGTTGTAAAGCTGTGCTCTATTGTCCTTTTGGTATTTGTTTGCTTTTTCTTTTTTTTTAATTGTTTCTGTATTTTACTTATGAATGTTCAGTTTCTTAGTCAGGTTACCTCATTAACAGTATTTCCCTTTAAATGAAAGAGATGAAAGGAGATCATATTTCTAGACATGGTCTGCTTTTTCATAATCTGCATTGTTACCTGTGAGTCTTTTGAAAACTATCAGTAACTGAGTCTGATACTGCAGTTGTAAAATTCCCAATATGAGTTCATTATTTTGGCTGTCCAGGCTGCTTCCAAATTATATCCAATAGTATATGAATGTTATTAAATTTCTTAATTTGCAGCATTTATATATGTACAAAATAACATATAAATAATATAACAATAAAAATATAAGAACAATAAAAATAGAGATACTTTAAATTATGACTAAAAGGAAAGTTAACAAAGATTCCATTACTGAAAGTATGATAAACAATAAAAACTCTTAATATTTTATATAAAAATGATATAGGGGAAGTTTACATCTGTTTGTACTGAACAAGTACAAGTGCGAATTTATGTCTCTACTCCATGCTGTGAGACACACAGTTTCAGACTTGCTCTAGAGTTGTTCGGGCTTGGAATATTTTGTTGATGTTTAGAAAAAAACCTTGGACCCTGGAGAGAGCTTAGTTGGGGTCCCAACACCCACATCAGGCAGCTCACACTGCCTATGTCTTCACCTCCATGTAACCTAATGCCTTTTTCTGTTCTCACAGGTGTGCACATGCACACACAAAAACACACAAACAAATAGATTAATAATAAAATAAAGAATAAAAACTCATGTAAAGAGAAAAGTCGTCTTACTTTGAAATTACGTCTATTAAAATTGTAATTCAAGATTAAGTCACTTGGGACCCTTACTTCCACTTTCCAGAGCCTCACCATGTTTTGTCTGTCTCTGTTGCATAGACTTAGACTCTGTACACATAAAGTCCTGATGGCATTGTTGTCTGTCTCTCCAACTATAGATTTAAGCCAATTCTTGCAGACTCAATGAAAAAGATATAAAATTTCTGAAGTAATCTTGTGGCCAAAATGAAGAAGAAATAAAGATCAAGAAACCAAAAATATTTCTTAGGCATTGTCTGATTATTTGAAAACTCGGTTGCAGGAAGAATGAGAAACTACAATGTGCCACATATATCACTATAAAAAAATCATTTCTAAAGTTAATTTCTCTAAGAGACATCAGTCGCCTGGGCAAGGCCAAGGCATTAATTGTACAGAGATAGTCAGGAGAAATTCTTATGTACTTTTCATTGTTACATAACCTCATTTTGGAGTTAACATCGGTGCTGCCTCCAATACCATTTATCTGACACTTGGTAAATGAGTTGTCAGCAAAGGGGAAAATATATTAATAGTTCAGATCGGTTGAAATGGGTGCTCTTACATGTTTTACCAGAAATTTCCCCCTTCAGTTAACTCAATATCTTTTCTGACACATTTGTGTTGCACTAAAGTGTCTTTTATAGTGTGTCAGAGTTATGAACACTGATAGATCTTCCCTTAAAGTGCCCCTCAAGTTCACTGCCATTTGCTCGCTAGGCTTGCTTTTTATTGCGTGTCAGAAAGTGCCTCCCTTAAGCACCTCCTAATGAATGGGAATTGATAGGACTATGTCTCCAGAGCAAGTGGTAAATTCAAAGGTCTTAAGTGAGGAAGTCAGTGGAGCATCTAAAACTAGGGCATGTACCTGTTGTCTTGATCCGCAACTCGGGATAGTTTATTTGATACTATGATAGGAGGTCTTAAGCAGTGAGCTCTTAAGCAGTATTTGAAGTTCAAAACAGGAAACAAGTGATTTCTCCATTGAAAAAAAAGGACAGGATAAATTTTTTTTAAGATGCCTCAAGAATCTTCCTTAACCCAATTCAAATGGAAATATACTCATGTGAATCCTAGAAAGTCTAATATTATGGAAAGTGTTAATACAATGTTTTTTTACATCAAAGTGTAAAGATGAAGATGAAGAGACAAAGGGCATGCAAGTACAGCAAGAAAGAGGGGGTTATGGTGTTATGTGCTGTTATGTGCAGAATGTGAAGATGCAGCTACAGGGCTACAGTGCAGACAGTGAGAGCTGACAAACATGAACCGTGCTAGTCTCCCAGGAGAATGAGAACAACCATAAAAATCTAAGCTTATGTTTCCTAGATCTGGGACTTTTTGATTACCAGGAAAATACACACACACACACACACACACACACATACACACGGGGAGAGAGAGAGAGAGAAGAGAGAGAGAGAGAGAGAGAGAGAGAGAGAGAGAGAGAGAGAGAGACTATAAAGCTATTTAATTCTGAGTTGTTTCTGAGATGGGTTTAATGAGCATCTATTATAATATAAAAGTTTGAATTAAATATTGAACTGAGATATAGAAACAGGTAGATTCTGTATATTCCATTGTGACAATTATTGGCTTGTTTATTTAAAAAAAAAGGAAGACAAAAGAATAAATTAGCCAGGAAGGAACAACCACCCAACAACCAGTCACTGGAAAAACAAGAAAAGCCAGGACCATAAAGGTTTTTCAGACATTGCAAGCCAATATTTTCTAAACATTTATCTGTTGTTTTCATATAACCCCCAAGCATCACTAATGAAATATGATTATTTAATTCAGACTTTCCCTATGTAAAAATGTATGTGACTTACTAGCTTAATTCTTTTTGTATTAACATACACAACTTTAAAACTTAAACATTTGGGAACTTTGGGTCTACTTTAAACTTCTCATTTTGCCTTGGTTATAGGCTTGGTCTTTGGCAAAACATTAGACTAAATTAGAAGCATGAAATTTTTCTCACATATTTTAGATATATATTTAAGTGATGAACAGTACAGAGAAATATGTGAAATGGAAAATATTGTGACAATAGGAAAATATTCAGACAAGAATCAAGCACATATACATACATGCATACATACATACATATATATATATATATATTGGTATATGTACATATATGTATATATATTATAAACATATATTTTAGGTATATTATTTTATACAAAATATAAAGTAATACATGCCAGTTTTGGTCACATCACAATATAAAGAAATTATTGTAGAATTATACCATTAGGAAAAGAAGGCTTAATATGAATATTACTTGCTTGTAGTTTAGACTCTATATTTATAAGAAATACAGAGAGGTCTTAAAATTAATTTTTCCTTCCGATTATTAAAGTTGAGATTATAAATAGTAGAGCCTGCAGAGTAGGGAACAAATCTGCTGTACCTTCAGGCTAAGACAGCACCCACACTGAGTCCTAAATTTAGCTATGTGCTCTCTACAAAGGTCAACATCAGATCTAACTTGCTCTTGGGCTTAATGATCTTTGCTGAACCTTGCTACATAAAGAATATGCCCACATGGAAAAACACAGCATTGTTTTCCTATGTTGAGTAATGTCCAAGCCTCCTAGAATTTCTACTGAAAGTTCCCAACACACAAACTTGAGATTCAAACCTAATAGATTTTGCTTATAAGAAGAGGGAAAGCATTAGACCTGTGAAGGTGAACAGCATGTTCAGAAGACACAAGGGCAAGAAACCTGAATGGCAGAGGTAAAGGGTCCAATGAGAGGCTAAAATATAAACCTGTGGATAGCCATAAATGCTGAATTCTTCACTATCCGTTTTCTGTTACTGACTACGAACCAACTAATCACTACCCAAACTTGTGATATTGAAACTAAAAAAGAATTACTGTATCTTAAGTCTGGAATTGAGTGGACTTATCCACATAGTGCCAGTTGAGATTTCTCATATGCTTTCAAACAGCTGTCAGGTAAGCAGGGAATCCTCAGCAGGGGTAGATGGTGAGAAGTTGATACTATCTATCAGCTGGAAGCTTAACTAGGCAGGGGCTTCTAGATGTGGTTTAGTCATATGGCTCTTGCTTCTCACAGTATGAGTCTAGGATCTCAGAGGAAATATTAAAAGAAAAACACATTCCAAAACCAGACACAAGAGCTGCCAGTCCATTTAAGGATAATGCTCAGAGTTGGAATAAAGTGCTTCTTTCCTACATCCTTTAGCAGAGCAACCATGTAGCCCAATACAAATCTAAAGGGGTTTGGGGAAAAGTTGATCAGGGTCTAGCAAAATAACAATGTACACCAGAGTGTGAAGTGGAAAATATTTTAGTAAGCATATGTGGGAACTACCATGTATCATCTACTCTGAGAGTTCAATGTACCCAAGAATCAATGGAAACATAAAGAATATAATTATATATTTGGAATATATTAGTTTAGGCCAAGTACAAAGTCATGTCAGCATGAAACTTCAGTTCCAGTGACTTTGACATATTAAAAAACCAGGAGGAAAACCTAGACTAAAATGCCTTTCTGGTTGTATATTTTATCAGTCACAATGACTTGATATAGTAACTTGGTCTCATCTCTGTATATATAGGACAAGAGTTCAGCCTTGACTGATTTGTGAAAGCCTTTCCCATTTTCAAAGTGAAGAAACCATTTTATTATTGTAGGATAGGAACAGTGATAAGTCCATGAATTTCTCATAACTTAACACACATTGAATTGGCTTCTCTGAGAACCAAGAGTTGGAATTAAAGAATAATATTTTCTCTTAGATTAGTTGTTTAGCTTTGTGGCCCTATAAAAAAATCCTAAAAAATAAATACATTTCTATTACCTTTCTTCATTAATGTATAAACATTACATCATTTGTCTTCTATTACAAATTTTTCTCTTACTTGATTATGAAAATTAATGCCTACTCAGCTATCAGAAACAATGACTTTATGAAATTTCTTCATCTTCTTATATGAACATTAGAGGTAAAATCTACCTCATTGGATTGATTAACTAACCAAATATAATAACATGAAAATAATGATAGCTCTGCATTGGTAGTCATTTACAATTTATATCCCTAAGTTCTTTTTTCTTATGTGTTTATATAACAATTTTTATTAGATGTTCTCTGCATTTATATTATAGATGTTTTCCCCTTCCCCCAAACCCATTCCCCTTCCCCTCCCATTGCCTCATGAAGGTGTTCCCTCTCCCAATCTCCCTCTCCCACCTCAGCACCCTACATTAGGAAAATGTGCCTTCACTGGACCAGAGGCCTTTCCTCCCATTGATGCCAGAAAATGCTGTTCTCTGCTGCATATGCACTTTGGGCCATGGGTCTCTGTGTGCAAACACATTAGTTGGTGTTTTAGTCCCTGGGAGCTGTGGTGGGTTTGGTTAGTTGATCATTTTGTTCTTCCCATGGGTTGCAGACCCTTTTAGCTCCTTCAGTCCTTTCTCTAGCTCCTTCATTGGGGTCTGATGGCTAGCTACAAGCATCTTCCTATGTGTCAGTATGGCTCTGGCAGAACCTCTGAGGAGGCAACCATATCAGGTTCTTACCAGTAAGCACTTCTTGACAATAGCAACAGTGCTTGGGTTTGGTGGCTGCATATGGAGTGACTCCCCAGGTGAGAGGGACTCTGGATAATATTTTTTCTAATCCCTGCTCCTCTATTTGTCACCTTATTTCCTCCCATGAATATTTTACTCTCTCTTCTAAGAAGGACTGAGGCATCCACCTTATGGCCTTCCTTCTTTTTGAGCTTCATAATTTCTGTGTATTATTTCTTGTGTACTCTGAGCTTTTTGGGTTAGTATCCACTTACAAGTGAGTACATACCAAGAGTGTTCTTTTGTGACTGGATTACCTCACTCAGGATGATAGCTTCAAGTTCTATTCATTTGCTTAGGAATTTAATTAAGTCATTGTTTTTAATAGCTAAGTAGTACTCCATTGTGTATATGTACCACAATTTCAGTATCCATCCTCTGTTGAAGGACATCTGGAATCTTTCTAACATCTAGCTATTATAAATACAGCTGCTATAAATATGGTGGAGCATATATCTGTATTAGATGTTGAAACTTCTTTTGGGTGTATGCTCAGCAGTGGTATAGCTGGTCCTCAGGTCCAATTTTCTGAGGAACTGCCAGACTTATTTCCAGAGTGGTTATATCGGCTTACAATCTCACCAACAGTGGAGGAGTGTTCCTCTTTCTCCAGATCCTTGCCAGCATATGCTGGCACCTGGGTTTTTGATCTTAGCCATTTTGACTGGTGTGAGTTGGAATCTCAGAGTTGTTTTGATTTGCATTTCACTGATGACTAGGAATGTTGAGCATTTCTTTAGGTGCTTCTCAGCCATTCTATATTCCTCAGTTGAGAATTCTTTGTTTACCTCTGTATCCCATTTTTAATAGGATTATTTGATTCTTTAGACTCCAACTTCTTGAAAACAATTGACTTGGCTCCCAAGTTTATTTAATTCTTAGTCTTGTTCAAATAGGGTCAAGCTAGATGAGTGAATGCTAAACTGACAATAGATGGAGGTATGGTTTCTTTTTTTCTATTGCTATGATAAAACCACATGGATGGCATAAAGCCACTTCAGAGAAGAAAGGGTTTAATTTGGATTATAGCTTCAGAGAGCGAGTCTACCATCATGGGAAAAGTATGGAAATGGTCAGGGAAAACTTGATGGTAAGGGTGACCGGATCAGAAATTTGCCTATCACATTTTCATCCAAATCAAAAGAAAGAAAAAGAAGGAAGATTGGAAGAAGGAGGAGGAGGAGGAGGAGAAGGAGGAGAAGGAGGAGGAGGAGGAGGAGGGGGAGAAAAGAGTTAAAGTCTGAAAGTGGGTAGGTCCACAGGGACATACCTCTTCTACCTAGGCTGGACTCCTAAGGATTCTATAACCTTCCTAAACAGCAGCACAAACTGGGGATCAAATGTTCAAATATGTGAACCTACAGAGAATATTTTTCATTCAAACCACTACATTGTACTCTTGAACCTCAGAGACTCGAGGCAATCTCACAATACAAAATGAATTCATTCCAACTTCAAATGCCCTATACTCTTAAACAGTCTCGATAGTGTTTAAAAGTCTAAAGACACATATCAAACATAAAACAATCTCTTAGCTTTGACCTCAATCGAAAACTGAATTGTGTATCCACAACACATAATGGCACAAAGTATACATTCCCATTCCAAAAGGGGGGGCTAGTGACAGAGCAGGGAAAAACTTTATCAAAGCAAGACTGAAAGCCAACAGGATAAACAGCATACCTGTAGCTCCATAACTGGCAACTCTGGCTTCAGTTTCAAAAGTCTTGAATGTTTCCATGCCTCCCATTTTGCTGTCTGCAACACAAATCACACTCTTGGGCTAGTTCCATTCCCTGTTTCCTGCTGTCTTTGGCAGACATCTTACAGTTCTGACATCTTCAGAATCTTATAGGGTCTCCATCACAACCCAGGCTTCACCTCCAGAATTTCAGTTATTAGTGACAGGGACTCTGACCCTGCCACACATTGCCTGTCCTCATCAGCTCTTGTGAAATTGGAATGGAAGAATTCATAAATTCTCAACACTGCATCTTCCAAGCCTCCAAAATCAGTACCATGCAGACAACACTGATATGTTTGGTTAAAAGCGTGGGATTAACCCTATTTATGTCTCAATTGAAGCAGCTTCTCTGTAGGGAGGCGTTTGTGCCACACCCAAACATGGTGCCGGCTTCCCGCCGAGAACTCAGCAAACAGAGCTGTTGCCCAGCCAAGAGACTTAATGCGCATGCGCCACATATGTCATAGCCCGCTCTCAGGGCATACTATTGAGTTACTGGAGGGCGCACCAATCAGGTAGCGACACGAGTCTCCTGGGCATATATAAGCAATGCTTTTCTCTCCCATGTAGAGAAGTCCCCTGCTCAAAGGAGAAGTCCCCTGCTCAGAGTATTGTACAATAAAGGTTGTTCACAGAAGAATCCTGTGGTTGCACGCCTTTTCCTACCGGCGGGAAGTGGGGCGCCCAACACTTCTCTATCTGACGCTGATAAAAATCCCCCTAGAAGGAAAGAACTCCTAAGGCTCTGTTTTCATAAGCTTACAGATCATCTAGGCATAGTAATCTTGCTCCCAGGAAACTTTCCTATGCTTCCAAAAAAGAGTAGAAGATTTCTCTTTTATGATATTTATCTTTTCAACATTTCAGCTTCTTTTTCAGCACATGGGTTGTCTACATTAGGTATCTAGTGCTTTTTTTTTTTCCAAACTATACATTTAAAATTTATACTTGTTCAATTTTACTGTATAGTTTTATAAGAGTAATAATTAATACCAATTCCACAGATTAAATGTTATCCTGTCTTCAAGTTTCATCGTTAATAAAATTAGTCCACTAATTTGTTTATTTATTTGTTAGGAAGAAAGGATCTCACTATGTAGCCCTTGCTGTCCTGGAAGTTCTCATGACTTATTTGACCTTGAGCTCAAAAAGAACCACTGTCTTTGCCCTCTGAATGTTAGGGTTGAATTGCGTGTGTGTCTGTGCATCTGTGTGTGTCTCTGTGTATATACATATATATATATATATATATATGTATGTATGTATGTATGTATGTATGTTAACACATCCACCTCAAAATCAGCCCATTAGTTTTAAATTCAGCCTTATGCAGGTTCTCAAAATAAAGGCAGAATGCAAAGAAAATCACACACAAATTGTTCTTGTCTCTGTTTCTCCTAGAGTACTAGCTCCCCTGAAACCTAACAAATGAAGCCTCTTCTGTCTGCATTTCTCTTGGCATTATTACTTTACCACTTCACAGTAGAGGGCTCCTTAAACTGTTTCAATCAGACAATGGGTTTATCCTGCTCAAAGTTCTAAAATCCAGAGAAATATTCCAAAGAAATGAAAGCCATATGGTCAGGTTGAATGTAGCAACATCCCACTATAGTACCAATTATGGTATTAGTTACATTTCTGCTTCTGTAATAAATTATCTTAATGTAAAGCATTCTATAAGGAAAAGGAGATTTATTTTAGTGTATGTATCCAGAGAGATGGAGTTCATCATAACAGGAAAGGTATATCAACATTCAGGGGAAATGTGACAACAGGAATAGAATGCTTTCTGGTGACATTCTCATCTGTATAAAGGAAACAGAGACAACAGGACACAGGGTAAAGCTCTAACTCTAAAAGCCTGCACCACTGACATACTTCTTCAAGCAAGATCTCACCTCATAAAGATTCCAGAATGTTCCCTAACAGAACCACCAAATGGGTATCAAGTGTTGAAATACATGAGCATATGGGGGACATTCCCATTCAAACACCACAGATGTCAGCTGCCCCTTGGGGCACTTAAGTGTAGGCTGCAATACACAAAATGGAAGGGCTCCCATGAAGTGATGTGTAAAGGATTAGAAGAACTACAATCATGGAATTTAAAGCTCAGTGGTGGCCTTTTGCCTTAGTTACAAAGTCAAAATGGAAGGAATTTGGGTTATTTATTATTTTTTTATAAAATAATAGTGAAATGAATTAGAAGACAAAGATGAAGGGTATTTAGAATCTATTTTTTTCCAGGTTTTTGAGTTCTTTATGGGTGAAAACTCTAGTCATCTCCTTTGTAGATAAGACACATTTTTACAGAAATTGAATCTTCCCTGGTTGTAACCAAATTATTCGAGTTCTTGTTGAGTCTTTCAACTTTGCCTGTTCTCTTTGGGTTTATTATTTCCATTGTTGTCTTAAAACTCCAATGAAGAAATTTACAGAAACATCTCTACAGCATTTGCTTTGAGAATTGTAATGGGATATTAGTAAACCTATTTATCATTCTTGGAGGCCAATAATAAAGCTGATATGATCAAAGTAAATATTCAACTAATGACAACAGCATAAACCCTGAGAAAGCTAATTTTCTCTTCTGCAGTATTATTCAAACGTGAATTTTTTGCTAATATATGTTTGTGTATATAACTCAGGAGAAGATGGTCTACTGGAATACAGATCGGTGAATCTGAAGTAACCTTAGTGTGGTGGTTCGAATAAAAGTGGCCCCCACAGCTACATAGTGAGGGGCGCTATTAGGATGTATAGCCCGGAAGAAAGTGTGGAATTGTGTCACTGGGGATGGGCTTTGAGGTTTCAGAAGCTCAATTCAGGTCCAGTGGTTTATTCTTCCTGCTGCCTGAGGGGCCAGAGGTACAAACCTCAGTTCCACTCCAGCCTGCAATCCACCATGCTTCCTGCCATGATGATAATGGAAAACACCTCTCAACTATAAGCCAGCCCCCAACTGAATGCTTTTCTTTATAAGTGTTTCTGTGGTCCAAGTGTCTTTTCATAGCAATGGAAACCCTAACTAAGACAGTTAGGATGACTATGCTGGGCTTCACAGTCACACACAACTAATCCCTGCTTACCTATCATGCATGTGCTGACTCTGATCCACATGTGCTACAACTGGTTGACAAAGAAGAGTGTAAGTTTCACTTTTGTTACAACGATGCCTTCTGAAGTGTATTTACTTTTTAGGCTTAGATCAGGTTTTTACATTTTATAACCCAAAATAGAAAATATTCTGATAGTCTCGGACATGGGACTGAAAAACAATGAAAGTATTCATCATTTTTGGCATGTATCAGCCTGGTCTTAGAAGAACATTAAATTGTCATTGACCTTAAAACATTTTCAGTTTAAAATCTCATACAACTATGGAAGTCAATGCCTTTTTATTTTGTATTTAAATATTCTGTTCCAAACTCAGCCACAAAAGTAAACTTTTGGCAAAAGTGATTAAACTTCAGCAAAATACCAAGTAAGACTTGCCAAAGTAATACTTTCTCTTTCATTTTAATCTTTTGCCTGTTCTGGGCAAAATCAGCTTATGTGTTTCTATTTTATTTATATTTAGAAATATTTTGCTAATTGTGTGATGGTGCAGAGACATACTGGCATTTTGAGCAAGCCATTCTCTTTGTCCTCTACATCTTCACTTGTCTAAATCCAAAGATTTTTCTAACATTTAGACGTTCATATAGGGAGAGTCCCTTCAGTTTAGAACTTGTTAAAATATGAACATTTGTTTCTCTGTTTCTATCCAATGCTTATAAGCAATCATTTGATTGTAGTTTTCCAAGATAATAATGTCATATTGAATCTTATAGTTTTCCTTTGATGTTGGAAGCAGATGAAAGAACCCAATATGGGAAAGTACTTCCTAGTTTGCCACAAAAAGATTAAATAATCACCCTTTGTATTTGCTTCTATGGACACAGTTACTTTCTGTAAGTAGTACCCCAACCATAATGCGCCTTTTTCCCACATTAAAAATGAATGCATATGACATAATATGGAAAACTTAGCTTTTTCTGAACACTCGTCCATACCCAGTACCCTTCCACACATTTAAATTTTCTTTTGAAAATAATTGAATGCATCTGTTGCAATTTCTGACGTGAAAAAAAGGACATAAACACTACTGAAAGTAAGACATGTTGTTGACAGACTTCAGGCCAACAGACTTGGAAACACCAAGCAACCTGCCAAGGAAACCTCACAATTTATCTCACAGAAGTGCCATGTATATGAAGACCAGCCACAGAGCCAGGGCCAGAGCACTGAAGAGATGCTGGTCCAGGGAAGTAATGTGCCTAGCTGCAGTTTTAATGTCATGCTAACTGAACCCATATAAAGGGAATCTCTCAGGGTGTTGCTTATTTATTTCATCAAGTCATCTGCATTCACATACTTTTATGCATAAATGCTTAAAATCTGTACATTTATCTTTGTTCTTTAAAATAAAGTTGTAAAAAAAAAAGTCATCTGTAAACATCAAAGTACTGGAAGCTCCACTGTCCTGTAATGATATGTTAGGCTTTTGCATAGAAAAGACATATAGAATGAGGCACTGAGAATGACTTCATGAGGGAATTGAAAAGCTAGCAGAACACAGACAACTGGGTAATAATGTCAGGAGTGTCAGAGCCAAGAGGCCTGGGTTTAAAAACTTTGCCAGTCATTCTATATTCTCTTTGAGTACATTTATTTCTCTGTCTCAGATTACTCAAATGGAAAACTACAAACAGCAACAGTTAAATAATCGTTCTGAAGAAGACATATTTTTTTCTCAGTAACTTGTTTATTTCTCTTTTGCTTTGTTTAATTCACTTTACATGCTGATAGCTGCCCTACCTCACTGTAACCCCCTCTCACAGTTCCTTTCCAATCTCACCATTTAAATCTTTCCTGAGAGGGCGAGGCCCCAACAAAAAAAGTATTCCTCAACCCTGGCACATCCATCTCTTCAGGGAGGCATGTTTTCTCCCACTGAGGCCAGACAACTGAGCTAAAGGAACATAGCCTATGGACAGGCAACAGTTTTTATGATAGTCCTCACTCCAGTTGTTCAGGACCCATGTGAAGACCAAGCTGCACATCTGCTACATACATGCAGGACCCTAGGTCCAGCCTGTATCTGCTCTTTGGTTGGTGGTTCAGTCTCTGAGAGCCCTTAGATCCTGGTTAGCAGATTCTGTTGGTCTTTCTGTGAAGTTCTATTCCCTTAATCCCTTCCTCGACTCTTCTATAAGAGTCCTCAATTTCTTGTGTTTGGTTGTGAGTGTCTGCATCTGTCTGAGTCAGGTGCTTGGTGGAGCCTCTCAGAGGACAGCCACGCTAGATTTCTATGTGCAAACATATCAGAGTATCATTAATAGTATCACTGTGAGTCTGAGTTAAGGTAATTCCCTACTCTAAGACTCTGGAACTTCCTTGAGATGCTTCCCCAATGCCACACAGCTGCCAGTTGAAGAATTTCATTCATTTTCATGGCCATCTGGCCATCTCTCCTATTCCCCACCATACCATTTATTGAACTCCCATCCCCATCCCCATCCCCTCCCCTACACAGTTTTCTACCCTCTATTTGCCTCTTACAACTATCATATTCTTTCTTCTAAGAGAGATTTGAGCATACTCACTTGGGCCTTTGTTCTACTTTAGCTTGCTTCAGTCTGTGAATTATTGCTTGGGTATCTTATATTCTATGGCTAACATTCACTTAAAAGTGAGTATGTTCCATGCCTGTCCTTTGGTTCTGATTTACCTTCTACAGAATGGTATTCTGATGTCCCATCTATTTTCCTGAAAAATTCATAGTGTCTTTCTTTTTAATAGCTGTATAGTATTCCATTATGTAGATACATCATATTTTCTTTATCCATTCTTCTGTTAAGGGACACCTAGGTTGTTTCCAGTTTCTGGCTATTCTGAAGAAAGCTGCTATGGACATAGTTGAACAAATACCCCTGTGGGGCATCTTTTGGTTTATGTGACCAGGTGTGGTATAGCTGTGGTATAGCTGTGTACCGAGGTAGAACTGTTTCCAGTTGTCTGAGAAACTGCCAAATTGATTTGAAAAGTGGTTGTTCAAGTTTCCACTCCCACCAGGAATGGAGAAGCGTTCTTCCTGCTCCACATCCTTGCCAGCATGAGATATCATTTCAGTTTTTGATCTTAGCTATTCTGACAAGTATAAGATGGAATATCAGAGTTATTTTGATTCGCATTTCTCTGATGACTAAAGACTTTGAACATTTCTTGAAGTGATTCACTGCCATCCATGATTCCTCTGCTGAGAATTCTTGGATTAGCTCTGTACTTCATTTTTAATTGAGTTATTTAGGCTGTTAATCTCTAATTTCTTGAGTGCTTTATAGATTCTGGATAGGAGCCTTCTTTCAGATGTATGGTTGGTTAAAATCTTTTGCCAATGTGTAGGTCATTGTATTGTTCTATTGACAATATGATTTGCTTTATAGAACCTTCTCCATTTCATGAGGTTCCAGTTATTGTTGATCTTAGAGTCTGAGCCATTGGTGTTCTGTTCAGGAAGTTGTCTACTGTAACAGTAAGTTCAGGGCTATTTTCTACTTTCTGTTCTATTAGATTTAGTGTATCTGTTTTGGTTTTGTCTTTGTTGTTGTTGCTGTTTTTGTTGGGGGTCATTGATCCACTTGGACTTGAGTTTTGTACACAGTGATTTCTATAGATCTACTTCGATTCTTCTACATGTAGACATCCATGTTTGAACATTTGCACCTTTTGTTGAAAATGGTTTCCTTTTTATTGTATGATCTTGATTTCCTTGTCAAATGTCACGTGTCCATACATGTGTGGGTTTCCTGTAGGGTCTTCAGTTCAGTTTGTTAGAATTTTATTGAGTATTTTTGAATCAACGTTAATAAGAGAAATCAGTCTAAAGTTCTCTTTCTTTGTTAAGTCTTTGTGTGATTTAGTCAGAATGGCTAAGATCAAAACCCCAGATGACAGCAGATGCTGGCGAGGATGCAGAGAAAGAGGAATACTTCTACACTGTTGGTAGGGCTGTAAGCTGGTACAACCTCTCTGGAAATCAGTCTGGAAGTTCCTCAGAAAAGTGAACATAATACTACCTGAAGACCCAGTAATTCTACTCCTGGGCATATACCCCAAAGATGTTCCAACATACAATAAGGACACATGCTCCACCATGTTCATAGCAGTCTTGTTTATAATAGTCAGAAACTAGAAAAAAAACTCACCTGTCCTTTAGTAGATGAATGGATACAAAAATTGAGGTATATTAACACAATGAAGTACTACTCAGCTATTAGAAACAATGGCTTTATGACATTCCTAGGAAAATGGATGTTTCTAGAGAATATCATACTGAATGAGATAACCCAGACACAAAAGAACAGATATAATATGCACTCACTGATAACTGGATACTAACTCCAGAAAGCTCTGAATATCCAAAAAAAAATTCACAGACCAATATGAAGCTCAATAAAAAAAAAAAAAAAAGTCCAAAATGTGAAAGCCTCGGCCCTTTTTAGAAAAAAAAATGAGTATATAGCACCCTCTCAGAGAGTGGTACACCTAGACCTTAAATCATTAATAACTCAAGAGCTAAGAAGATAGCCTGATAGCAATTTTTAGTATTTAAAAATCATTATGTTTAATCTATACACATCAAGAAAACTTTGACTGTTTCTGTGTTATATTCTGTTCTACATGTACTTTATGCTTATGGTAACTAGTAAGATTTCAATGCACAGTATCAAACCTTTAAAAAAAATTAAGCACTAACAAAAATATATTCAAATAGTTTTATACAAAAATGTTTTTAAAAATCTGTACATGTATCTCTGTTTTTTAAAATAAAGTTATAAGAAAAAAAGACGATATACTTCAGATAACCAAATAAACATATTAAAAAAGGATATAGAGCTAAACAAAGATACCCCAGAGATCCCATGAACTAAACTACCCACCAAAGAGTACACATGAAGGGACCCATGGCTCTGAGTATATGGCAGAGGATGGCCTTATCTGTCATCAATAGGAGGGGAATCCTTGGTCATGTGAAGGCTTAATGCCCCAGTGTAGGCAAAATGCTAGTGAAGTAAGGCAGGGGTGGGTAGATAGGTGGGGCACATCCTTATAGAAGCAGTGGGATTGGTTGGGATAGGGAGTTTGTGGAGGATAACCAGGAATGGGGATAACATTCAAACTGTAAATAAATAAAACAACTAATAATAAAAAAGGAATCTAGTCAACTCTTATATTTGACCTCTCCTCATTCAATCATGTAGTGACCAATACATGTTATAGGAATTTATTATGTTTGATGATAAGGATTATTTCCAGCTTTTTAATTAAGAAGCTCATGACAACAAAACTTATTTTATATTTCTCTCTTGCCCTTTTTGTTCATTCTATCTTTGTTTTTACCATGCATATGCATAGTTTATAAGTTTAGTAATAGTTCATTAGTTTCTATAACTAACAGAGAAAATTAACATAATACTATTACATTTGAAAACATTGAAATACACACAGAATTATTAATACACATAAAATTTTTAAATGCTTCAGATAACTTAAATATACACAAAAATAATTAAAATGGCAAATTTTGTTAGCATGTTTTGCATTGTAGAACCAATCTCTATTTTTGTCATTTGAGTCAGAAATTAAGTTTATACTACACAGGCCAATTTTTTCTTCCCCTTCTACCCCTCAGAAATCATTATTCTTCTTATTTCTGTATTAATTTCACTCTTATAGATTGCTTAGGGAGTAAAGCTATAAAATATTTGTCATCTTGTGATGAGTTTATTTCAGTTAAGCATAATCTCAAGTTTTGTCTATATGGTAAAATGCATCTCAAATCATTCCACCTCAGGTCAATTACTATACTGATACAGGTATAAGCCATATTTTTCTGTATCCCTTCAACCACTGAGGAAAATGTGATTTACTTACACTTTTTAACTTTCAATCATTTGGAGCATAGATCTATAAGTTAACTTGCTGTCAAGAGTTTTGAAATATAATAAGTTTAGATATTTTTCCTTCTTGCTGAAATTATTGAAGAAGTTACTGGTACTTTGCTTATTTTATAATAAGTTATAAAGATAACTTTTATTTATCAGATGCAATTGTTGTCACAGAAGCAAACAATTTCTACTTTTTTTGAGCTCTGGATGGCTAGTTCTGGTCACCTGCTCTGCCTCAAATGTCTTTCCAAGCTGACTGATTCACTGAGGCTTCTCTTGACTTCTCATTGAATTGCTCTGCTTAGCCTCAAACTAACTCTGGCAATTTGTTTCAATAGTTTTGCTCTGTTGCAGTTAATATTAAAAAGTGGAAACCTTTTATTCTGCACTAATGCTAGAACCTGTGGAGCCACATGGCATTTTGGGGTATCTCTAACTCTTCTCTTCCTCTTCCACTTTCCAACCTACCTCTCCAATGTCCAATCATGTATTGCTGGGTGAAGGTGATTATTCTACAATTGTTTCTGTGAAGAATTTAGAAAGTGTCATAATTTAACAGGGAGGAATTAGCAATATTGATTTTACATCCATAATCTTCATTTGGTAACTAATCAAAAGTCATATCTTGCATGAGTAAAAATATTTCTATTTGATACAAAGTTGAAGTTATAATCTTTACAGTGGTATAGAATTTATTTAATACAGATTTAAGGTTTTCATTGGTGTGATTTAAATTTGAGATTATTATTATTGCTTTCATCTATTATTGTACCATACAATACATTTGGGAAAGCAAGGTTTAGACCCAGTCCTATAACTGCTGTCATACACTGATTTTAGTTGATTAAACAATACAAGTTAAGGGCCAGATACCAAACTCATGGTTTTGAGTCAATTAAAAGGGTATTTTGAGATATTCTAATTAGAAATGGCCAAGAGTAGTCAAGGCTTAACAATTCAAAAATGCTTTTTGTATTCAGGTGGTTTCCAAAAATGTCAGAAATCCATAAATTATGACATTTGGTGTTATTTATCATTTGTTGAGATACCTTCTCCTTACAGTTCCCCTTTTGTGGATTTAACAGAGAAATTGGGTATCTATACCTCCATGTGAGCTATAATTTGTGGCTAGTCAGCCAATGGACAGAAATTGCCTATTTCATCCACAGAATAATACTCTCCAGAAAGGGACACATTATGCAGAATAGTTGACTGATATTCTTTGCTGAGCAAAAGATTTCTGCAATTCAAAAGTCTGTCAGTGATCCTGGGCAAGAAGGCTGAAGACTTGCTCTAACAGGAGACTGCTAATGGAGACTTGTCTCTACAACCTGTCTCAGTTATGGAAGCCATGTTAGGCTTCTTACATTTTTAGTTATTGGCCACTCTCAGATTTCTGATGGCATTGAAGACTAATTTAGTTTTATAGCTTACCCAAGCTAATTAACTTTGAGAAAACATAGTTATTTAGAATATTTTTCAAATGGTAATAGTTGTACATAGCTTACATTTGAGGATAATTTTTTAAAAAAATAAACAGAAAGGGTGATGTCTATGTTGAGGTTAAGGTAGACAGTGGAGAGGTACATGGAGAAAAGTGTAGGAAAATGGAAGAAGAAGAGATGAGGAAGAGATTTTGGAGGACGAAATTAAAGAAAACATGTATGTTTCTCTCGGTGCAGCTCTAGCTTGATGAGTTTGTTATGAGTATTTCAAAGGGTTTTTATGGGTCTAATTTATCTTTTCTGAATGGACAGCTAATATCTTTGTCAGTGGTTGTAAACTTATTGTGTAGAAGTTTTGTGGATTGATAATTTAACATATAAACCTGTTTGATAAGTTAATCATTGTGGAGTTGTATTTCTACCAGGCTATGGAGAAATGTGAGTGAAAATAACACATAGGGGTGGTGGAGTGATCCATGCCTAAGTTCTTAGAGGCATCATGGAGCCACTAAGCTAGAAATACCCTGAAGTGCCATGTGGCCCCATGGTGTCATCACTAGCACAGGACAAAAGGTTTCTACCTTTTAATACCTACCACAACATGGCTTCTTAGTCTCTGGTTTCAACTGCCTCTGTATGACCTCACAAAAGAACACAACTTCACTATACTCTACTCACTCAACTATCCTGCACAGAACTGCAGAATTGATTGCTGCTCTTTCTGTGTACTGCTCCTAAGTAGCTTCTTTCAGGAAAGTTAGGCATATCTTCTCTCTGAGTCATTCTCTCAAATCCTTGTCTAATTTATCACCCTATTTTTACTTTCAATTAGATGTCACTTTGAAGCATGGCTGCTTCATTCTTCCTTCATCATTTGGGGTTAAAAGGTGTATAGTAAGGAGAGTCTATTACCTCCAGAGGGACTAAAGGTGTGCCATTCCAGCTATATGTTCCAGCTGGAATGGCACACCTTACCAGAGAAGTCAATTTGATACATTAAAATTGTATACAATTAGTATGAATAACAGGCATTGGTGATGAATATAACAACTAGTTTGATGTTTTTCATTTTTTTAGGATGTTTACTTAAATGACTTGAAGTCCATGTCATAAACAGTCAGAAAGTACATCTGTATCCTTGAGAGAGTAAAATCTTCATACAAGATGTATCTTTGAATTAATTCTCAAGTCACAAGTAGAGACTTACTGGGTAGAAGAGAAATACAACCTAGAAAAGCAAAGAGTAAGTGCAGAGATATAAAGGTGGAAGATCATAATTTCATTTACTTCAGTAAAATCATAACATTAAAACCCTATTGACAATGGCATGAAATTGTAGAAATAGAGCACAGCCAGGTTTGAGAAGGTGTGAGAGACAAGACATGACAACATACATAATAATACAAATTTAAATTACACATAAAAGAGACCCAAGTTGAGTTTTTAGGAAGATACCTGACTTAAGTCACTTCTGAGATGTTTGGATGGTGGAAAGTTGGTGAAGATATGAGCCACTGAAAAACATAGGAGAGATATAATGAGGACTATCTTCCTGACTGCCTATTTTGAGTAAAGTTGACTAGTTGGAAAAAAAAATGTGGTGATTCAACTTTGCATTCCCTCTCGTTAGCTGTCACTTAAACCTTTCAGTCTCAGGAACCTGTCTAGAAAATAAGAACAATTATACTCAAAGGATAATGAAGCCTGCTCCACAAGACACATAGGTAAATGCTTTGGACATTGCTACATGCCGTGCAAGTGTGAGGTGATGTCAATATCACTGTTATATACTTATTGGTCTGATAATTTATTCAATGTACTCAGTAAATTGTTTTAAATATACCTTCCAACTAACAAGGCAGCTGATTTCCCCTAATATTACAAGGCTGAATAAATTAAATTTCATTAAGCAGAAGTCAATTCTTTCTAGTCTCTTGCATTAAAAATAATAATATAAAATAGTGTGGTAGCAAAGAAAATAAAGCGGATGAATCATTTCAGACTTACTTAGATTCACTCTAGATTATGTTTTCTTAACATTGTATGACCTTTACTATCAATAAGAACTAAAATTTATGGACAGGCTTAAAATTCTCAAATATTTTTCTATAACCTTGCAGTTTTTCTCAGCCACAGATACATATAAAAGGGAGAAATCTGGAACATTTGTCAAGCTGATTTGAATCCATCAAAACAGGAACTATATAAATGCAGCTATTGTTGAGGTATTTAAAGTAGCAAAGCTGCAAGGGAGAACATTTTGGTTTTGGACGAACATAGACTCTAGACACAGTGATAATAATGAGTTAGCGAGATGACCATTTATTCCATACATTGGCAGCCATGCATTGTACACTTCTCAGCTATACCATGAGAGGAAGGTATGGCTGCCCTTCAAGGTTTAGTTCCCCTGTGATATTAGACAGTCAATGGCAATTATTTTGTGAATCTTGAATAAATTTGGCAAGAACATGTCTCAGAAAGTAAAAGACAGCACTGTGAACAAGAATACTAGCCCTGCACAAAGGCAGGAGAGTAGCTGTAAGAATGATTTGGAGGATAATTTTTAACTGAGAAAAGTTTCATATAAGTTATAAAGTAAGAAGTTGTTTGCCTTGACTAGGCCATGTGTCAATTGTCACATGGTGTTTAAGAGGACAGTAATCCTTGATTCACATATTAGATGTTGTTTAGCATTTTAAATGTCCAGGATGCTTTAAGCAAAGCAAAGCAGGCACTCACTAAGCCCATACTTACTGTAACATGTAAACTGCAGTCATATGTATATACATGTTTTAGAGGTTTTCTATTTTAAAAATGGAGGCTATTAGTAAGCAATAGGAACAACATCCACTCCTATAATTCCAGTTTTAAGGTCACCCATGTGCTCCAGATTGCTAGGTGATCGATCAATTCATCTGAATTGCAAATACTTCTTGAACACTACCTTGTGCTCTGGTGCTTGTGGAAAAAGATTGTCTAGAAACAGTTTGCTCCTGCATCCATTTTTAACATCCAAACATAAGGGCTGGAAAAGTCCGCAGTGCTCCTTCATTGAACAAACATTTATTTGGTGATTTCTGTGTGAACCATTCAGTACTTTTTTAGCTTAAATGGTGTTCACAAGGACATTTCCTGTGTTGCACACCACGTTGACTAGCTTATAAATAATAATTTAATAATTACATGGGTGCAGGGGGATCTTATGGGTGACCCACCAGAGTCTGAAACAATGATATATTCTTGATACACTTCTTGCAAGTTCTTTGCAATCCAATAGCATTCTATGGTCAACCTCTTAGCATCTTAGAACTCTGTGTTTTCATCCCACGACCCTCTATCTGAACATCAAGATTGAAATGCTGCTATAGGTAACAGATTCCAGTTCTTCCACCCACAGTGACATTACATATACAGGGTATTGACTAGGATGAGTCACAGGACCCTATGTAAGTGCAGTGGATTTGGTTAAGAGTAAAGAACTGGATTTAGTTACATATTGCTCTCAAAACGTGCTCTCAAAACAAAGACCTGTCATTACCTCTGGTACCCAATCAAAAGAGAGCAGTAAAGTCAGAATAAAAACAGCCTTTTTAGGTCAGCCAAGGCCATGAATATCATATCAATTTATTAAGTAGAATAGGATCCTTCTGCTAATTTCTGTAGAAATTTTGGTACCTTGAAGTTTACATATTTGTTACAGTGTATTATTTGGCATGAGAAATTCAGTAAGCAGGATTTGAATTTTGTTGAGACCTATAGCCCTGGTTTTACATTTTTATTAAGTATGTATTTTGTCCTCCCATATCAAATAAATATAATTAAAGTCAGGATTTGAAAACCGAGCAACATTTATTGGATATAAATGAACCAGATTATAACCTATATCACAATGCACTTGATTTATGTAGGTTAATTTCGTCTATTTAAATGTTTTAGTGATGCTAAAATTAGATTTTTGGATTCAGCTTTTCAGTTTTTTGTACTAGCTGAAAACACATTTGCCAAATGGGGTGTTTTAAAAATACTATTCTCAAAAACATTTGTCTGTGGTTCTGCTTAGAAGATGCCCAAATACACAGAACTTACCATCTCTCTGCCATCTTCAAACTCTCTTCATGTATCGACACCAAATAGATCTCTCTATTCAAGTGCCTTTTGAACACTGACATCACAAGTGATAAAAAAGGTAATAGTAGCAAAAATAAATCAAAATTTTTTAGGGGATGGGATTCATGAGAGCTGGCAGAAACTGGATTCAAAAGAGTTTTTCTTTTTTTTGTTTTGTTTTTTTGTTTGTTTGTTTTGTTTGGGTTTTTTTATGATTATACACATTCAGATGTGCTTGCAGAGCCTTTTAAAGACACAGAATAACTTTAAGTCATTTCCAATGCCAGTCATATATATATATATATATATATATATATATATATATATATATATATATATATATATATATATATATATATATATACATGAATGAGATAATTTCTTTGCAATGTCTTTATGTCTTCAGAACTCAGCATAATCTACAACCTTGCCCTATATTATAGCCAGAATAGTTTTAACGCCACTTTGTATTCTCCAAAATACAATTAAATCTAAAATGAAATTAGGTTTCAGCTTCTCCTGCCTTATCAAGTTCTGCTTCTTTGGTGCAGTGCCTTCTAGCAGAGCATGGTGATCAGTAATATTTTCAGATCTGATGCCAACATCAATCGGATAAACGGTCTGGCAATCAGAGCTAAGAGAACGGGCAGTGGGTTGGCCCATCTGATGAATTCATGCACTCCTTTCCTTCTCTATAAACCAATTAGTTTTCTGAGTTAGCATGACTCTTCCTAGTCCAAGCAAATTGGATATTCTATTATGAAACTCAATATGTTCCTGCCTAATGATAGATCTTCTGAAGATAGTTTTTTACTACATTATTATATGGCCTAACAAGAAGAAAATATAGGGTTTTTCAGACTCACTCCGTGCATTCAAGAGACTGCCACTCAAAACTACAGTATACAGCACTTGTCTATAACAGGCCATATTTATTGCTCTCATTAAGATAACCTCTACTTACTTCCAGGTATTACATTACAGCATTACAGGGACTGAGGCCAAACCATTTAATCTGCCTGAGCGATGTAGTGGGAGCAAAATGTACATTTTTCTCTCTCATGGTGTATGAAGATAAAAGAGTGAGAAGTTTAAAAAAGAAGAATACTTAAAGAAAAATTAAAAAATCATAACACACTACAATTGCAAAATTGTTCTTTGATAGAGACATAACCTTTAGTTTATTTTCTGTTATCATAAAATGTCAATAACCAAATAGTTTGTAACAATGGAGACTTATTTGGCTTGTGGTTCTGTTGTCAAGGCAGGGAGATCTGAGAACAAGGCACAGTCTTGTCCTTACTTTTGTTCAAACACCTTCATTCTACCATAGCATAGCATACAACGTCATATGGCGACACAGGGTAAGTATATGAGAGATAGATCACTGTCAAAACAAAGCCATTCACTCACCAACCAGGTATGACATAATGCATTGAAGAAGACAGATTCCTCTTCATCCCATCTCCCAAAAGTCCTATCTTCTAAAACCACTTAGATATTAATTTGAAGACGTGGTTTTTAAAGCAAATAAAAAGAAGACCTTAAAAGTACCTGAGTAATAATCTGAATATGGGTTTAGAATATTTCTAAAAATTATGTTTCTCATAACCCAGCAAGATTCTTTCTGGTTATGTGCATCAGCAAAAGTCTCTCATATTATTAGATAGAAAAAAACCACAAACCTCTCACTATGTCAGATAAGAAATAGAAAACAAATGGAACATCATCCGCAGATGAACATAATTACCACTGCCTCAAGTATACAAACTGGTGTGGCAATACTTCCGACAACTGCATGGGAAACAGCCAGTAACAATAAGATATGAAGCATGGCATAATGTAAACTTTAAATACATGGTGAAATATAATGAACTTGTTTTAGACATGAATATTTGTAGAATCTTTCACAATATGTGGGACTATGGTATACACATACTTGAAAACATAATTACCTTGGGAGCAGAGGAGAAAACAGAAATGGGAGTTTTGTACTGTGTTCTTCAACATCTAATTTTTAAAAAAAAATAAATTTTGAGATAAATAGGAGATTGCTAACTTCTATTACATCTGTAATGTGAGTGGTATGATTCTTTGCATTCCTTTCATTATAGGAAATAATAAATCAATGAAAACACTTTGTGATTATGAACCAAATATTTAATTAGACCATATTGGGCAAAACGCATGGTGGGGTCACAGTGGCTATTTCTTGTCGAGTACCTACAGAAGTCATGAATCAGGTATCAGCTTAATGCATAGAATAAACAGTCCCAAGTAAGTAGGCTGTGGAAATTGAATTCCACATATTGACTGTGAGTATTGTTCAGAAAATGTCTACATTTTGAAAAGCTCAGCAAAGTAATAGAAATATCCATATATGCTGCCCCATTGTTCAGACACCTTCCTCCACTATCCTCTTGCTCATTCATTCAGTTTGGTTCTATTGTCTCTTTGAAGCTTCAGGAATTCCAGGTTCAGACTCAGCCTAGAGCTTCAAGTTTCCAACACCCTCATAGCAGCAGGTGGAAGGGGAAATGGGACAGGGATTTTATGGAGGGAAAACTGGGAAAGGGGATAACATTTGAAATGTAAATAAAAATCCAATTAAAAAAAAACCCTTTCCCATTTTCTGCTTGCTGTCCTCAGCTTAGATCAAAAGGCCCTTTCTGTAGCTCATCCAGGAGTGCCTAGCTAAAGATGCAAATCAGCAGCATCCCCTCATCCTTCTCTTTACGTTCAGGAACCAAGTTCTAAATAATTTTCTTTACATTCATCACCAATATCAGATTATTCTAATGTTTTATTGATATGTTTCTCTCATTTCACAGGTTTCATGCTTTTGCTGCATCCCTGGGATGTAGACCAGTGCTTGGCACAAAAGGCACTTAGTAGGAATGGAATGAATGAAATTGTCAACAGGCCCTAAAAGCTTCATAAACCAGAGTGGGGACTGTAGATACAAACAGCTTCGTTCTCCATTTGTTGGGAGTACTCATGGCCCTAAAAGCTAGCTGTCTATTTTCCAAACAAGCAACTGAAGGAAGATAAGGTTCATAGTTCAAAAATAAAGTCAACCACAGTGGGACATCCTAGGGATAGGAACTTGAGGAAGCTGGTAACACTGACTCCGGCAGGAATCAAAGAACAATGATGATGGCGCTCTGCTAGCTCTTTGATTTTATGCAGTGTAGGGTCCAGTCTCTGAAATGATGTTACCTATTTTTAGAGTGGGTCTTCTCACCCCCAGGGAACCTCATCAAGATGATCCCTCACTGGTATAATTAGAGATCAACATAATCTTAATATTCCACATGGATGTGTTTGGAATCCAATCTCCCAGGTAATTATACACTCTACTTTTTTATACAACTTTCTTCTTTTTCTCTAGAAAAATTCTACCTAAAGTGGATAATATATGAGTTTTAGTAGGTGCCCCATGTTAGGGATCCTTTGCCCTTTTTCCCTTAGAGGTAAATAAAGTCTCTGCAAATAATCTGCTTCTAAACCAAGTTAAAGGTCCTTACTGATAAATACAGTATACCTTATTAACCTTACATCTTTTATAGGCTACAAAGTAATTTCTAGCTCAATTACTAGGTATTGTGATTGGCAATTTTGTGCTACCTCTTTGTAGAGGAGAAAAACCGAAGGAGATAATTTTCACTAGAGAAACACAAATTAATACAAGACCATAAATAAACACCAAAAATAATGTTAAAAGCTTTCCCAGTTCTGTTTTACACACACACACACACACACACACACACACACACACACACACACAATTATTAATATAATGTCCTATATTTTAATAAAACAAAGTAATAGTCTGTCTTTGAAATCTCTGCCAAGCAATTATCATGTGACTAAATACTAAACAGGAAACTTTCCCACTGATTACTACACTACTTACAAATTTTAGCTTCCAAATGCCATGGGAATATTCTCTTGGTCACAAGTATAGTATTTCTTGAGCAGACTTCTACATTATACAAAGATTCATACAATTTAAGAGTTCCATTACAAATTCCCCTAAGAGTCCCTTTCTTTTTTGTATTTACTTGGTTTTGTGAGCAGCAAGCCAAGAGTTCACAAAGGAAATTCTATTCCTATGCTGAAATTTGAAATGGCGGTTTCTATTTTAGAAGACCTTTGCATCAGTGGTTCTGTAAGGAGAAGCTTGTGTTACTTTTAAAAATGGAAAGAAACTAGTGAAGTATTGCTTAGCTTGCGATTCTTGAGAACATGGTATCCAGAGAAACATAAAATGCCCTATTTGTATGTCGTTTGGATGCCCAAAGTTGACACCTTTCATAAATAGGGCAGACAACTTCTCTGGAATGTTAGGACAACTTCCAGAACAGTCTGTAAATTAAAACTACCTTTCCACCACTTGTCCTATGCTTGAAGTCTCTTCCAGTTACAGCCTTCCTCTGTGCCCTGTCATTCTCTCCTAGAATTCTGCCACTTCTAATGCCTGTGGAACAACAAAATTTATATTTATGCCAAGAGAATAAATATTACATATACATGTATTCACATACACATGCACATAATCTCAGACTATCAATAATGTGTTTTTATTCTCTTGGCAGTATCCCATTATACATGTTTCATAAATTATAGATACACTCAAAAATTAATGGCTGTTTGAGCTCATGTATTTTGCATAGTTAAAAATGAAGTTGCAGTAAATATTTACATACAAGTTTTTTTGCTTCCATTTTTCTTTGACTCATGTTTATAAGTAATAGCGTTGAGTGGTATATTTAGAATATGTCTTAATTTGTGTAAATGATCAGCCTAGCTTCCAAAAGGCTTTTACCATTATATGTTTGAAAAAAGTCAGAAAGGAGTTAACAAGATGTGACGGGGAAGACAGAAAGGGAATCTCCCTCAACTACTGCCCTTCTTCTACTTCATCACACTTACCTTTACCTATCCATGAACAAAAATGGATATCAGCTAGATAGAAGTTGCATCTCTTTCTCTGAAAAGAGCACGTGCTTACCTTAGAGCACCAAAGTTCTCTTGCAGACTGGTAACCTGCCTATTCCGCCTGACATTTCACATCCATCAGTTTTCCAAACCCACACTGCCCTCATCTGTGACCTTTCTCCTCTTTGAACCTCATTCCATGTGTGCTACTTGCTTGTTGCTACCCAGAGACCTGTGTTCATCTTTCTTTTTCCCTTCATAAGACTGGAAACTTTCCCAAACCATATCTATTATAGTCCTATTAATAGAAAAATATTACAAGTACCATGTATATAATACCTTCATAGTAAGAAAAACTTGCCAGCCAAATTAGATCATAAACATGATGATGGGTATTACACTATTTTTTTTCGCAAACAGGCACAGAGTAAGTTGAGCAATTGATATATTCTCTAATTATTTATCTAGTGTGCCTACTATGCATAAGACCCACTGTAGGCTAGTAGATCAATATCTTAAAAGCAGAAATTTATGCTTCTAAAATATGCATTATATACAGGGTAGAGCCACAGGCTATAAAGAGTCTGTTGTATTCTTTATTTTTTAAATTATTTTTAATGGATCTTCTCTGTATTTACTTCTCAAATGTTACCCTCTTTCTCCCCTCTCCCTTCATATCCTTAATTTCTATTTAGGAAAGTGTAGTATGTGCCTATAAAATATTCTATCTTCCCTATATAATGAGAATACAATTTATTTCAACAATGAAAAGTTATTTCTAAAGTTTATTATGCTAATTAGTGATACATCATCTTTACCAACACCAGATACCTTCATTTAAGACTTTAAAAAAAAAGAATACGGCCAAAAATCACTTGGAATAGGCACATTTTTGTTTACTGGATTCTGGTAAGATCTCATCTGGCTGCATCTAATGCTTGAATTTCCGATGAGAATGGTGCCTAGTACAATCTCAGGTATCACACAAATGTCACTCAAGGCAATCTGGATTATTGCAGAATTACTTCAAATTGTAGACCGCACATCGATCTTTAAATCATGTCTTGGGATTGACATTTACTGAAATTCCATGATATGCTATGCATACAATTGCACTTATATATCCCATCTAGGAAAGCATTACTTAAAATGCTATCATTGAGTAGCTCTATTTTACTAAGAAGAAATCCAGTTTTCCAAAGTCAAGAGAAACAATGTGGCTGGCACTTACTTCTGCATCTACCTATGTTTAAAACAATACTCGATACTTACTTCAGTTTAAATGCTATATATATATATATATATATAAAGATACACTCAAAAATTAATGGCTTTTTGAGCTCATGTATTTTGCACAGTTAAAAATGAAGTCGCAGTAAATATTTACATACAAATTTTTTTGTGTGGGCACATGCTTCCATTTTTCTTTGACTCATGTTTATAAGTAATGCTGTTGAGTGGTATATTTAGAATATGTCTTAATTTGTGCAAATGATCAGCCTAGGCTTTTACCATTATATGTTTGTGCCCATATATATATATATCACTTACTGAATCTGATGTCTTACTTGAAATATTTCAGGCCATAGATAACTAAACTTCAAGAACTATAGGATTTTTTATAACCATAATTGTTAGATAAGCTTTTATGGTGTGAGTCACACCATTGTCACTATATGTGTACCTTACAAGGTGTATTTATGGTCAGTATCTAAAACCATTGTGAATATAGAATCTTTAGCCCACCCAGGAGTTATCTGTGCCCTGCTCAGCAGCCCCTACAGAAGGTTTGCTGTGAAGCATTTCTCTTCTATCACATGAGCACAATAGCAACTAGTACCTCTCTGTTTCCCAACAGGTTTTTCAACTTGGTATTGAAATTAAGTGAACAGTCCCAGGTTGGGCATACTACCAGGGTTCTGGGTCACACAGAGGCCTTCTCTGAAGAGTATGTGAACCACTAGTTAGTATAATTTAAACATTAATTATGAAAACAATCTCCCAAATGTCATGAAAACAAATAACTCACTGAGACGCTACTGAGCAAACTATCTCACTGCAAAGGCTCAGGGAAACAGGAGAGTGATTAGCAACAATGCGTTACTAGACTGTCGTATTTCACACAGTATTTGACAATCCATAGGGCCCACTTCTGTTTTCCCATAAATAAGATATATAATTTAATGGTTCTCTTTTATCTCATATATCATAGTGAATCTGTGAGACCATCACTTCACATCTTCAATCCATTTGTCAACTGTAGTATATTTACAGATATGAATGAAGTGAGTGGTTTTTCAGTTTTGATTCTGTTGTGTGACTGTGTATTTTTGTATTGCCACTAAATGCAAAAGTGGAGAAGGTACATTTAAATGTGGAGCAACTGGCAATGCCATTTGTCAAGAAAGAAACTGACAATTATTTACCATTCACTTTGACACTTTTTAATCTACATTGAGTCCAATCTACAGCAGCTCATTACTTGAAGTTTCTAGAAGGACAATACTACTCCAATTGTTTCTGGAAAGCCAATCCTGAAGTATGTCTAAAAAAAATAACAGAGTTTAAATATAACATAAACTGATCATTTCTAAATATATTATTAAGAAATTAAGGAAAATGATATATTATTACAACTTTTTCTAAGAAAGAATTCCCCATACTCCCACCCACTCAAAGTCTAGCTACCAATGACAGTATGAGAAGCAAACAAGTCTTGCTCCCACTAGAAGCCAGAATTCCTTTAAACTCAATAATTTCCTACAAAACACTTCTGCTTTCTAAATATCATTTCAAGAACTTTCATCTTAGTTTTTAATCTAATTTAAAAATAAAGATTTAACACGGGCATCTTTTTTTTCCCTCATACTAAATTGTGACATACTTAGATTGCATATTAGAAAATAAATAAATAAAGCAATTTGTGGAAAGAATCTATAAGAACCCTGGATATAGGAATATGTAAGATTTTAAGATCCACCTCTACTGTGAAAAACCTTTGCAAGTTGTTCTTCTCAGTTTTACATAAACCTCAGGAATTGAAAACAACAGCTTTGGGGGCTCTATGCATATGTTCCCTACAATAAAAAAAAAGCACTGAGTGAGATAAAGTGGAAGGTTGCTTACATTAAGCAAAGGCTGTATAAGCCATAAACTACTGTGGACAAGTACAGGACAATTGTGATCATTTGTTGAAGCGTGACTATGGACTAGCAGGAAGTGATAAACTTCTAGTAGCTACAGATTAGAAAGGACCCTACACTGTCCCGAGTAGTATTTTCAGGAGTCTCAATGTGACCATCAATATAGAGGAATATCTTTTATAGATTTATTCATTTATTACATATACAGGTCAAAAGAGGGCAGCAGATTTCATTACAGATGGTCAGGAGGCACATGTGCTTGCTGGGAACTACACTTAGGACCTCTTGAAAAACTGGCAGAGCTGATAACTGCTGAGCCATTTCTCTAGCTCAGTACAGAGGATAACCCAGCAATGGCTGTGCTGGCAAGGAATTCCATACAAATAACTTCTAGGTCTACGTGATCTGGATGGAGTAATACATGTTTACTCCTCTTTCAGGAATACTGGCATGCCCTTAGTTCACTTCTTTAATCTCAAATAATGTTAGGTAAGGTTACTTTGTAGAGGGAAAAAATTATGCTTGAAAGTGACATGTAATGGGGGGGCAGACAAAGTGACAAAAGAGTGAGATTTGACAGAATGAGTCTGAGATAGGATATGCCCAGTTCTCACAACTGTCATAAGGACAGAAAAGAGAGGCAACTTAAAAGAGTAGTAGTAAGGAGAGGGGTAGAGTGTATATAGAAGTTTAGTTAGGACAGTTTTACATAGACAAATTGCAAGGAAAACCTGCTAGACACAGGAAAAGACAGAAAAAGTGATAGAATGAAAAAGAGTCAAAATATTAGAACAGATAGCCAAGGTTACTTTGAGGCCAAGCAGAGCAATTCAGTCTGAAGCCAAGAGAAGCCAGTTTTAATCAGTCAGCTTGACAGAACAGATTGCACAGAGGTTCGAAGCTTTAAGGCCTAGGTCTAGAGATAGTTAAAACACAGAAGAAAATGCTCTGAGCTCAATCCAAGCTCTGTATTCACACAGCTTATGTATAGTTTCCGTCTAATCAATTTATCTGAGGAAATAAAAGTGACACTTATTTTATACATCTGATAATGATCCATTAGCATATGTCTCTGATTTTCTTAAGACTTGGGGGAAAGCTTAATTACTGTGCAATAAAACTAAGCCCCCTTGTATGAGAGAAACCTGACTGAATTTTATTTTCAGATGACCAACTACCACATTCTGCCTAGTTTAGTACTCAAGTTCCTTTTGACCTGTATAATGTGAGGAATAAAAAAATATATAAGATGTAATTTTCAGTGGAATAGAACAAAAATATTTCTCCATCCAGAGAATATCATAGGAATAAAGGCAGAAGAAAATTGAGTAATGGAAGCATACTTTAAGCATTTAAGATCACCACCCAGAGAGACAGACACTGAAAAAAAATGATTAAACTTTAATTACAAGATTATAAGATGACAGAGAAACAGTGACACAGGCCTGGGGAGACTGTGGTGCAAATAGCCTGGGCACAGAGAGGTCTGGGCTAAGCTCCCAGAAACCGCGCACCCCCCAATTGGTTCAGGGAAGCAGGAATTCTGCTGTAGGGTCTCAGTTTCCACCTGGCAGGCCTGTGCATGCAGAACAGGTACTCAGGACATCTGCCACCAGGAACAGCAGAGATCCAGGGATGCAGGCCTGGTGAGACTGAGCTGCAGGTAGCAGGGGCCCAGAGAGTTCTGGGCTAAGCCCCCAGAAAGAGCCCCCCACCCCCATAATGGATTCAGGAAAACAGGAACTCTGAAGTACTGACTTGGTTTCCAACTGGAGGGCCCATGTGTGCAGAAAAAACACTCGGGCCATTAGCCACCAGGAACAGTGAAAATCCAGGGACACAGGCCAGGTACACTGGAGAGACAGGAACCAATCATTGACAACAAGATGGAAAGAGGAAAGCAAAGAAACCAATCACTGACAACAAGATGGAAAGAGGAAAGCGAAAGAATTAACTCAAGGGAAACCAAGACAACCTGGCAACACCAGAACCTAGCTTTCTCGTCACACCAAACAGCAGAATGCCAAACAGTCCAGAAAAAGATGACTCAGACCTGAAAACACACCTCAAGATGATAATAATAGAGATTCGTAAACAAGAAGGGGAGGAAAAACATAAAGAAATTGTAGCTTTTAAAGAGAAAACAAGAAAAACACTCAAAGAATTCAAAGAACTAGAGGAAAACAGAACCAAAGAGATGAAGGAATGGAAGAAGGAATTTAAAATGGAAATGGAAACAATAATTTAAAAAAAAAAAAGCACTAAAAAAGAAAACCATGGAGGTAGAAAACCTAAAAAAGAAATCAGGAGTCACAGATGCAAGCATCTCCAACAGACTACAAGAGATGGAAGAGAGAATCTCTGGGGCCAAAGACAACATTGTAAACATAGACAAAACAGTCAGAGAAGATGCAAAAGCCAAAATGTCCAGGAGATCCAGGAAACAAGGAGAAGACCAAACCTAAAGATAATAGGAATAGAAGAGGGCAAAGAATATCAACTAAGAGGCACAGTAAATATCTTCAACAAAATCACAGAAGAAAATGTCCCTACACTTAAAAATGAGATGACCATGAGTATTACAGAAGCATACAGAACTGAAATAGAGTGGACCAGAAAAGAAATTCCTCCCGACATATAAGAAATAGTCAAAATGCCAAGTTCCCAAATCAAAGAAAGAATACAAAAAGCAGAAAAAAGAAGGCAAAATTGTCATGTAACATATAAAGGCAGACAAAGAAGAATCACACCTGACTTATCAAGAGAGACTATGAAAGCTAGAAGATCCTGGACAGACGTCATGCACACCCTAAGAGAACAAATGTGTCAACCCAAGTTGCTATACACAGCAAAACTCTCAATCACCATAGATGGAGATACCAAGATATTCCACGACAAAACTAAATTTACGCAAATTCTGACCGCAAACCCAGCACTACAATGAATTAAAGGTGGAAAAACTAATACAAGGAAGGAAACTACATCCTAGTGAAAACAAAAAAGTACATAAGCAAGAAAACCAAAAAGAAAGACACACAGGCACAATTCTACCTATAAAGCAAAAATAGCAGAAATAGCAACCACTATTCCTTGATATCTGTTAACATAAAGGGACTCAATTCCCCAATAAAAGGAAATAGGCTATCAGACTAGATACATAAACGAAACCCAGCACTTTTCTGCATACAGGAAACTCATCTTAGAGACAAACACAGACACTATCTCACAGTAAAAGGTTGGGAAAAAATCTTCCAAGAAAATGGCCCCAAGAAGCAAACTGGACTGGCTATTCTAATATCAAATAAAGTAGATATTCAACCAAAAGTTACCAAAAAAGATAAGGACAGAAACTTTTTACTCATTACAGGAAAAATTTGTCAGGAGGAACTTTCAATCCTTAACATATATGCTCCAAATACAAGTGCACCCATATTCATAATAGAAATCCTACTAAACCTCAAAAAATACAATGCACACCATACAATAATAGTGAGAGGCCTCAACACCCCTTTGTCATCAATGAACAGATCATGGAAACAGAAACCGAACAAGGACACAGTGAAACTAGCAGAGTTTATAAACGAACTGGAATTAATAGACATCTACAGAACATTTCACCCTAAAACAAAAGAATACACCTTCTTCTCAGCACCTCACAGCACCTTCTCCAAATTTGACCATAAAATTGGTCACAAAACAAGCCTTAATAGATATGAGAAGATGAATCACTCCCATGCATCCTATCATCACCATGGTCTAAGGCTGGTCTTTAATAACAACAAAGACAACAAAAGTGCCATATGCACATGGAAACTAAACAACGCTCTGTTAAACGATAGCAGGGTCAAAGAAGAAATAAAGAAAGAAATTAAGGATTTTCTAGAATTCAATGAAAACGAAAACACAACATACCCAAACCTATGGGATGCAATGAAAGCAGTACTGAGAGGAAAACTCATAGCTCTGAGCGCTTCCAAAAAGAAACTGGAGAGAGCATACACTAGCAACTTGACAGCACAGTTGAAATCTCTAGAACAAAAGGAAGCAGATGCACCCACAAGGAGTAGATGGCCAGAAATAATCAGAGTCAGAGCAGAAATTGACCAAATAGCAACAAAAAGAACCATTCAAAGAATCAACAAAACTAAGAGCTGGTTCTTTGGGAAAATTAACAAGATTGATAAACCCTTAGCCAGACTCATGAGAGGGCAAAGAGACAGTGTACAAATTAACAAAATCAGAAATGGAAGTAGAGACATAATAACTGAAACTGAGGAAATTCAAGAAATCATCAGATCCTACTACAAAAGCCTATACTCAACAAAGCTGGAAAATCTGGAGGAAATGGATGAATTCCTAGAGTGATACCAGACACTCAATTTAAACCAGGACCAGGTAAACGATCTAAATAATGCCATAACACCAAAAGAAATAGAAGCAGTCATCAAAAGCCTCCCAGCCAAAAAAAGCCCAGGACCAGATAGGTTCAGTGCAGAATTTTATCAGACAAACATGGACGACGGAATACCAATACTCTCCAACAATTCCACAAAATGGAGTCAGATGGAACACTATCTAACTCATTTTTCCAGGCCAAAATAACCCTCGTTCCTAAACCACACAAAGACCCTACAAGGAAAGGCAAATTCAGACCAATCCAACTTATAAAGTTTTATGCAAAAATACTCAACAAAATCCTTATAAACCGGTTCCAAGAACACATCAAAATGATCATTCACATGATCAAGTAGGCTTCATCCCTGGGATGCAGGATGGTTTGATATAAGGAAATCCATCAATGTAATCCACCATATAAACAAACTCAAAGAAAAAAACCACATGGTCATCTCACTAGATGCTGAGAAAGCATTTGACAAAATTTAACACCCCTTTATGTTAAAAGTCTTGGAAAGAACAAGAATCCAAGGTGCATAACTAAATATAAAAGCAACATACAGCAAACAAATAGCCAACATCAAACTTAATGGTGAGAAACTTGAAGCAATCCCACTAAAATCAGGTAATAGACAAGGCTGCCCACTCTCCCCCTACCTATTCAACATAATACTGGAAGTCTTGGCTGTAGCAATTAGATAGCAAAAGGAAATCAATGGATAGAAATTGGAAAGAAAAAAGTAAAAACATTACTGTTTGCAGAAGACATGATAGTGTACTTAGGTTACCCCAAAATTCCACCAGAGAACTTCTACAGCTGATAAACAAGTTCATCAAAGTGGCTAGATATAAAATTAACTCAAACAAATCAGTACCCTTCCTCTACTCAAAGGAAAAACATGCAGAGAAAGAAATTAAGGAGAAGATACCCTTCACAATAATCACAAACAATATTAATACCTTGTTGTGACTCTAACTAAGCAAGTGAAGGACCTGTATGACAAGAACTTCAAATCTGTAAAGAAGGAAACCGAGAAAGAACTCAGAAAATGGAAAGATCTCCCATGCTCATGGATCAGAATGATCATCATTGTAAAAATAGCCATCTTACCAAAAGCAATCTATAGATTCAATGCAATCCCCATCAAAATTCCAACCCAATTTTTCATAGAGATGGAAAAATCAGTATGTAATTTCATCTAGAATATAAAAAGACCTAGAGTAGCAAAATTCATCCTCAAAAAACATCTGTGGAAATCACTATCCCCGACCTCAAGCTATATTACAAGGCAATTGTGCAAAAAACTATATAGTATTGGTATAGAGATAGGCACGTGGATCAATGGAATAGAATAGAAGATCCAAAATAAGCCCTCACATATATGGTCATTTGAGTTTTGACAAAGGAGCTGTAAACATTCAATGGAAAAAGGACAGCCTCTTCAACAAATGGTGTTGGTCCAACTGGCACTCAACATGCAGAAGAATGAAAATAGACCCTTTCTTATCTCCTTGTACAATGCTCAAGTACAAGAGGATGAAAGATCTCCACCTTAAACCTGGTACACTGAAATTATGAGATCAGAATGTAGGAAAAACCATAGAACACATAGGCTCAGGAGAAAATTGCATGAACATAACACCAATGGCTCATGCTCTAAGGTCAAATATTGACAAATGGAACTTAATAAGATTGCAAAGTTTCTGTAAGGCTAAGGACACTGCCAAGATAACAAAACAGCAGCCATCAGATTGGGAAAAAATCTTTACCAACCCTACATATGATAGAGGCCTAATATCCAAGGTAAACAAAGAACTCATGAAGTTAGACACCAAAGAATCATACAATCCTATTAAAAATAGAGTACAGAGCTAAACAAAAAGTTCTCAATTGAGGAATATGGAATGGCTGAGAAGCATCTAAGGACATGCTCAACATCATTAGCCATCAGGGAAACACAAATCAAAACAACCCTGAGATTCCACCTCACACCAACCAGAATGGCAAAGATCAAAAACTCAGATGACAGCAGATTCTGGCAAAGATGCAAAGAAAGAGGAGCACTTCTTCATTGTTGGTGGGATTGTAAACTGATACAACCACTCTGGAAATCAGTCTGGCAGTTCCTCACAAAATTGGACATAATACTACCTGAAGACCCAGTTATTCCACTTCTGGGCATATATCCCAAAGACTCTCCAACATACAACAAAGACATATGCACCACAATGTTCATAGAAGCCCTCTTTATAATATCCAGAAGCTAGAAAGAACCCAGATGTCCTTCAGTAGATGAATGTATACAAATATTGTGGTATATTTATATAATGGAGGACTAATCAGCTATCAGAAACAATGACTTTATGAAATTCTTAAGAAAATGGATGCATCTGGAGAATATCTTCCTGCGTGAGGTAACTCAGTCTCAAAAGAACAGACATAATATGCAGTCACTGATAATTGGATACTAACCCCAGAAAGCTCTGAACATCTCAGAAACAATTCATAGACTATATGAAGTTCAAGAAAAAACAAAGGCCAGAACAAACAAGAAAGAAAGAAAGAAAGAAAGAAAGAAAGAAAGAAAGAAAGAAAGAAAGAAAGAAAGAAAGAAGAAAGAAAGAAGAACAAAAGAAAGAAAGAAAGGAAGGAAGGAAGAAAGAAAGAAAGAAGAAAGAAAGAAAGAAGAACAAAAGAAAGAAAGAAAGAAAGAAAGAAAGAAAGAAAGAAAAAAGAAAGAAAGAAAGAAAATAAACAACCATTATGCGTAATCTTTACACACCAAGAAAACTTTGACAATTTCCAGGTTACATCTTGCTTTACATGTCCTTTATGCTCATTGTAACTAGTAAGATTTTAATGGATATTATCAACCCTTTAAAAAAATTAATTATTGACAAAAATGTATTCACATACTTTTATGCATAAATGCTTAAAATCTGTACATTTATCTTTGTTTTTTAAAATAAAGTTGTAAAAAATATATAAAATGACACTTTTCCCTATAGTTGATAACCACACTAATTTTGTGTGAAAAAAAGGGATAGATTTTATTTTTGTATGAGAGCTTTGTCAATTTGAAACCTAGATTCATCTAGAAAGACAGTTTACTGAGATATTGTTAACATTGGATTGGCCTGAGTCTATGTCTATGGGGGGTTATCTTAAAGTAGTTGGTATGGCAAGATCTGGCCTCCTGTGAGAATACCATTCCATAGGCAGGGAGTCCTGAACTTTGTAAGAGTAATGACCAATCTGAACACAGTAAACAGGTATTAATTATTTTTCTTGCCCTTTCTTATCTTTGGATGTACATAGAAACCCCAAGCTCTTATCAATGTGACCTCACCAAGATGGTGGATGTTAATCTGGTGTTTTATAATGAATAAACACTTTCCTAAATTGCCTTTTTGAGATATTTTAATACAACGAAATAACGTGGAACATATAAAGAAGGAGCTCTATGCCACAGACTCTGTCTAAAGTGGACTTTAGAAAAGTCTAAAGCCAAGAAGAGAAGCAAACTAGATCATGATACAAAGCACACTACCCAACTGGAAATCAGCTTAATATGCACAATTGTGGATTAATATAAATGCTTGATTTTATTGTTCAGTAAAACACATCATATTTAAAGCTTATTTACAGAAAATATGAACACAGAAGCTGCAGATAATTTGGAAAATAGATGGTATTGACCCATGCTATATAGTTAGCATAGATGTCCTATAATTTAGCAACTGTTGTTATTTAGTTATCTGACTGATTTAAAAGTTTTAAATCCACGAATGTTAATAGATGCTTTATTTATAATCATAAACAGAAAGCAACAGAAACTTCTTTCAGGAATTAGTCAAAGTATGGCATAAAGATATACAGTATGCCACTCTTTTGAAAAATAATGAAAGAACTATCAAGACCAGGTTACTTAAATACATATTACTACTAAAAATACTAGTTTAAAATGTAAAACAATTTTAAGACCCAGCTATGGCTGTTGTTTATTTGATTGACTGATTCATTGTTTTATCTGTTTCTTTTCCATTTCATGTGTATTTATGCATGTATGTTGTACGTGTGTGTGTGTGTGTGTGTGTGTGTGTGTGTATTCAACTGTATCTAGGCATACATGTATAAGAGTTTATGAGCATGTAGAGACCTAAAGCTTATGTCTAGAATATTATATTTTATTCTTTGAAACAGAACTTTTCAAACACAGAGTTCATCTACTTGGTTAGTCTCACTAGACAGATTGTCTCAAGGATCCCATGACTATGCCTTTTGGGGCTGGTGTTATGGAATTCTTACAAGGCCAATCCTGAACCATATTTCACTACTTAGTCCAAGTTGGCCTTATACCATCCCTTAGCCTGATTAATGTGGAATTACAGTTAGAAGTAACCACACCTAGATAATTATACGCAATTAATTGTAAAGTATAAAATAATAGCAAACAGACCAACTGAGTCAACAGAGATTGTGAAAAGCAAAATAATAGGAAACAGATCAACTGACTCACTAGAGATACTGGGTATTTTTTTCACAGAAAGGTATCATATAGAATATTGAAATGAATTTTTCAAAACACAAAGAATGAACCTCAATATTTACGTTTTCAAAAAAAGCATCTAATCAGAGTCTAAAAAAGGAATGTAGTATGTGACATGACCTGACTTGAGTAAGTGGTTCTAAGTGCTTACCTATGCGTCTTTAGAAATGAGTAGAATTCAAAGATTTAAAAATCATAAGCACTGTATTCTCTCTTACAGTATTGTTCACTGTGGGGAAATGAGGTTGGAATCATAATTCTGCTGTCACCTGCATGTGTACTGAATTGAAACATGAAGTGTGTAAGTAGAGGATGCTGAGAGACAGGTTTCTCATTGCAGAAAACATTATAAATAATCAAGAGTTTGACGGTAGAATAATTTTTGGTATGATGCGTTAATAAGGTATCAATTGAATTAATGTTATTCTTCATGAAAATTTGAATGGCTAACTATAAAATATTTTAATTCATATAGTTTAGTTTACAATATTTATCTGCTTATTAGCATAAAAGATCAAAATAGTGATCAATAGCAGCAGTGAACATATGTACACCTAAATGAGTGATGAGTTTTTGATTGGTACAAAAATTTAAAAGATGAATAGATAGCACCACACACACACACACACACACACACACACACACACACACACACGGGTACTTTACAAGGACATGAGAGACAACTAAAGAGCTGCTTCCAATGCCCAGAGCTAGAATTAAAGAAACTACAAAATAAATAAAAAAGAATTTGATTAAACAAATACCCATGATCCCTACTTATATGAATAAGTAATTGAATAAAGAAATTTGAGAAAATAGATGAACCTCCCATCTAGGGGAATTCTAAATAATTGATGTAGATGCTATACCCTCAAGGAGATAGAAAATAACATGCTATTACTTCAAGTTGGCTGCATGTAGTGCTTCTTTTCTAAAGAATATAGTCTAAAGTGGAAGGAGAAATAGTAATTTCACAGTTGGAAGACACGGCATAGACTATCTCAGTCAGATAATCAAGTTTAAGTTCAAAATGTTGACATTGAGGTAATGCAAATACCGATCTGATGTAGTAGAAATGGCACTTTGCCGCTGGTATCTTCCTCTCCCAACTTACAATTTGGTCAAGGCATAAGAAAAACTTCAGAAAATCCTCATATATGTATAATGCATTCAATAATAGTTATCAGTAGTTCTTAGAGTTGTCATGATTAAGAAGTCATAAAAGTTCAAGAAATTATAACAACCCAGAGCAAGACTAGTAAATCTACTGTGAAATTCAGGCTAGAATACTGTAAAAAAAAAAAAAAGTGGACATGGTGCCATCTCTAGCATTGCTCCATGATTTGGATGTAACTGGGGTGGTGAAGTAACGAAAAAATGATAGACAAAGGACCACACAAACAGAAAGCTGATCAGACAGTGTGGAATCTCCACTGGAGAAGTCTTGGCACCCCAGAATTTTAGTGTGCTTATTAAGTAGAGTTGAACAAGATGTGGAATTATTGTATACAGCTGGACAAGGAGGTTCGATTATTACATGCAAATAAATATGGAGGCAGAGTTTATAGCATGCAGCTAATCTCTGTAGGAGGAGTCTCTGCAGGGGATCCACCTTCAGGCCATAAATACATGAAAAGAAAAAGCTCTGGTGGGAAATTTTTGCACAAACTATCAACACTCACCCCTCAGTTCCCTGAGAAGGCTTTGCCATCCCTCTGAGCCCAGTGATATGAAGTCCTTAACATGGCTGTACCTTTATCAAAACAGGCTCTCCACAGTTGACAGACTCGGGGCTTTCTTGCTCCCTATGCAACATCAGTTCAATGGTAACAGAAACTCAGTAAGTTATGGATTTCAGTCAACAATGTATCAATATTTGCTCATATATGTGACAGTGTTTCTCAACCTGTGTGTCATGGCCCCTTAGGACCACATAAACACATCATGTGTATCATATATTTATATTACAATTCATAAAAGTAGCAAAATTACAGTTACAAAGTAGCAAGAAAATAATTTTATGGTTGGGAATCACCACAATATGAAAAACAGTATTAAACAGTTGTAGAATTAGGAAGGCTGAGTACCACTTGTGATAGATGGACCATATTAATTAATGTACATGGATGAAATGAACCATACCAATGTAATTAAAGTTAATTAATATTTACAACATGTTTTATTTAGACAAACTATGTATTACATACTATAGTCTCTCTTATGTCCAAACTTCTAGAATTAAATGTTAATTAATTTTTAAATTGTGGCACTGTAGTCCCTTACCTGAAGAGACATACTTCATACATGTCACTGTTTATTATAATCTTTATGACACATAGTATTACCAGGAGGCTCAGTGGCCAATGAACATTATTAATGATTAAAATAGAACCTGTGACTAACCTGAGGAATTTAGTATTAAACAATAAAAACTATGACACGAACTGGCTGGACTACCAGTCGTTCACTTGCTATGACTCAACATTATAAATTAAGAGTAATATGTGATAGAAAAAGGAATTCTTCATAAATTTGTCTCATCAGAGGTAGAACAAGCTGCTTTGTCTCTTGCACATAAGTCCCATGATGTCACCCAGCCAATCCAAAGGGCTTCCTGTGTCACCCTCAGGATCATTTACAGGTGAATGGGGAGTATGAAAGATGCAAATATTCTGCCTATAAGCATGCTTACAAGAGCAATAAGACTCCAAGGGGCTCTTGAAAACTGTAGAAAGAAATGAAAGATGTGCATAAAAATAATAGACTAGTTCACACCAGTGATTAAAGGATCTACTTTTTTTTCACCCAGGAGGATTTAATTTATTTTTTTAATTGAACAACTTTATTGTAAAAAAACAAATATAAGTGTACAGATTTTAAAAGCATTTTTGCAAAAAATTATATGAACACATTTTTGGCAGTACTTGATTTTTTTTTAAAGGATTGATAGTAAGCCTTAAAATCTTACTAGTTACAATGAGTACAAAGTACATGAAAAACAAGATATAAAATGGAAATAGTCAAAGTTTTCTTGGTGTGTAAAGATTAAGCATAATGACTTCATTTTTCTTTTTTGAGCCTTTGATTTTCTTGAACTTCATATAGTCTGTGAGTTGTTTCTGGGGTGTTCAGAGCTTTCTGGGGTTAGTATCTAATTATCAGTGACGGCATATTATGTCTGTTCTTTTGTGACTGGGTTACCTCACTCAGGATGATATTCTCTAGATGCTTCCAGTTTCTTACAAATTTCATAAAGTCATTGTTTCTGATAGCTGAGTAGTACTCCACTGTGTAAATGTACCACAATTTTTGTATCCATTCATTTACTGAAGGACATCTGGGTTCTTTCCAGCTTCTGGCTATTATAAATAGGACTGCTATAAACATTGTGGTGCATGTGTCTTTGTTGTATGTTGGAGTATCTCTGGGGTATATGCCCAGAAGTGGAATAACTGGGTCTTCAAGTAGTACAATGTTCAATTTTCTGAGGAATCGCCAGACTGATTTCCAGAGTGGTTGTACCAGTTTAAAACCCCACCAACAGTTGAGAAGTGTGCCTCTTTCTCCACTTCCTCGCCAGCATCTGCTGTCATTTGAAATTTTGATCTTAGCCATTCTGACTGGTGTGAGGCAGTATCTCAGGATTATTTTGATTTCCTTTTCCTAATGGCTATGGATGTCAAGTACTTCCTTAGATGTTTCTCTGCAATTCAATATTCCTCAATTAAGATCTTTTTGTGTAGTTCTGTACCCATTTTGAATAGGGTTCTTTGATTCTATGCTATCTAACTTCTTGAGTAATATGTATACCTTGGATATTAGGCCTCTATCTGATGTGGTGTTGGTAAAGATCTTTTACCAGTCTGTTGGCTGCTGTTTTGTTTCCTTGACAGTGTCCTTAGCCTTACAGAAACTTTGCAATCTCATTAAGTCTAATTTGTCAGTCTTTCACCTTAGAGCACACATCATTGGTGTTCTGTTCAGGAAATTTTATCCTGAGCCTATGTATTCTAAGGTTTTCCCTAATTTCTCTTCTAATATTTTTAGTGTACCAGGTATAAGGTGGAGATCTTTCATCCACTTTCACTTGATCTTTGTACAAAGAGATAAGAAAGGGTCTATTTTCATTCTTCTGCATGCTGAGTGCCATTTGGACCAACACCATTTGTTGAAGAGGCTGTCCTTTTTCCATTGAATGTTTACAGCTCCTTTGACAAAAATCAAGTGACCATATATGTGAGGGCTCATTTCTGGATTTTCTATTCTATTCCATTGACCCACATGCCTATATATGTACCAGCATCATACAGTTTTTTAAAAAATTGCCTCGTAATATAGCTTGAGATCAGGGATGGTGATTCCCACAGATGTTTTCTTGTTGTTGAGGATGGATTTCCCTATTCTAGGTCTTTTGCTATTCCAGATGAACTTGCAAGTTGCTCTTTCCTACTCAATGAAGAATTGGGTTGGAATTTTGATGGGGATTGCAATGAATCTGTAGATTGCTTTTGGTAGGATGGTCATTTTTAAAATGTTGATCCTTCTAGTCCATGAGCATGGGAGATCTTTCCATTTTCTGAGATCTTCCTCCATTTCTTTCTTAAGAGATTTGAAGTTCTTGTCATACAGGTCCTTTACTTCCTTAGTTAAAGACACACCAAGGTATTTCATATTGTTTGTGACTATTGTGAAGGGTATCTTTTCCCTAATTTCTTTCTCTGCATATTTGTCCTTTGAGTAGAGGAAGGCTACTGATTTGTTTGTGTTAACATTCAGTCACTTTGCTGAACTTATCATCTGTAGAAGTTCTCTGGTGGAATTTTTGGGGTCACTTACATACACTAACATGTCATCTGTAAACAGTGATGTTTTTACTTCTTCCTTCCCAATTTGTATCCCTTTGATTTCCTTTTGCTGTCTAATTGCTCTGGCCAGGACTTCCACTACTCTATTGAATAGGTACGGGAAGAATGGGCAGCCTTGTCCTGTCCCTGATTTTAGTGGGATTGCTTCAAGTTTCTCACCTTTAAGTTTGATGTTGGGTATTGGTTTGCTGTATATTGCTTTTATTATGTTTAGGTATGGGGCTTGGATTCCTGTTTTTTCCAAGACATTGAACATGAAGGGGTGGTGGATTGTGTCAAATGCTTTTTCAGCATCCAGTGAAATGACCATGTGGTTTTTTTCTTTTATTTTGTTAATATTACATTGATAGATTTCTATGTATTAAACCATCCTAGGGTTTCAGCCTACTTGATCATGGTAAATGATTGTTTTGATGTGTTCTTGGATTCGTTTTGCAAGGATTTTGTTGAGTATTTTTGCATCAATGTTCATAAATGAGATTGGTCTGAAGTTCTCTTTCCTTGTAGGGTCTTTGTGTGGTTTAAAAATGAGGGTTATTGTGGCCTTGAAAAATGAGTTAAGTAGTGTTCCATCTGACTCTATTTTGTGGAATAGTTTAGAGAGTATTGGTATTAGGTTGTCAATAAATGTCTGATAAAATTCTGCACTGAACTCACCTGGATCTGGGTTTTTTTGGTTGGGAGGCTTTTGATGACTTCTTCTATTTCTTTAGGGGATATAGCATTAATTATATGGTTTACATGGTCCTGGTTTAACTTTAGTATCTGGTATCTGTCTAGGAATTCATCCGTTTCCTCCAGATTTTCCAGCTTTGTTGAGTATAGGCTTTTGAAGTAGGATCTGATGATTTCTTGAATTTCCTCAGTTTCAGTTGTTATGTCTCCACTTTCCTTTCTGATTTTGTTAATTTGGATACTGTCTCTTTGCCTTCTAGTTAGTCTGGCTAAGGGCTTATCAATCTTGTTAATTTTCTCAAAAAAAACAGCTGTCAGTTTTGTTGATTCTTTGAATGGTTCTTTTTGTTTCTATTTGGTCAATTTCTGCTCTGAGTTTTATTATTTCTTGCCATCTAATCTTCTTGGGTGTATCTGCTTTCTTTTGTTCTAGAGATTTCAACTGTGCTGTCAAGTTGCTAGTGTATGCTCTCTCCAGTTTCTTTTTGGAAGCACTCAAAGCTATGAGTTTTCTTCTCATTGCTTCCCATAGGTTTGGGTATGTTGTGTTTTTATTTTCATTAAATTCTAGAAAATCCTTAATTTCTGTCTATATTTCTTCTTTGTCCGTGCTACTGTTTAATAGAGCATTGTTTAGTTTCCGTGTATATATGGGATTTTTGTTCTTTTTTGTTATTAAAGACCAGCCTTAGACCATGGTGATCTGATACGATGCATAGGAGTGTTTCAATCTTCTCATATCTATTGAGGCTTGTTTTGTTACCAATTATATGGTCAGTTTTGGAGAAGGTGCTGTGAGGTGCTGAGAAGAAGTTGTATTCTTTTGTTTTAGGATGATATGTTCTGTAGATGTCTGTTAGTTCCAATTGGTTCATAACCTCTGCTAGTTTCACTGTGTCCTTGTTCAGTCTCTGCTTCCATGATCTGTCCATTGATGAGAGTGGGGTGTTGAGGTCTCCCTCTATTATTGTGTGGGGTGCAATGTATTTTTGGAGCTTTAGTAGGGTTCCTATTATGAATATGGGTGCTCTTGTATTTAGAGCATATATGTTAAGGATTGAGAGTTTCTCCTGCCCAACTTTTCCTGTAATGAGTAAATAATGTCCTTCCTTATCTTTTTTGATAACTTTTGGTTGAATATCTACTTTATTTGATGTTTTCACTGTTGTGTTTGGCCCCTGAGATTCTCTCTTCCATCTCTTGTTGTCTGCTGGAGATTCTTGCATCTGTGACTACTGATTTCTTTTTTAGGTTTTCTACCTCCAGGATTGTCTCTTTTAGTGTTTTTTTTTTTTTTATTGTTTCAATTTTCATTTTAAATTCCTTCTTCATTTTCTTCATCTCTTTGGTTCTGTTTTCCTCTAGTTCTTTGATTTCTTTGAGTGTTTTTCTTGTTTCCTCTTTAAAAGCTTCTATTTTTTATGCTTTTCCTCCCATTATTGTTTATGGATCTCTATTATGATCTTCTGGTATGATTTCGGGTCTGAGTCTTCTTTTTCTGGAGTGTTTAGCATTCTGCTGTTTGCTGTGTTGGGAGAGTTGGGTTCTGGTGTTGCCAGGCTGTCTTGGTTTCCATTGGGTAAGTTCTTTTGCTTTCCTTTTGCCATTTTGTTGTCTGTGATTATATATGGTCTTATTATCAGTGATTGGTTCCTATCTCTCCCGTGTACCTGGCCTGTGTCCCTGGATCTCTGCTGGTCCTGGTGGCAAATGGCCTGATCATTTGGCCCATACACACAGGCCCTCCAGGTGGAAAATGAGTCCCTATGGCAGAGTTCCTGCTCCCCTGTACCAATGAGGTGAGTAGCGCGCTTTCCGAGCACTTGTCCCATACCTCTCTGTGCCCAGGCTACTTGTAGGACAGTCTCACCAGGCCTGCGTCCCTGGATCTTCATTGTTTCTGGGGGTAGATGGCCTGAGCGTTTGGTCCGCATTCCAGGATCTACTTTTCAAAGTACTATTCTGATGCTTTCGCTTTTAGTTTTTTCTCATCTTTCACTTACATCAGTTTGAAAAATTCTAAGTTGTGGAAGATGTTTTCATTGGGCTATTAATTTATAACCTATAAATAATTGATTTGTATCTTATGAATCCATGTGGAGTTGGGAGTTGAAAGGCTTTAGTTTTAGTTTATTTTGTAAAACTAAAAGATTATTCAAGATTCTCCACCCTGAAGGAACCACTTAGACTGTTAAGACTATCACCCTAGAGAACATCATCTCAAGTGAGATGACCTAGTCACAAAAGAACAGAGATAATATGCAGTCACAGATAATTAAATACTAGCTCCAGAAATATCTGAATACTCAAGAAACAACTCACAGACCATATGAAGCTCAAAAAAAGAAAGACCAAAAATTGGAAACCTCAGCCCTTCTTAGAAAAAAATAAACCCAATAAGTGTATAACACCCTGTCAGAGTGGGGTACACTTAGGTCTTAAATCATTAATAACTCAGGAGCTAAGAAGATAGCATTGTAACAATTTTTTGGTATTTAAAAATCATTATGTTTAGTATATGCACACCAAGAAAACTTTGACTATTTCCATGTTACATTTTGTTTTACATGTACTTTATGCTCATTGTAACTAGTAAGATTTCAATGCATATTATCAAACCTTTAAAAAAATCAACTACTGACAAAAATATATTCATATAGTTTTATGCCAAAATGCCTTTGAAAATCTGTACATGTATCTCTGTTTTTTAAAATAAAGTTGTAAGGAAAAAAAGGTCACAAAGCCTCCTCCTTCCTGTTTATAGGCGTTTTGTTTTTTTTTGTTTCTAGATAAGTTATACTGGCTAATATTAGACTCCACAACTTTTAGGGGGTTTTTGTTGTTGTTGTTTCTTTGTTTTTGTTTTTGTTCTTTTTTACAAAGAGCTAAGCAATCTAGGCTGGGGATCCTAGATTGGGAGATTTCATTACATGTAAGAAGAATCCAAATGTCTTTTTTCTGACATTGCTTACCAAGACCATTTCACCTTTAGTCTATAGAAGTAAATGTTATGAATTAGTTGTCAGCACTCCATTGTCCATTTTCTTATACTTAAATAAATCAATTAAGCTATAAAGTTGATACATAAAATATTAAGCATAGGGAACTAGAATAGAAAAAGTATTTATCTCAATAATCAAAAAGTGGGTCTCCTCACCAGGAATTCCCTCTGAATACCCCTCTTAATCAAGATACACATGAACTACTACATGCCCAATGGCTATTCTGGCTGAATAAGACATAAGCAGAAATACAAAGCTGATCAACTGACTCTCAAGAAAGCTATGTTTCAGCATACAAGTCTCATTTCCAAACCACTTGCTTTGAACATGTTAACAAATTCTCTCCTAACTCTAAATTTAGGCAATACTATTACAGTATATTTCTTCCCTTTGTGAATAGTCACATTTTTTTAATATTTGTCTTTAATTTTGTTGGAAGGCCCAGGGAGCTGGCAAGAGTAGACAGAAAATATGAAATAACTGAGAGACCAATGGGACTGGGGTGCATGGTGTGAAACTCATAAAGAATCAATAACAAGTTTTTTTAAAATGGAGTCTTTCAGGCCAAGGACGCATTGTTTGGGGAAAAAATAATCCATCTGATACTATGATTTGTAACCTGGAGTAAGACACAACTTAACTCAACAGCTTCATGATTTGAAAGTCCATCATGAACTGAGCTGTGAACTTTACATGGTCAAAAGACATCACTAGGGAAATACCAAGAGAAGTGCAGCTTCCCCCACAGGAGCAGCTCTGTTGCATGTAATGTCCCGGCATAAAACCATGGCATGGCTACTTCAGAAAACTCCTCAGTAAAAGTTATACAAGGAAATGCAATGGGGACCCTGTCTATGACACACAGTTTCATATATTTAATTAGAATATAATATTCTAATTAAAATATTGTTATTTTAATTAGAGTTGGTCACATTTTAATCAAAGCCTTAAGATCACATGAAATTTACAGTCAAATTTTAAATTACAGAAATTATGTAACAGAAGGGGGAAAAGATGTGTTTGTATGTATGTGTGTGTGTGTGTGTGTGTGTGCATATGTGCATGTGCATGTGCACACATACACACTTTAAATGTTTTCAGATTACATGAAGTATGCAGCTTCCTATTTATTATGCTATTTGTCATTAATTTTCATTTTATATATTTTGTTTCATAATATAACTATACCCAAATTCTATTTATTTCATAAAATGGCCTAAACCAAAAAAAAAATGTTTTTTAACAAATGTTGCTACTAATGAGTTTTTTTATTAAAAAACATTTGTCAATTATGTTCAAGATACCCTTTTGAGTATTAGAGTCATATATTGAAGTAACTGCCCAAATACCTGATCTCCTGCAGGTCTTCTTCATGTCAGAGAAGAGATAAACATCAACAGTGAGTAAATACTGAGTATAATGTTTCTGAAACTAGGCAAGGATTGGCAGTGGAGATTAGCAAGAGCAATGAAATGTGAGATTGAAGAATAATAGTGACTGTGGAACACTTCCAGAAGGTGAGCTAAGTAAGTAAGCCATTCAGAAATAGCATATTCCAGAATGAGAACATACTGTAAACACACTCAAAATCAGGAATTTTGATATAATGGAAGATATATGCCTTATAAGTTTAAGGACTTTGGCTATGTAACTATAGAAGCTTGAGCAATTGGTGAATCATTCTAATATATGAAAAAAAACCAGGAATTAGGAATACCCTAATTTGTTTTTCTAATAAAATAAAGAGTATTAACTGATCTAAAAGAAATTCTAAAACACAAAAAGGAAAAGAAATCAAAGATTAAAGAGACCTAGGGATGTAGCTCCGTGGTAGAATAGATTGCTTAGCAGCTTCACGTCCTGTGTTATATTTCCCCAGCACATTCCACATACAAGAATGGGAAGGGGGGGACAGCCTGAAAGAAGAAACAAAGGGCTGGAGAAGTGAGTCAGTCCAAAAGGGCACACGTTCCTCTTACAGAAGACCTAGATTGGTTCTAAGAGCTCACATTAAACAGCAGTCCCAGGAAACTTGACATGTTCTGCTGGTCTTACAGACTGCATATATGTGTTACATGTACAAGCATGCAAGCACTCACACATACACACTACATAAATAAATACTTTTTTTTAAAGTGCATAACAAATAGCAAAGTAGGGCCATTATATTTATCCAAAGTGCAATAATTGCATTAAGTGACTGATTTAAATACAGCATTTAGAGATATAAATGTTAGCAGATGCTCTGTAAGAATCACTCTTTGAATATGGAACATAGAGAGGTTAAAATCTAAAAAATGATAAAAGATTGATCATGCTAAATCTAAAAAATTATTTCATTATATTTTGTAAATATTAGACAAAATAACATCCAAGTAATTATTAATTCAGCACAAGGTAGAAAGAAGGTCAATGTACCAATAAAACATAGCAATGCTAGCTATGTTATTTGTTTCTAGTAAGAACATAAAGGCAAAAGCTTATAGAACCGAAAGAGAAATTACTAAGTTTACAAACAACTAAATATTTAAAAATATTCTACTCAATAATTGAGTGAATATGTAGACCGCAGTCAAGAACAATACTTGAGAACCCTGCATACCAACACATCCTGACTGAAACTTGTAGAATACTCCAGCCCCAAAGGATAAAAATGTATTTTTTTAAAAAAACAGACTTTATACACATAAGAAAACATACCATGCACTAGAGTAAAATAATCTCAATAAATATAAAGACCTTAAAATTATATAATGTGCATAAAAAATGACTACCATAACTGAAATCAGTATTTGAAATCTAGAGCTGGGAAATATTTAGATATCTGAAAATTGTGTAGAACACTTTTTATGTGTCAAGAAAAAAAAAATAACAGTGTAAATCAGCAATTATTTTCAAATTGTGGAACACTGCCAAGCAAGGTTGTGGAGAAATGCACAGGATAAGTTCACTTATGATCAACATGATACGATAAATCTGAACTTATATCATAGAGCACTGGAAATAGAAGTACAAGCTTACACTGAGGTAAGCCATGAGAAACAAATAACAAGGTTGGCACAAATAAAGTAGGAAGCAAATGAGGGAAAGAATATACTGACTCTTTAGAGAAACAATGTAAGTGAAGAGCCTGTAGCAAAATTAACAAAGAAAATTCCAGAGAAAAATTAATACTCCAGAGGATGGAATGCTAGGTGGGTCATATCCACAAAAGCTAAAAACATTACAATGATAATGGAATGTTGTGGTAAGAAGAAAAAAGATTCTGTTGCTATCAGCTCTGCGGGAGCTCTCACTTCGGGAGCTGTTCCAGTGCTGAGCCAAGTGCAGTCCCTTAGGTGGTTAGTGACCCAGCCTCGAGCTCACACATCTCACTCCATGGGCCCCAAGCCAGAGCTGTTCGCTCCAGCTGCCTCTCTGCCATTGCTTTCACACACTGTCCTCCACAGCCTGGTGAAATCATGACTCAACAATCAATAACTTATCAAACAGATTTTTATGTTAAATTCCCAATCCACTATCCCTCCACACTATAAGCTTACAACCAGGTGACAAAGATGAAAACCACCTACCTAGATAAGATAAATTGATTTATGGAAAACCCCAGAAAGTATACATGGCTACTCAGAGCCACGTGGAGGAGATGGGTCATCCTTGTCTTCCATCTTGAACCCACTACTTTCTCCTTCTCTTTCGTCTTACCAAAGTTCTGTCCCTGCCCACTCTCTACTGTCCAATAAAGTATCGCCTACGACAAAATGTAATAGATTTGATAGAAACTAAGAAGTCCAAAAACTTATACAAGAAAAGACAGCCTAAAGAATTCTCTACATTTAAATAAACAGAATTCAAGGCCTAAAAATCTTTATACAAATAACTCCCAAAACCTTGGTAGTGTTGGTTGAAGATTCTAACAAATGATTGTGGAAGAAATGGTATATCAAGTCTCCAAAAGGTCTGGCCAAAATGAGGAAATGGGCCCATTACATTCTGTGAGGTTAGAAAGGACCAGATAGCAAAGTAGTCATAACTAATCAAAAGAAAAGAGGGAGAGAGAGATAAATCCCATAAACCAATAGTCTACATGAGAATAAACACAATAGCCTGTAAGAACATTAAGAAAACTTAAATCTGACAATGTATTAAATGTTTGTACATCAGGAACAAATAGGACTTAATGCCAACATGATCATAGGTTAGTATTTAAAAGCAATCACTAAAGATTATTTAATAACCAAGGCTTTAACAAAGAAGATGATCATTTCCATAGATGTAGGAAAACCATTCATAAATACCATTAAATTGCTAAAATCAATGTAATTCACCACAAACTTTCAGGGATAAATATAAAGAAAGAAAGACTTAACGTCCTACATGACAATTACATTTAATGGTGTTTATTCAGATGCTAAAAACTATGCTCAAACAAAATCCTGATTGACTTATAATTGCACAAACCTAGAAGAAGCCAAGTAATGTGTGTGTGTGTGTGTGTGTGTGTGTGTGTGTGTGTCTGTGTGTATGTTTCCTCTTACATTTCTGGGCTATGTTATTTGGCTCAAATAATTTTATTTTAATTGTTTTAGTTTAATAATTTTTATTGGATATTCTATGTACTCACATTTTATATATGTTCTCCTTTCTGCCCTTCTTTCATTCCCCTCCCCACTCCCCTTGCTTACATGAAGAATGATTTTAAAGACTGTGTGTTTATAGTTCATCATCCCTCTCATGAATCTCTCTCAAGAGACATACCCCTCTGCTTTATGCTGGAGAGGAAAACAAAAACAAAGTCCTTGATATAATGTGATGTAAGTGGTAGTAAAAGTACACAGAAAATAAAAAGTATTCACAAAACAGTCTACATGGGCTCTAAACACAAGCCCTTCTTGTCATTTGTAGTTCGGAATATTAAAGTGAAAGCCACGGTAAGATTCCATTGCACATCCACATAAAGGGATACACTCAAAAATGCTGTTGTTACCTGGATGTCAGTAGTAAAGACACATATATGGCTGGTGGAGAAAGCAAAATGATTACATTACTTTGGAAAACACTTAGCACATTCCAGTGGTGATTATAGGCGTTTGTAACAACTGTTTCTGTAGACAGGAGTTTCCATTGTTCTTGAATAAACTCACAAATCGAGATGGCCCACAAGGCTTTCAACAGTGGATGATGAAGCAGGACAGAACTATATGAAGCAAAGGTGCATCTTCCAGAGCTAGAAAATAGTGGCACCAAACCACAGCAAGCAGAGTGAGCTCTGCAAAACATAAAGGCGAGAGAAGCAATGTAGAATGGCAGAAAAGGAGCGCCTTCAAAAGTGATTAAAATCAAAGGTTTCTGTCTTGTTTTGTTCTCCAGTATAAATGAGAGATGTGATATGCCTATTGAGAGAGCCCGATTGGAGCGGTGAGATACGCAGTCTTTCAAATCACTCTTGAGCCAAATAGCAACCCCAGCAATGTAAAAGGAAACACACACATGCACACAGGAACACACATATGCACATGTCTTCCTACAAGAAGTCTTCACATGCTGAACCAAACCACACCCAAAGTTCCACATGCCAATGCTATGGCATAGACAGGCACATGTCAGTTATAACTTCAGAAGATAAGTACAAGCGGTGGACTGCAGAATTAGATTGGTTATACAATGTGATGCCAGACCAGTAAGAGCCTTGTCTGACCTCTCTGTGGGTTTGTTTTGTTATTATTGTTTCTTTGTTTTACAATTTGTGCTTAATTCTGAAATTTTACAGCTAGAAGGATGGAGGGTTTTGTTAATAAATTCATGACTCTGTGGTCAAACAGCCTGCAGTGAACTTTAGCTGTATTTACTTATCTGCAAGGATGTGCTTGGTGCTGAAAGTGTGTCAAGACTTACTTCAGGATGGTGAGAATGTGGACCTGTCTTCATGTGTGGCAGTGCCTCCTTTCCTTTGGACAGAAGAGATGGAAGTGAGTGTCCTTCATGTCTTTATTTATACTGCTTCTTTCAACCCCAACATCTATATCCATTAGTGTCTTTACATATACATTCTATGGAAAAGAAAATGAACATTAAGAAGAAATATCTGGTCACCCTACAGCTCAATAAATATCAATTATTGTTACCATCTCTTTTTGCTCAAGCTTGAATCCATTGCTCTTCTGTGCATGTTCCAGTTTTGTCTTAACATACAGGGACTCCTGTCTTCATGTAAGTTCATATGGATGTGCCTTGTCTACTTTTCAGTGGACACTGATGAGCTGTATGTATTAATTAACCAAACAAGCTCCTTGTGGCAAAGTCAGAATCTCTACCACCATGCACTCTGTGGTGCCTGACATCTTACCATTATTGTAGTAGCAGAACATCTTTGTTCCTTTTTGCATCCATGTGTGTATGTGAATCCCCATGTATGTGTGTATATATGAAGAAAAGAGAGGTTGATAATAAATAATGTGATCATTCTTCATTTTACTTATTGAAGCAAGGTGTCCCTTTAGACCCAGAGCTCACTTATTTAGTCATTTTAGATAGCTGCTTCCTCTGTCTAACTCGTGAGCATTGGCTAACACACTTGCCTGGCATTTAGTGTGCCCTAGAGATAGAAACACTGGTTCTCACATTTGCACAGTAAGTACATTAACTATGGAGCCATCTCTCCATCCCTCATTGTAATAGTTTCATGAACTTGAAGCCAAAATTGGTGCTTCTTGGTTTTTAAACCTACTGCCTGCTCCTAGTATAAAGGCTGTGATTTTATAACATGTGAAAGTTAATGATCATAATGAAAATGTCATGTTCAACATACCAGCATACTTAATTTTAAAATTAAGCTACACTCCCTTTCTACACTGAGATAATCGAAAGAAACAACACCTAAAGAACCATGTAGTGTGGAAGAGCTCACTTGACTCTGAACAGAAGGAAAAGCCAGTTCATTTTGTGCCTTTGCTAAAGAAACATGTGATATTCATCAGCATAATTATATGAGAAATAGTTTCAAGAGTCCCACATTCTTTAAGAAAATCCTAGCAATTGTTTTTATTTATTCTAACTTACAAAGGGAATAATTTATTATTAATTCTTCAATTATTTCATTATGCAGAACTAATAAAAAAAGTCTTGACATCTCAATTATGTTCAGTAAAGAGTCATGTAATTTAATAAATAATTTTTGACTGAAGTGATTATTTACTTAAAACATAGAATATGCAGGAGGAGTTTGAAATCATATTTTAGTGCCATACAATGAAATAATTGTGCAATTAAATATATACAGTGTAAAATAATGACAAATGTTTTATTTAAAACTCAGGGAACAAAAGCACACCATTTGTGTTTTTTTTTTTTTCCTAAAAGAACAAAATTCTACAGTATATTAATCAAAAGGGTTTTTTATGCCTCTGTCAGCAGTGTTTTAAAGTAAACCCTTAATATCAGATCCCAATCCCCAGTTTCAATTTGCTTCCATTGGAAAGGACATTAGGGTTTATAAAATACTCCTTGATTACTTTTCTGAAAGCCTGGCATCTTGGCGTGTCTGTGACTGCTGTTGCTACATCAGTACAGTGGTTGAAAGAGCAGTCCCCACCGTGAACATTGCCACATTGACTTATAGAATCATGCCCTTGAGAGAACACCAGAGAGAGAAAGGGATCAGCAGCCACTGACAAAAATGAAATAGAACTGTCATCTGGCAGTTCTTCATAGTCTGTCAAGGAAACTATTAAAGATGTGCAAAGAGCCAGAGAGTGCTTGGGCAAAGCAGTTAAACTACAGCTTCAAGGGCAGGTCACTGCACGCTGATCAAGACTCAGAAAGACAGACAGACTCACCGAGGACAGCGGCACCTGCTGCCCGTGCCTAGCTCTCCTTGGAGGTCAGTTTTTACATAGGTTGCCATTTGAGATGAGAGGTTTGTAGTAAATTATAAACTAGTTTTATTTATAGATGATAGGCAGGCAGGCAGACAGACAGACAGACAGATTTTTGAGACAGGATCTTGCTGTGCAGCCTAGGATGGTTGTGGTTTTTTTGTTTCTTTGATTTCAGTATCCTCTGTGCTGACATAAAAAGCATGTATCAGCATAACTAGCATAAATGAACTTTTATGTGTATTTTTTTGTAGTAGAAAATATTTTGGTGATTTTTTTAAAACCATATTAAAAACCTTTTCTTTGATGCAAATCCAAATACGAGCTCTATTTGTGGCCACTTTGTAAGTCCTTAGCTGCTCCGCTTCCAGCTTCTCTGGAAAGTTCTTTCCTCTTCCTCTTATTTAGGAAGTCTGAAACCTGGTTAGTTCTTCTCTCTCTCCCTCTCCCTCTCCCTCTCCCTCTCTTCCCTCCCTCTCCCTCTCCCTCTCCCTCTCTTCCCTCCCTCTCCCTCTCCCTCTCCCTCTCCCTCTCCCTCCCTCTCTCCCCTCCCTCCCTCCCTCTTCCCCTCCCTTCCTCCCTCCCTCCCTTTATTTATGCCCATCATGTCCTCCTTACCCAGTGTTGTTTGCTGCCTGCACTGCTCTCCATGTAGCTGAGATTCTCAAATCCATTAGTTAGTCATGGTTGTCTGTCCAAGATGTTAGTTGTTGACAAGTATTGGGTCCTATGGGGATGAGGGGTACAAAAATATAGGACACCACATAATCAAGTATATTCTGTCTTAAAATTTAGCATGTCAAGTGGTTGCTTTTGTTTTTGAAGGGAACTCCATTGTGAACAAAGGCTTTCTTTTTCACTCAAATATTAAGACAGAACTTCATCTAGGAGAGGAATAAAAAAGGCACGTGCTGACATTTTAGAGATTTGAAACATTCCCTTCCTGTCACATGGTATAGTTCGCTGTCAATGTGAAAAAAGTGGGGGAAATCGTCAAAAAAAATCAAATGAGCTCAAATATTCTATATAAAATGTTCCTAATAATTATCTTCACTCTAAAGCTTATGATTTATGATTTAAACTTTTAAAATATACAAAATTGTTTGGGTTCATTAGCACTTGTTTGTAGAAGCTGAGAAATTAGATTAAATCACAGAGTATTTAAAGCCCCACAGTGATTATGTGAGTAATAGTTTATAAATCATTAAATCTTTTGTTATAAAAATAAACTACATCTTTTGATAGTAATTTAAATTCAAAATTCTCATCCATTTATTTAGTCGCTATTCATCCATCCATCCATCCATCCATCCATCCATTCATTCATTTATTCTAGCTCCCAGACTCTCAACACATTTTGTTCTGAAATAAAATTTTTAGTGTTCACATTACAAGGAAGGAGGGAACAGCTAAAAGATACTTTTGTGTGGGGACAGAAGTAATACCATTTTCTTTTCTTTTCTTTTCTTTTTTGTATCTACACTCTCAAAGTCACTTTAATTCTAACATACACTTATTTATTGCAAAGATTTATTTTTCCCCAGGAAAACAGAGCCATGTTGGTGATAATTTTTGGCTTGTATTCTAAAGAAGGTTTCAACCTCATTCATTCACCCTATTTTAGGATATTATTTCTGGTACTCCTTTCATGACTCAAAAGCCTCAAAATTATGCTATAGACTTCTAATAATAACATAAGTATACTACAGATTTATAGCAATAATGATCTTTTCATTTTCACTAATCTCTGAAGCAGATGGAATATATTATTTTATATTATTTTATACAAGGCTTCCCTCAATTTTTTTGGCAAGTCCAAAAACACGGTGTGTTTTGAGCCCAAGAGATTCTGTTTCTCAGAACATTTAAAGGCACATTGTAGAATTCAATTTACAAACTTGGCTAAGATGAGAATAGTATGACAAATCGCATGATGCCAGAAAATACTAGCTAAAGAAGTAAAGAAGTATAATGTAAAAGCGAGTAATTTCCTATTGAAGGTTGGTTTTGGAAACATGCTGCTTAATCCAATTTTTCTTGGACAGATCACCACGGGGCATCACCATGATTGTCACTAAATAGTTTGACCCAAAGCGTACAGTTAGGAAAGTGACTTTTCACTAAAGGAACTGATTCTGGCCTCTGTAAATTTACTTTTCTAAAAGGAGTCAGAGAAAATGTCCTGAACAGAACACTAATGGCTTATGCTTTCAGATCAAGAATCACCAAATGGGACCTCATGAAATTGCAAAGTTTCTGTAAGGCTAAAGATATGGTCAAGAGGACAAAATGGCAACCAACACATTGGGAAAAGATCTTTACCAATCCTACATCTGATAAAGAGCTAATATCCAGTATATACAACTAACTCAAGAAGTTAGATCCCAGAGAATCAGATAATCCTATTTTAAAATGGGGTAAAAAACTAAAATCATCTTGAGTGAGATAACACAGTGACAAAAGAACAGATATACTATGTACTCACTGATAAGTGGATACTAATCCCAAAAATCTCTGAATAACTAAGAAACAATTCACAGATCTAATGATGATCAAAAAAAGGGAAGGTCATAATGTGGATGCCTCAGTCCTTCCTAGAAGGTCAAACGAAGGACTCAAGGGAAGAAATAGAGGGACAAATAGAGGATCAAGGATTGAAGAAAAGATCATTCAGACTGCCTCACCTAGGGTTTCACCCCATATGCAGCCACCAAACCCAAACACTAGTGCTGGTGCCAAAAAGTGCTTACTGGCAGGAGCCAGATTTGGATGCCTGTTTGGAGGCTTTGCCAGAGTAAGACAGAGACAGTTGAGGATGGTTGCAGCTAACCATCAGGGTCCCCAGTGAAGAAGTTAAAGAAAGGACTGAAGGAGCAGAAAGGGTCTACAACCCCATGGGAAGAACAACATTATCAACCAACCAAACCCTCCAGAGCTCCCAGGGACTAAAACAACAACCAATGAGCACATATGGGGAGACCCATAGGCCCCGGTTGCATGTGTAGCAGAGGACAGAATCATCTGGCTTCAATGGGAGAAGTGTCCTTTGGTTCAGTGAAGGTGCATTTTCTCAGTGTAGGGGAATACCTAGGCGCTGAGGTGGAGAGGGTGGTTGGGAAAGGGTTGGAAGAGGGAGCACCTTCATGGAAACAAGTGGAGGGGAGGAGGAATGGGAGTAGGGGGATAAGTGATACCATTTGAAATGTAAGTACATAGAATATCCAATAAAAACAAAGCAAAAAATAAAAATAAAAGGAAGCAGAGAAAATATTTTATTCACCAATTATAGTTTGAGATTTGCTAGAATGTAGTACTTAAAAGTATGTTAATTTTTTTTATTTCCCAGTTCATATAATCAATATTTTTTCCTTAAATAAAATTGGTCAAATTATTCATGACTGCTCACTGTGACAGAAAAAGCAACAACAAACAGGACAAGATACAAACAATTAAAAACTAAGCATCACCAAAAAAGCCGTTATCTTTTCTTTTCTATCTCTTTGGAGCTACGCATTATTTATTTGGATGAACACTTAATGCTAAAATTCTCTATGTAGGTAATAGACTTAATGAAGAAATTTGCTACTTAGGCATTGGGTCCTAGAATTGCACACAGGTGACCACATTTATGAGGCACTGCCAAGGAGAGTGAAGAGTACCAGTGTGCTCTATGTAGGTTTTGCACACATGCAGTCATATATAGAGCATGTTAAAAACTCTCAGAGGTGGATATCATCTTGTTCCTCATTTTACAAATGAAGAAACTGAGACACAGAGTATCTTGTATGAAGCCCTAACTGCCAATAGGAAAAAATATCAGGGCATGAACTCTGGACAGTGTGGTTCAGAGACTCCATTCTTGATTGCTGCACTTAACAACTGGAAATAGAAGAAGTTAATAAGAGATACCAGGAGTACAATCACTGGATTCACATGAAAATATGTAGACATCACTCTGCCTCATATGTTTATAACTGTATGAAGTGGAGAGTAACCAGAAAGGGCATCTGTAAAGTCAGAGAAGGACATGAGCTGGCCTGTTGGAAGAAAATGTTTAAAGAAGGTGCAATTTAAGAGTAGATGAAGCCTACACCCATTGAGAGACCACACTAAGGAGACTGTCACTACAAGATTATAGAAACTGGATATAGGTCTGCTCCTGAGAAACTAGCTACAGAGCTTCTTCAAAGAACACCCAGGTAAAATTTAACCTCCTCTCATTCATGGGACAGACATATAGTGAAGTGAAATTCAAACTTATGAGCATCTGATAGTTTTGGGTTTATTTTTTGTTTTTTTGTTTTTTTTTTTTTTTATTTTTCTTAAATGACAACCCCTTGTAACACTTAAATTTGTCTTTAAAATAATGTCTTGGGGTTGGAGGGATAGCGCAGCAGTTAAGAACCTCATGTAGAGGAACTGCATTCTTGTCCCAGCACATACTTGGTGGTTCACAAGATTTGTAACTCCACTCAAGAATATCTTATGTCCTCTTCTGGCCTCAGGCATGATGCTCAAATACATACATGTACACACGTACACACACACATATACATATATGTATATATGCATATATATGTATATTAAAACTAGGCAACTTTTAAAAATCTAACAACATGACTTCATTCCAACTCTCTGTGATAGAATATATTACTAAAAATTACAGAAACATCACCTTGCTTTAATGCAATTCAATATAGAATATTGCCTGATATTGGTAGCTGCTCAAGAGAAGTTTGTGGATAATACAGTGAGGGCTTTTAAAATTTAACTTTTAGTTCCTAAGTTACCAAACTTAAGATCAAAGGGACAGAAGCTATCAAGGTTTGGTTGGGTCTGAGGGGTAGGGTTAAGGAAGCAGTAGGTATGGAGAGAAACATGGTCCACCAGTCAACTGAACTGCTGCAGAGCCTTGGAGAGACAGAGGTTGGGGTATCCCAGCATAGAAGAGCCGAGTCTTCTCGGCTGGATGGAGCAACATTGTTTTGAACTAATAACTTGAATGAAAAAGGAAATACAAGACCTTTTTGCTTTTGGTTCAGAAGCAGGACTCTTAAAAGGCACGGAAAGAGAGGTCTTCTTAAACTATTATGGAGGCTGATGCTGATGAAAAGTGACATGAGTAACAACAGATGTTCTGCTTAGAACTCACTTTTGTAAAATACCAAGATGGATTAGAAATGTGCCATACAAAAGAGTCAAACTAACCCAAATTCTTCTAATTCTCTAACTGCAGTAACAGGGCTGTAACCATTTTACTTTCTCCCCACTCTAGGTAATTTTATCCAGACTATGAGCCCTTCTATCTTTCAGTCTATGAAATATAATATTATATAGTTGCTCTTAACTAAAAAGTCAAATTAACATTGAGGACACACTTAGGCTATGTTTTGATAGATAAATTTAGATGTTTTAGGACCAAAATAGAATAATACAGACTTTTCTAAACTCATTAATTTCTTAAAAATCAGGTTTCTTTAAATTATTCTCATTTTTTCCCCTAGAACATTTGGCACCTGCCATTCCTCATCTCCAGAGACTCTGGCATAAGATGGCATCTGATTTAGCACAAAATGGTACATTACATAATTTTCAGCTTTATATGTCAACATTTTATGATGTTCTGTAAATGCATCATGATTTCCAGATGTTTCACCACCTGAATCAGATTTAAACTGTGGCAAAAATTCTTTGATACAGATGCTGGGAAAATAGAGTATATTTGTTCAAATATATCATCTCGACTCAAGCTCAAAGCGCATGCTCTCACTCCTCTCCTTTTCTTTATTCTTGTGAATTTAAAAATGCACATAAAAAATCTTTCCCTATAAATACTATACCCCAATTCTCTCTTTTCCCTGATGTATCTCTACAACAATACTCACCTCTCTTTTCCCTGTGCATGACCTATGGGGGGGTCATAATGTTGCTGTCATAACCATCTCACATACTCAGAAGCGACAACATGGTTAAATCAACTCTAGAGACCACTATTGAACAATGAGTTTCTGTGATGTTCAATGCTCTGAACGTTACATGAAACTGATCGGTTCAACACTGGTCCTCGGTTGTTAAATGCCATGCAAGAATGGCCAGGTTATCTAAACAGCACATTTTTTTCCCCAGAGGATATCATTTTAAAAACTAGAGATAATACATGCCTATACGTGATTCTCAGTAAACCCCAGCAGCAAGGGGGTTTGATGTAAGAGGAACATAATAGTCAAATGAGATAGGAAAACTAAAGAAAAAGGAAGGAAATGTAAGGAAAGAGGAAAGAACATATTCAGGCCCTGCTTTCCCATGAGCCATAGGGCTTGAGATCTGCCTCAGTACATTTTGTTATATGATTATTAATTTTATCTATTAAAATTGCACTTCTTGATGTATTATATTATACTATTATCAACTAGTTTATACATGAAGAAACACTTTGAAAGCACCATGGCCATTTATTTTTATCCCTGAGTTATAAATAAATTAGAAATATAGTAGTGTTTAACAAACCTTATTCAGTAAAATGGTCAAATAGTTTTCCAGGTCAAGGGAAAGTTACATTCCATATATGGATTCATTCAGAAGCAAGGCGCAGGAAAGACTTTGTAGGATATGTGAATTCAATGAGAGGGAAGTAAGATTTCCAAATGGAAATCTTTTTTGAAACACATATATACCATCTTCATAATTAATGGTCAAGATACATGTTAATGTTAATAGCTTAAATTATGATTTTGTAGTTTCCATAAGGAAAAAGTTACCACATAAATATCTCAACTAAAACATTTCATACCTGTGTTATAAATCAACTTTAGAATTGTTCTTTCCCCAGAGAGACCATCATCTTAAGATGCCACTTGCAAAGACTACATTGCATTGATTTCATGGCTCTGTCTAATTTATGTTTACTTTCCTTAAGCAATGTTACATATAAAATTACTGAGATTAATATGTTGCTGTCTGTGAGGCAAACATCTGTTAATTCCTGTAACAGTGGGCCTTTCTTCATAGGAACAAACATCGGAATGAATGTAAAGTAGAATTTAAAAATGTAATATTAAACATGACTTTTTTCCATATCATCATATAGGATGTAATGAAGCACTATGGTACTGTCTTGATTACATGCATTTATGTTCTTCATGAGTCTGAAGCATTCGCTGTTCAACTCACCTGACTTGGGCTGAATTTGTTCATAGTGTCCATTGGTCTGGCTGTTGCAGATTCGGGATTCTACAGCTGAGAGAACTGGATGACTTAGTTATGATCTGTGAATGTCAACCTGCAGAGAGAATTTGTGGAAACTACAGAAAAGAAACACATAGAAATGGTTGCAGGACATCCTTTCTTCCAACCTTCCACTGGCCAAAAGCCAACTGTATGGTCAGGCCCAGCAGGAGAGCTAGAGAGATTACAAATCACATGGCCAACGATCTGATTGACATGGCCTAAGAAATAGGAGCCAACACTTCCCTCTGACACTGGATGTAGCTATTATGGAGAAGCACAGACAAGGTAAAGGGATAGAAAGGTATGGTGCCCGAGGAGGGTCATATCAAGAGACATCGGGGAGCAGAGCTCTACATTATGTAAGATATAGGCCATGGGGATAGCAGGGAAAACCTTCTAGATAACTCTAGATAGTAGTGTGAGGGGGCAGGGCAGAATGTAACTATGAGGCTCACCAAGCTGCCTTGCACATAGCATAATTATAATCAATAAGGGAGGTTAGAAAAAAGAGGCACATGGTCAAGATTAGGAAGAACATAGCAGTGCAAGAGGACTCAGAAATTAATATTTCTCTAAGAATGCAGGCTGTAGGCACAAATGCCTGTGGTAACACTAAGGCCAGGAGAGAGAAAATCTTCTTCTGTATTAAAATATGCTTGTTAATGCCTTGAGTTCTTCATTATTATAAACACTTCTAGCATTGAAGCCTTACATCAGGGATTTTTTTCCTCAAAGTGTTTAATAAGCTATGTTTTATATCTCTGGTTTATTATGTTCATAACTCGCGAAGCTGTCCAAGAGTTCTCTCTTGCAGGAACAGAGGCATGCTCACATCTCGGAATTATAAGCATCCCCTCCTGGAGGGAGATGTGCTAACTAAATGCAAGAAGAACAGAGCACAGCCACCCCACCAAAATTACATAGCTCTAAATAGATTTTATTCTTGCTGTCACTTCACTTTATGAAAATGAAAAGTAGTTTTCACAGGTATTAAATTTTCATTTTACCCCAGAAAAAGAAAAAAAAAATTTCTGTAAAAAAATGTAAGTTTCCACAGCAGCAACTTCATAAAAATGTATGATCTTGCCCCTCAGGGTGCCTCTTCACTTGTTTGAAATGAAAAGTTGTTTGTGCTCATGGTTGGGAATACACACATCAGGAAAAATTAATCATGCAAATATTTGCAAAGTGGGAACAGTAATTGTTAGGAGTCTCAACAGTGAGCTCCTTTTCACCACCACATATAGGAACCCTAGGCAGTTTATTTGCACACAGATGGAAGTGCCATCTATGGATGGATGTAGCTACCAAAAAAAAAAAAAAAAAAAAAAAAAAAATTCTGCCTATACTCACTAAGGAATTCAGTTTTGACAGTCAGGTTGCCAAATACTATCAGAGTTGAAGTAATTTTCCTTAAATGTTTGCAAATGGCAAGATGGTCGGCACGATTCTAAAATTAAAATTGGCATTTATTTGTGAGGAGTGGCTATTCGTTCTGGCAAGACTCTTCCTAATTATATTCAAGGAATATTATTAAAATGCTTCTAGTTTATTCTGGTTTCTAATTTGCAAGGGAGAAGAGACATGGCCTTTATTTTCTATAAAGCATTGTAATGGTTGTGGAAAGCCTAAGATAATTTAATCTAAATTTTGGTCATCATTCCATGAAAGAAATGTTGACTAGCTTCCTTGGAAGACTTATCAATAGCAATGGGAAAGAATTTTGATGGGATGGCTCTAAAGTTTATGCGCAGTGACAACAGCATTGCACTAGGGTCTCTGACTGCTAGAGAGCTAGACATGAAATATTTGAATGACACCTCACCTATGTTGCTCCCTACCAAGCTCTGTCATCCTACTTACAAGGGACAAAATGTAGAAAAATTTTAAGATGATTGTGTTAGCCCATATCTTCAGTGGCATACCAATGAAGCTAGCTAGTCTTTATCCTCAAAACAGAAACTATGGGCTGCAATGCAAGATTTCAGTTGTAGCTCATGAGTGTGGAAGCCAACTAGTAATACATCTTTCATCTGACAATAGGAAGAATGAAGGACTCAATCTTAAGAAAGTTCTAGAACAGGATGTATAAGGCTTTTTGAAATGCGTATTTTTAAAACTATAAAATGTTGTGATACCTTAGTTGTCTTTTAGCATCACCATCTTTAAACATAATGGAAGACATCCTTAACCTATATAAATGAGAGCCATTTCCTACATCATATTTTTTAGAACACTATAAGCCCCAAATAGCTGCTAAGTCACCAGATGACTTCCATAACACCGGTTTCATAACATAACAGGATTTAAGATTCTCCTTTTTCCCTTGAAAATAAATTTTCTCATTTTCAATAACCCTTTATAAATATTACCTACTTATGATAGATATTACAAAAATGACAAAAGAAATTGTCAGAAACAAAATAATGGAACAATTAGTCATATAAATAACATGCCAAAATAAAAAATAATATTTCGAGTTATAGATATCTACTGTTATTTTGTCAAACCTTAATTTGCCTTCCAATTTAGTTTAGTCATAAAATATTTTTATTTTTAGTATCCAAATGGCTGAACACCAATAATCAATATCTTGCTGTAGAATGATGTCATTTGTAGCAAGGCAGGTCCAGCCTATCACTGGATGAGAAGGAAAGGAAGGCAGGAAAAGTCTATGAAGGAAGAAAAGGAGCAAGGGAAGAATCAAGATAGAGCCAGAGGAGGACCTACATCCAGGGTGTCTTAATTGGAGAAAGTTAGATATCAATATTTTCAAGGGTTTCTATAGGTCAATTTGTCTTATCTAGGAGGGCAGTTTATACCTTCCTCAACTCATTGTAAGCTTATTGTGTAGATAGATTTTGGATTGAGAAATTAACATATAAGTTTGATTGATAAAGTATTGATTATTGACTCACGGTTTTACCGGGCTCTAGGGAATGTGAGCAAAGTTCCTGGCTGGGTGAAAGAAGTCAAGAGAGGGGGCTGGAGAGATGTCTCAGTGGTTAAAAGCCCTGACTGCTCTTCCAGAGGTCCTGAGTTCAACTCCTAGCAACCACATGGTGGCTCACAACCATCTGTAATGAGATCTGATCCCTCTTCGGGTGTGTCTGAAGACAGCTACAGTGTATTTAAAATTAAATAAATAAATAAATAAATAAATAAATAAATAAATAAACAAACAAACAAATAAATCTTCTTTTTTTTAAAGTCAAGAGAGGGTGGCTCAGGACTGATCGGTAAAGAAACAACCAGAACCAGCAGATCCGGCTCAGTGGCCCATGGCTCTGGACATATGAGGGTGTAGTGAGAACACACAGGAACTGATAGCTGGTGATGCTTTTCTATTTTAACCACAACAGCTTTCACTACAGCTGGTTCTTGCTATGGCAATGTTCATGTTTTCTGCACTTGAATAAGCTTGCCAATTTTTAGAGAAAAAAATTTTCCCATGTAACTTTATTGACTTCGTGTCCCTGAGGTATACAGCCAAGAATGGTATTGCTGGATCATATAGTAAATCTTATTGTTTTAAAGAATCTAAATGCTGATTGCCATGGTGAACTGACTAATTTGTCTGTAGGTTTTTCCCCTTTCCCCACATCTTCCAGAAACATTTGTTCTGTTTATTACAACACTATTTGTAATAAACTTACTCTTGAAACAGCTGGTGTCTATCAACTGATAAATGGATACAGAAAATGTGATATATGGACACAGTGAAATTTTACTCAGCTACGAATAAGAATAAAGTTATGTCTATTGCTGGAAAATGTATACAATTTGAGATCATCATGTGAAGCCAAATTAGACCTAGAAAGACAAGTGTTTTCTCCCATTTATGAATGATAGAATTTATATAGAAATATAAATCCATTTTGTGTAGCATTTCTGAAAACAGAAGAGAGATCAGCATATGAATGGATACTAGTTGGAGAGGTAAAGGTAGGAATGGAGAAGGAACAATATGTGACCTAAATATGGTCAAAATACATATATACTTAAATGTCTTAATGAACCCAACAGTGTATACAGTGAATATACAGGAAGTATATATGTTTAAAATAGGTTTAAAGAGATACAGGTTTAAAGAGATACACTTTAAAAATAAGATGTCCTATCACTTGTACAGTCAGCTCAAAAATATTTGTATTTTTATCTGGAAGACAAACTATAAACAAACCTCGGGATCATTACCCAGCACCCTACCAGTTACTTCGAACATTTGCAGGAATGACTCGAAGAAGTGGTGCTATTTCTGAAGGATAGAAAGGAGACATGGGTTGAATGATTCTGGGGAGTCCTCTCTCCCTCATTTCCACCACTGATCTGCTATTAGTCTTGCTTTTAAGTTCTGCTGGGGTAATTAGGTTCCATATATAGACATTTAACCATCTTTTATTTATCTATTTATTTTGCATCTTCATATGTCCTGCAACCTACCAAAAAATTGGTTTACAAAGCCAAACACTTAATTGCTTTTTTCTAACCCAGGAAACTTGGAAGAAATAGAATGACATCAATGTTGGAAAATTAAATTTTTACTTAGGATGATTCATCACTATATTCTTTGACAGTCAGAAACAGGAAGAAACCCTGTGGAAGAGCAGGGTGAAGAATTAGCACTTTCTCTGACCATCATCACTATATCATCCCATTTTATGGTCCAGACTGTTGTACATGCATAGATCCTGCATTCTGTTAGCTTCCAAATCAATTGTAATCAATGAAGAAGCACCATCCGAGATTGTAGCAATTCTCCAAGCATCATCAGGATACTACTTTGCCTTCAAAGTTTTATTGCACATTATGTAAAGCTGAGGACAGTCAATTCCTTTCCACTCAAATCAGTTATTTCTGTTTGTCCTAAGTGTAGACAAAATTTAAAATCAAACTATGTCAGAACAAAGCATCAGTCTTTTTAGAGAGACCCAATGTCCATTCCCCATGTTTCAGAAAGCAGAGGTGGGCCAAGTGCTCAAAATGCTGTTGTCTTTTATGCAATGATTGTTTATAACTGGAGCAACCTGTAACTTTAATTCTTTTCAAACCTTATTTTTAATGGTGGTTCGTTAACTTCCCTTGTAGCCCACCACACAACAGAGTTAGTGGAAAAGAAAGGATAGTGGGTAAGTGGACCCATTTGGAATGGTTCTTTGGAGAAACTTTTGCCTGTGTTGTCTGGAAATTAGCAGTTTGGGTCACAGGTTAGCAGGCAGTGATTGCTCAGTCCATTCACAAACACTTCATAGGTATACCAGAAGTAGTTTGGGAGAGTCAGGATAGCAACAGTGGTGATCTGATCTAGCAAAGACAGCCAGTCAACAGGATGGACCCAGACAGAACAACAAAAATTCTCAGCTGTGCCTCTCTCAGGGAACCAAAGATCAGGAAGATCAGCAAAGACTCAGGACCCACAGGTGTTGCACAGCTAGCTGTACCAACAAGCCAAGTTCTTTCTCCATCACTTCGTGGAGCTCTATTTACATCCTACAATCATGTGACCTCCAAGTGTGCTACAACAGCCCAAGTTTTGCCAACAGCATGTGTTTGGCTCAGTTACCTGCATCCAATAAGCCTGAGTTCAGGGACAAAGTAAGGAACATGCTTCTGTAACACATGACCAGAAGTTTTCTTGGTGCGTTTCTCTCAATAGAGTTCCTACAAATGCAGCTCAACTATGCAACGTAAGGTATACCCATAGCACCCAGTAAATTGTTATGATTGAGGGCATCAGTAACTTGAAGATACGTCTAGCAAGTACATGGACACATACTTTTCAGAAGAACCTTTCACTCAGGAAAGAAACTAACTGTGTAACTATGGAACCTAATGTTATCCTTGTGTTTTTACCTGAATATCATTTACATTTGTTATCTTGCTGAGGTACTGATTTTAGAAGATGTTTATATAATAGGAAAATCCATTTGGCCACAGAGCATGTCAAATCACCAAAGACAGTTTGAGGAATCCAAAGTGATGCTAAATGCCTTGTCTCTTCCACCTACCAGTATCTATGAGACAATGTATTTTCCAGCATGTGAAAATTACAAATTTAATGCTAATTATCCAACCAGACCCTTAAACTGAAGAACCAAACTTTCCTACAGGTAACATTGTAGACTTCTACAAACTTTAGAGAATCCTCTAATTAACTGCATGAAACAAGACAAAAGATGTAATGCTCAATTTTGCCAATCTAAGGGAGCACCTGTGGTATGAACCTTTGCTCTTTTGGTTTAACCAAAGACTGTCTATCCACTTCCTCAATCTTGTTTGGAATAGTTTATCTTTTCAACTAACAGTGACTTTCAATATGTAGTCGCTGTCATCTGGCAGGGAATGAGAAAAAGAGAGGTTTAAAAAATACAGCAATTACTGTGCAGAACTCAAATCTGCCTGCCAACAGAAGAGCACTGATTTGTGAGACACATCAAGAGGTGCTGGCAAGATCAATCTGCAGAGATCCCTCTGATAGAGAAATAATGAGTTGACAAAGACCAATGTTCACTTTGGGTCCGAGCCCAATAAGATTACTATTGAGTATCATCAATATTGTCTCTGTTTGAAACTGACACAATAAGACTGGAATCAATTGTGTTTTCCATAGGACTGTCACACATAATTTTTAACATTGGCTCACAACTCTGTAGAGGAGCTTGCAGATGTTGGCGGATTTTTACTAACTTAAGGAATGTCATTATTAAGTAGGAATTTCACTCCATTGTAATCTGTGGCTCTGCTGTGTTTCATGAAGCTCTGTGTGTTGAAGTAGTCAGACAAGGAAGAAGAGAAAAGGGCAATGAAGCATCAACTCAGAAGAGGTTTCACTTCAAACACTCCTCTTTGCATTTTTATTTTGTTTTGTTTTCAAATAATGACCAAATATCCTATATAAATGTGTAAGCTGTTCCTTAGCTTTGGCTTAATTTAAGTTGGGGATCAAAGATCTCTACTGAAACACAAAATAATGAAAATTTTTCTTCTCTGAAGCAACATAATAAAACTGTTATGTTTCAGCATCAAAAGGCAGAGGGAGTATATTGATGGTTCTGTCTAAAAAATATTAGAAGTTGTTCAAGGAGTTGGGAAAACTAATAAACAATTGAAGTTTTAAACAGGTCTTTTCGTCTAGTCTAGTATGTTTTATGAGTCATTATTTCCACTACACAAAACTATCAACTTCAAGTTTAATGAGATCCATTTATGTGTTGTCCAGATGGCCATTCATGTGTCTGATTCTAGCTTATGGGTCTAGCTATTGAAAAATACTATCTGACCCATGGTCATAGAACTAAATACTGAACAATTTGGTATGAGACAAGGGCTGAGTCTTTTGCTATAAGTGTAAAAAACAATGGGTGTGCTGGGTATTTCTCATTTAAATATAAACTTAGTGATTCATGAGAGTTGTAGGACAACCAAACATGTACTGTTAGAATTCCAGCATAATATGCTATTATATAAATTAACTCAGATATTTACAGGAAATTAAATACATAGTAAAATGGACTCTTTAATCAAATTAGTGATTATAAGGTCCCTTCCTGGGCCCAGAATGACACCATCAATCTGAAGCTTTATGCAGAGTATGCATCTATGGTAACCTTCTGGTTTTTAATCATTCTCAACTACAGTCCATCCAAACCTACCTACTTTTGGGGTGGAACATATCTGTGGCAGCTTGTTATGTCCTGGCTTTCTCAAGTGATTCATCCAGTCTTTGACCCTTAACACCAGACTCTGTAGGTAAGTAAAAATGCATTCTATGCATCTATAAGCCCTCAGGTAAAGCCTATAGCATTCCCTCCAAAGCTCTTAATTTTACCTATTCTGTGAATCAATCTTTCCTGAAAAGATTAGGTTAGAAGACAAAACAGAAAGAAGTTAAACATGGGTTACTTTTATTTTGACTCCATTTAAAGGGGCCCAAGAACTAAAGAGTCCAGGTTGTTATTTTAAAACTCAGTGAGAGGAACTGATGTCAAACTCTAAATTTGAAATTTACAGGTTGGTAGCCTTGAAAACATCCTAGCTCCACTGAACTTTACCATAATCTCAGTTCTCTAAAGATGGGGGAAATTTTGGAGTACAGAGTAAGGGAAAGGGAGATGGAGAAAAAGAGGGAGGGAGGAAGGGAGAGAGGGAGGGAGGGGGGACAGGGAGTGGGACAAGAATAGGGAAAGCGAGACTCCCTCGAGGACCAACAAAAGGTAGGACTATAATAATAAAAATGTTGAAATGTTGGTATTAATGCTTGCTTTCAATTATTTTATGCTCCTTGCCAAGGAAATAGTAATTTTCAGCTAGAGAACAGGAGAAAACATAATAATCCAATCCTTGCCACCAAGCACCATTGAAAACTGGGCTGGAGGGGAGGGAATGAAGCTTAGCTGAGTGGGTGTGTTAGACTGAATCTCAGTTGGCATCAGATGGAGAGAAACAGCCTTCTCTGGAAATAGTTTTCAGGGAAACAGCTCTCTTTATGGGGGTAGGGGGGTAGTGGCAAGGGATCTATAAACTATGGGCGGAAGGCAGAGATGTTCCAGTGAGTGCACTTCGTTGGCTGGGGTCAAGTTGCTGGGTATGCTTCATTTGCATGATGAGGAATTGCAGATGCTTGGTGGACATATCCTTAAAAGAAGTTTAACCTTGGCTACTTGTCTACCTCAGGGCAGCAAAGGTGGGGGTCATGAAGCTTACTTGCACTGGGACATGCGATCCCAGAGCAAGGGAAACAGCAATCCTATTCCTACTGGTCTCAGGACAAGATTTAGGGGGGTTGGACATGTCTTAAACTCTCTTGCTCTTGACTGCCTCAACAGTTGCATAGCTTTCCAACCCCACGGATCCCTACCACCACCACCACGCCTCACCTCTGCTGGTTTAGATATGGTCTGAACTGTCTACTATATTGGGTTCTATGCCTACATATATGCCTGAAAACTTTTCAAAGTCAACATAGCAATCACCTCTCTGGCGAATCAGGAAATGTAGCAGTTCCATTAGACAGTTCCCATAGGAGCTGCTTTGTTCTCAGCAGGTTCCCATCACATCAGTTTCGTCTTAAACACTACAACCATCTAGGGAAATGGTGCAGCACTGTTTAGCATGTATTTGATTTTAATCATTATGTCTGTAGTTTGGGTGGCTTTAGTGTCTCTGGAGGATATGTAAGTAAATGTCACTGTTCAGGGCTGGCCTTTATATATAAGTGGATATAGCTTTTGCCTATTTCTTAGTATTCTTCGCTGGGGCTAGAACTTCTATCAGGCACTGCTCCAGCTCTGGAAATATTTCCTGAAGGACATACTTAATTCCATTAAGATCCATGATTCTCTATTAAGAAGTGTGGTGGTCTGAATGATAATGGTCTTTGTAAGTTCATGTTTGAATGTTCAGTCCCCAGTTATTAGAACTGTTTGGGAGGATTTAAGAGATGTGGCCTTCTTAGATGACTTGTGCCATGGATGGTGTTGTTTGATGTTTCAAAAGCAGAAACTAAGCCCAGTCTCTCCTCTCTCTGTCTCTGTCTCTGTATCTCTCATACACCCCCCTCTCCAGTCCCCCTCTCTCTGCATTCCACCTGTCAATCAGGATGTAAGCTCTCAGCTGCTACAGCATTGTGTCTTCCTATCTGACAAGTGCCATCCCCTGAAACTGAAGCTCTCAACTAAAGACTGTACTTTATGGCTTTCCTTCATCATGGTGTCTTCTCACAGCAATAAAGATGACGTAAGCCAGGTAGATAGTAGCAGGTTTGGTTTTCTGGTCATCATACGGCAAGGTTTAGGTTTAGAGGTCTAGGCTCTGGAGGGTTATCATGTAAAAGGCAGAAAAAGTCAAACCGTGAGTAAAGGAGAGAGTGCATGTAGTAAAGGGGCAGCCATAATGCCAAGACTGAAACCTGTGCATCAGGGAAACAAGTAATGTTCCCAGACTCTAAGACAAAGAGGAATAAAGAGATAAGTATCAACTAAAAACAAAATAGGGGGAGTGAATGCTTTCCAAGTTCTTTGCTGTTTTTGCTCCATTCAACAGGAAGTCACCGTTTTCCAAACCTTATTCTTTTTGAGTGTGATCTTTCTAGAAAAAGCTTTACTTTATGGTTAACAACTCTGTTTTTCTGAATGTAGTGGTACATGCCTATAATCCCAATACCCAGAAGGCTGAGGCTGGAGGATTTCTAGCTGAAAGCCAGTCTAGGCTTAAGAGGAAGCCCTTATCACAGCGAGCAAATCCTCAAAAAAGAACAGAGGAGAGAAAATGAGTGAGGACTGCTCTCTTTGTCTTTGTCCTACTGTAATTCAGTCTCATCATTTTGTACAGAATACGCCAAATGTCATGATATGGAAGGATAGTATCTTTGGTGCTTTTTACCCCCTTTTTTTGTATTGAATATTTTCTTTATTTACATTTCAAATGTTACACCCTTTCCCAGACTCCCCTCTGTATACCATCCCCCTCCCCAGCTTCTGCAAGAGTGTGTCCCCAACCACCCACCCCCTCCTGCCTCCCTGCCCTGACATTCCCTACACTGGGGCACTGAGCCTTCACAGGACCAAGGGTCTCTCTTCCTGTTGATGGCTGATAAGGCTGAAGCCAAGAATTTTTCCATGTGTACTCTTTAGTTGGTGACTTAGTCTCTGCTTATAATCAACCATTGGATTGAGTACTGGGTCCCCAATGGAGGAGTTGGAGAAAGGACTGAAGGAGCTGAAGACATTTGCAACCCCATAGGAAGAACAACAATATCTTTGGTGTTTTCTTTAAAAAAAATGTTATAGAAACATTTACAGGCTCGTGCTGGCCCCAGCAACAGTGTCAAAATGCAGTTTCACCAAAGAGTATGAAAACCACAGTAAATCAGAGAGCCATATAGCTTATCCTTACTATTCATAACTGACCAAAAGGAACTGAATTCTGTTAGGTTCTGCTGATGTTTAGACAATTCACTTAAGAGTACACACCACCTTCTCCAGTTTTCTACATGTGATGCGGCCAGCCTTGTTGACTGTCACTACAGCAGAGGGGAAATGTATGAAAGAAAAGGAGATTTTGCCATTTGTTAGCCTGTGGTTAAATGTGGTTCGATGGGTTAAATGGGTTCAAGGGCCTACTAAGCCCTCCTTCCTCTACTCCTCATGGCCATGAGAAGGATTTCACCAACCAGAACTCCCAGGATTTCCTCTCCCAGTTCTTGGCTGAATATTATGAGCTGCTGACATTAGAGAGAACAACTGAGACGTTATCTCATAAGTACCACCTCCAGGGTTCAATTTAGGAAGGGGTGGGATAACAGGATGTTTATGATTTTGGATCTGAAGCCAAATCATCATGATTTAAGCTAAAAATTTGCTGTTTGTTTGTCACCCAAACCTCTATTGATCTTACCTTTTCATCTATAAAATAAAAGGGAAATGGCATATACTTCACAGACTTCGATTATGGGTAAGTGACTATAGTCAAAGCTTACAGACAGTGTGCAAGACAGAAAGAGTAGTATTTGATGTTCATTGGTTTACAAGAAAATATAGATGGTGCACTTAGAAATTAAATACTTTATATATGGTGAATGCTCATTGTGGATATTAAATGTTATTATTTATTAAAATGTTAAAATAGGTTTTGAAATTAAAGCCACTAACAAATTACGTTTAAATAATTTAAAGTTTAATAATATAGAAAACTATTTCTAGATGGAATAAATGGTGTTTTTTAATTATTCAGAAAGAGTATTGGGTTATTTCAGTTAATTGGGACAGAGTAAATCGGGAGGGGGCTGGGTAGAGCAGATCCAGTACCACAAATCTGAAGGAGCCCAACTTCGCATATAAAACATGTCAGTAAAAGTGGAAGGTCGCAGACAGATTTTAAGAGGCATACTAATGTTTACAGACACTGCATACAGGCCCATGAAAACTGAGAATCAGTGAGGTTGGGAAAATCCTACAATTAATGACATGTTAAAAATCTTGAGTGAGAATGATCAGGCATTAGGAAAACTTCTTAAGCACAAATCAGAAAGACCTAAAGAAAAGTCTAACAGGACTGAAAGTCTAAGATTTTATTTTTTATTTTATTTTATTTATTTTTTTTTTTTTTGTGAGAGCAAGGCACTAAGGTCCAGGGAGACTGGAAATTCAATGATATGCAATGGCTACTGAGTTGGAGGTTAATTCCCAATCAGTGGCCCAGCATGCTCCAGAAGACATAGTGTATAGATTCTAAGGGTTTTCTAAGGTCAATGTCCCTAATACAGCTACTTTCATGACATGAACTCATTTGAAAATGTCTAGTAACATCAGTAGACTGACTGACTGTTTATGTGTCAGGATAAGTTAGTCCCAACATATAAGAACTGGTTTTCAGAACTGAGAAAAAATACTAAAGATAAACCCCGAAGAGTGTCAGTACAGAATTCTCAACTGATGGGTTAGATGAGTTAAGGGCTCCAATTTCTTCTGCTAAAAGTCAGTAACTTGGTTTTGCAAGTTTAGGCAAGGATATACATTTTTTTCATTGGTTATTTTCTTTATTTACATTTCATATGTACCCCCTTCCCGGTCTACCATCTGCCATCCCCCATCCCATTCCCCCCCTTTGCCTCTGTGGGGGTGCTCTGCCACACACCCACCACCTCCTGCCTCACCTCTCTAGAATTTGTCTACTCTGGGGCAAAAAGCCTCCAGAGGACCAAGGGTTTCTCCTCCCATTGATACAGGGTAAAGCTATCCTCTGCTATTTATGTAGCTGGAGCCATGGACCCATCCATCCATGCATACTCTTTGGTTGGTGGTTTAGTACTTTGGAGTACTGAACGGATAGTTGATACTATTGTTCTTTCTAAGGGGTTACAATCCCCTTCAGCTTTTCGAGTCCTTCCCTTAACTCTTCTATTGTGTCCCTGGGCTCAGTCTGATGGTTGACTCTGAGTATCTGCATCTATATTGACACTGAGTATCTGCTTCTATATTGACAAGCCTGTTATAGGCTGAAAGGCTGCCACTGTGACCTTCCAGAGAGCCTGAAACAAAGAGCCCATGAAAACCCTTCTTTCCCTTAGCAGTTTATATCACAGCAAGGGAAATATTCCAGAGAACTCAGCAAGGTTAAAGTTGGCTAAGATATTTAATGCAACCATAATTTTGAAACATATATACATATATATATATATGTATATATATATATATATATATATATATATATATATATAATGATAAGACTTAATAGTTCTATGGTATTTCTGTAAAAATTGAAATAACCATTCTATAAAATCCCCTTAAAATTACCTGTTTATGTTTGTACCACCCTACAATAACTACTGTTAAATTTTTATCATCTAACAAAAATACCACCTTTTTTTCGTGATGTACACATTTCCTAAAATTTTCTACATTTAACACTCGAGGAAATTGGTACCTGCCCAGGGTAATGTCGATGAATCAAGATCTTCACTGGAGTCTGTTTCTTTTGTTCTTAAGAAGAGAAAAGAAAAAAGGCCAGTTTATCCCTTTCTGCCTCAAACAAAGACTGGATCAGCTGATGTCTTTGTCTTCTTATGAACATCCACTGACGGAGCTAATGGTGGAATTCAAGTCTGCCCCTTCTATCACTTATATCTATGTCCCCAGAGGAGGAACCCTCTGATAAATTTCATAAAATAGAATATGTACTCTGAAAAGACCAGAGAGATGATTTACACCCCAGCCCCATGGGTTTATATAGTTCTCAAACATTATCTCCTCCTTAGGCCAGGTTTTTATCATTAAGCATTAATGCCATTTAAAAGGCATGAAAGATTGTTATAAACTTTGAAAGATTTTTAAGAGCAAATAAATGCAATCTTAACAATTTCAGAGTCAAAGAATATTAAAATTAGATTAAAAATACACAATTAACCTAATACATTTTGAATTTGGACTAATTGTTTGAAATTCAAAAGGACCCCAGGATATTTTTCACTTGAAACACAGGAATAAAAAATTCATACTAAACAGGCAGAGTTTGCCCTCAAGGTTGAAAACATTAATCATCATGCATCTAACTGTTAACTGTAAAAAATCACTTTTCTTCTGATTTAAAGAGAATTATTTAGTGAGTGTTTTTAACTTCTCTGCTTTCTGAAGCAGCAGCGGTAGCATGGGGTCAGGTCCTGGGCTCCTCTGCCTCCTCATGCCTCCCTTCACTACAAGAAGTCGCCTTTGATATCCAGAAAGTGCCTGGCCCAAGGAGGGATGCACAGAGTATAGGAAGAAAGGAGTCTGCTAAGAATGCATCTGATACTTAGTTCTCAAACTGAAGAAATGATTGGAGCTGAACTGGCTGAGGAGGAAGCATGCAGTAACTCAAAACAAATGTGAACTTGAAGTGACAACCAAGAGGGCACATCTTCCCAGGACATTTTTTTTTATGAACTGTCCTATAGCACTCAAAAGACCATCAGGCTTGAAGAAGCAGCTAAAGAAAATGGCTTTTCATGGGCTAGGTGGCAATGGCCAATACGTAAAAGGAACTGAATAGAGTAAATGTGCAGTGCAGTTACTATATGCAGCCCTACACTTTATGTTGTAAGATTTCCTTATGTGAAAACCATGGGACTTTTCTTGGTATACTCTGTGAGTAATAAAGAAATAAGATTCAGAAGACTTTGAGCTAATATTTACTTTATCTATGATGAAGGAATTTCTTATTTTATAACCTTTCTGGCTCTAGACAATGTACTTGACACTGCAATGGAGTTAGAAATTTTAGAAAAACATCCACCACTAACTGTCTAAAATTTTATTGTTGTCTCTTTTGTTTTCCAAATTAAAACTGCATATAGATGTTATCATCTCTTGACTCTAACAGACCCCTCTAGTACCTTCTAATGCTGTTATAAAATGCACTATAGTAGTTGACCAAAAATGTAACAATTTGTTCCCAGGAATAATCTTGGGAAATAGCTCAGACAATACTTGTCACCGTTTCAACTTTCTTTCTTTAACAGACTTTTATGTTCCTAGAACATAAGTCAGGGTAGGCATGATCAAAAACATTGATTTAGGGGCTGGGGAAATGGCTCTGTGGTTAAGAGCACTTACTGCACTTAGTGTGGTATTTCACAATACCTGTGAATCCACTTTCAGAGGATCTGATACAATCTTTTAGAGGAATCCACTCATATACAATAAACAAACAAACAAACAAACAAATAATCTTTTACAATATTGCTTTTTAGGCTCAGTTTATTTAAAAAAGAATACAATTTCCCAAATAATTAGCTAAGTTATCAGATGCACATGTAGACTGGGAAAGATTTAGGACAGAGTTAAAAAACAATGTATTTACTGTTGATGATAGTGAAGTGTGAATACCATAGTAATGCTTCCTCTGAGAATATGTCAGTGAAAGAGCTAAAGAGCAAACAAAACAGGTAGCATTTCAGTAGCAGTTATTGTGCACATGTGTGTGGAGGGCCATTTGTATGTATATGTGTGCATGTGCAAATTCAAAGGTAAAGGACAGAAATCAGTATTGAATATATGACTTGATCTCCCTCCACCTTACTTTTCTAGAAGTGTTCCTCACTCAGCCTGGAGCTTATCAAGTCAGCTAGACTGAATGACCAGGATGATAGATATGTGTCATAACATCAAGATTTTATGTGGAAATGAGCCTTCAATGTGAGTTTTCATATGCTGATGAGGTTGTGGAGAAAAGAGAACACTCCTCTACTGGTGGTTAGAGTACAAACTTGTGCAACAACTCTGGAAATGGATTTTGTGGTTTCTCAGAATATTGGAAATAGTTCTCTAAGACTCAGCCATATTACACCTGGGAATATGCCCAAAGAATGCCCCATCATCCCACAAGGACACTTGCTCAACTGTGTTCATAGCAGCTTTATTCATAATAGCCAGAAACTGGAACCAACCTAGTTTGCTTCTCTCAACTGAAGAATGAATGCAGAAAATTGTGGTACATCTACACAATGCAATACCACTCAGCCATCAAAAACACAGACACCAAGAGTTTCCAGGAAAATGGATGGAACTAGAAAATATCATCCTGAGTGAAATAACCCAGACCCCAAAGAATATACTTGGTATGTATCCACTTATAAGTGAATATTAACCATAAAGCACAAATCATGATAGAATCAATAGAGCCAAAGAAGCCAAATAACAAACAGGGTCCAAGGGATGATGCCTCAGACTTTCTCAGAAGTCAAAACAAAATAGAGATTGGAGGTCAACAAAGGAAGAGAACTGGGTAAAAGAGGGGATGGAAGGGGAATGGGGCTGTGGAGGATCTATTTAGGAAGAGCAGGGGAAGAAAAGAGAGATTGGGGGTGGGGGCAATATATAAGACATGCTAGATACCTGGAATAAGGAGAGGCCCCAAAGCATTTATAGGTACAACTCTACTTGAGACTCCTAGTAGTGGGATATATGGATCCTAAAGTGACTGTTTCCTGTAGCCAGCTAGAACGCTCAGTGGAGGGATAAGGACATCAAACCTACCCACAAATCTTCTGCCCAAAATATTCAGAAACAAGTATAGAGTGAAGACTGAGAGAATGACCAATCAATGACTGCCCCAAACTGAGACTTATCCTATAGACAAGACCCAGTCCCTAACTGTGCTCCGTTATGCTTGCAGACAGGAACTTAGCATAACTGTCCTCCAAGAGGCTCCTCTCAGCAGTCAATGGAACAAAATGAGAGACTCAAGCCCTATCATTAGATGGAGCTCAGAGAGTCTTATAGAAGCATTAGAAGAAGGATTGAAGGATCTGAAGAAGACAGGGAGACCAACAGAGTCAACTAACCTGGACTCCAGAGACTAAATTACCAAACAAAGTAAAAGCATGGGGTAGATCGAGGCCTCCCATATATATTTAACAGATGAACAGCTTGGCTTTTATGCAGGTGCCCCAATAACTGGAGCAATGGCTGTCTCTCAGCATATTGCCTGCCTGCCTATGGATTCCCCACTCCAAAATGAACTGCCTTGCCTATCCTCTGTGGAGGAAACTGTGCCATATCCTGCAATGACTTGACATGCTAGTGAGGGAGTTAGTGTGTGTAATGACATCTGGAAAGAAGCATCTCCTTATGAAAAGAGAAGGGGACAGTGTATGGGGAAGGACTTGCTTGAGGCGGGTGCTAAGAGAAGAGGGAGGACTGATATTTGGTTGTTAAGTGAATACATATATTTAAAAATAACAAAGTATTGCCATAGGTAAGGAAAATGTAATAGTAAAAATTTCACCAGGAAAGTACAATAATTAGCCTTCAGAAATAAATTAAAAATTAACACAACTAAGCAAACAATCCCAAGTAATGATTTAAGCACATTTTAAGTAATTGATATAACAGTTAAATTAGCTTTTGGTTTTGAGACAGGGTTTAGATAGTTGGCCTAGGGTAGCTTTTAGATTCATGCTCTTCCTTGTCAACTTCCAGGATACTGGGATTACGTGTATGAACCATCATAGTCAGATCAAATTGTAGATTATAAAAATATTTAAGCACAGAGCCAAAAGTCTACAGGCCTAAAGTCTTTTTCTAAAATTTCAAAAGATTGAAGCCATATAGACCATTTTCTAAGATCTGAATGCAGATAGCCTAGAAGTTAGTAAAAAGGTAACTTGCAAATTCCCACATGTTAATAATTTGGGGATGGAGTTCTAAATAATTCATAGATCAAAGAAAAGTTAAATTTAGATAACACATTCATCTAGTGGCAATATTATATGTCACATCTTGTGAAATATGGCTAAGATTACTTTTAAAGAAAGTTTATAAATTTAAATGAATACAAGAAGAATAATGTAACAAAACACTGAAGCACAATGTATAACACAGCTTCTAAAATTAGAAATAAAAATGTAATATAAAAAGAATGGGGGAAGGTACATAAAAGGATGAGAGTATATGCTCCTATCTTCACTGCATTAACACCAACAAGATACATTTTATTTTAAAAAGTAATAATTTAATTACATTTTATTATAATAAAAATAAAAATGATTGTCAAAAATAGCAAAACCAATGTGAATAGAGACATCACTACAGATCATGTGGACTTTGATAACAGAAGCATTTGTCAATGTATTAAAAAACAGATTAATTGAAAGAGCTTGGATAAAAACATAACCTAAAATTTATCTAAAATTAAAATTTGAGAAATGTATAAGTAATCAGAAAGTAAAAGTCACATAATGAAACACAGAAAACTCTTAAAGGCACCTTGCATGAGATTTACAAAACAAACTAAGGAGAAAATGATAGCCACTTATAAAAGGATTTAGCTTCATTAGAAACAAAAATTAGAAAGCAATCTCATAATGAGAAATCACTGATGCTTGGCCAAGGAGCAGATGCTGTGATAATAGGGCAAAGGTAATGTTTTAAACTGTGAGCTAGAAAAATGATACCAAGTTGCAAAGTAAAGGGTGAAACTAGACTCACCATCTACCAAGACTAACTCTACATGATCACAGGTATAATTAAACACACAAAAACGTTGACATTTTGAAAAGAAACATAGCTGATCTCAAGTTTGAGGATGACTTCTGAAATTTAATGTCAAAGGCACATTCCAGGAATGAAAGCACTGAGAAATGGGATCTCATTTAATTAAACATTTTTGATTTATAAAAAATGTTTTTGAGCAGAAGAAAGTAAAGGCATTCCTGCAGAATAAAAAGAAAACATTCCTGCAGAAGACATTTGATGAAGAATTAATGTAAAATATAAAGAGTTTCAAATCTCAGTAATAAAAAATTTCTTGTATTTTATTTTGTGTGTTGTGGTGTGTGTGTGTGTGTGTGTGTGTGTGTGTGTGTGAGAGAGAGAGAGAGAGAGAGAGAGAGAGAGAGAGAGAGAGAGAGAGAGAGAATGAGAGAGAATGAGAGAGATCATGGCATGTGAGTAGGCCAGGAGAAGTCTTCAGTGGCTTTGGATCTTGAGCTATTTATTGGAAGCCGTGGGTCACACAATGTGGGTGATAGATAGGAAACAAACTCAGGTCTTCTGTAAAAGAAGAAAATGTTCCTAACTTCTAATTTATTTCTCTAGCTTCCAAATAAGTCAAAGAACTCAACAGATCCCGCCAAGAAGATGTAGCATAAACATGGCAAACATTCACATAACAAAACACACATGTGATTTATCACTATGAAACATAAATTAGAATAACTGAATTCCACAACACCCTTGTTGAGAGAGTGGACATCAAGAGCACAGACCATGCAGATGTTGGTGAGGACTAGCATCATTGCTGGAAGCCAAGCAAAGATGGTACAGTCATGTTGGAAGACAATTTTGTGAGTTTAGTATGAAACTAAGCATTTTATTACTCAGGGATAAAATCATGTCTTTTGGTATTTGTTGAAAGGTATTGAACCCTTCCAACCACATGAATATTGTAGCTGGTGTCATAATTGATAATCATGATGTTCTCAACAAGTGCATAGAAATTAGTTATGAAGTCATAGAAAGACACCCAAGGAATCTTAGATAAATACTAAATGAAAGAACTCAACCTAGAAGAACTGAATTCTATATGAATTCAATACATAGTATTCTGGAAAAGGCAAAGCAAATGTGGGAATTGCTAGGGTTCAAGGAAAAAGAATGTAAAAATCAGAGCACAAAGGAATTTTAAGGCAGTGAAAACGATCTACTTCATACTAACATGGAAGTTACAGACCATTATACACTTTTTTATCCCCATGGAATATGCCAAATCAAGAATTGGCCTTAATGTAAACTATGACATGTATGTGTTATATAACTGCAGATACACCAATACTAACAGATGCAGTTCTACAAGGAAGAATATTACAAAAAAGATAGTTCCCAAGGATAAATGAATTTTTTTTACATTCTCAGTTTTGTTATGAAGATATAATTTCTGGCAGTCTAAATGTCTTGGCAGGTAAAGGTGCTTGCTGCCAAGCTTGAATTTGTGAGGTCAATCCCCAGGATTCACATTGTAGAAGAACAGAATGGACTCCTTTGTGACAGTCACATGAATGTCCCATAATACATGCATGCATGTATAAACAAATACATATCCACACAGGGCACACAAAAGAAAATTATAAATATGATTAAATTTAATGCCCACATTTAAAAGTAATGTTCAACATCCTTAGTCATTAGGGAACTCTATCAAAACTACTTGGAGATTTTTATTCATAAGAGTGGCTTTTAAATCAATAAAAACAAGAGCCAGCTCATGATAGTGAGAATTGGACAAGGAAAGACATTCATCTATGGCTAGTAAGAGTGAAAACTGGTATAACCACTGTGGAAATGAGTGCAGTAATTTCTGAAGAAAATTGAAATCAATCTAGGTCAAAATCCAGCTATACTACTCTTGGGCTGATGTTCAAAGGATGTTTCATCCTCTACCACAGAGATATTTGCTCAACCATGTTCACTCCTGGTCTCCTCATACTAGCCAGATATTGAAAACAACTAGATGTTCCTCAAGATGAATGGATAAGAAATCATGGTATATTTACACAGTGAGTATAACACAGCTGTCTAGGATCCTATCTGGTCCAAATCTGCAGGAGGATTGGTGCCTTGCTTACCCATCATCAGAGAAGCACCCTTCTGCAACATAGATAATAAGACTAACAGTCAAACATCATGCATCAAGCGCGACCCTGGAACACCCAGCCCTAAATGAGATGTCTACATCAAATCCTTGCCCCCTCCAACTTCCGAGGCTCCAGGAACCCTAAGGAAGAAGAGGCAGAGAGAGTGAAAGAGGCAGAAGGGATGAAGGACACCCATTCATCCTTCTAAATCACTGTGATGGATGCACATATGAACTTACAGAGACTGAGGCACCCTGTGCCAGATAGGATCCCAGGGCTAAAAGAAGTGGACACATCCTAGATGTAACACAGAAACAATCTCCAATTGATAATCAGTTGCAAATTAAAATGTAGTCTCCTCCAAGAGAATCTTACTGGAAAAAGAAAGTACACTTAAGGGTAGGCTGTGGGTCTAGCAACAGATGGAATAGAAACAAACTCATCTGCATCTGTGGGGGCTCTTTGTCTCTCAGGGTCATGGAAGGAATTTTTTTTTCCTTTTTTTCTCCTAATTGTATTTTCAATTTTTTATTTGTATATTTTTCTTTTTCCCTTCCATGGGTTCTTTTCATATACATTATAACTTCCAATTTAGAGTTTTTATGGGGTTCCTGGGTGTTCAAGTGAGTGTGTTTTTGTTTCTTCTATTAGCTATTTTCTTTTTGTTTGTTTTGTCCAAGTCTGATTGCTATTTTTGCTTTATTTTATTATAATAAATTTTATTTTTATCCATTAGAAGTTTGTTTTCTAATGAGAGACATGGATGGAGTGTCTCAGTGAGAATAAAAGTGGAGAAGAACTGAATGGGGCAGGGGCAGAATTGTAACTAGGATAGATTATTTGAGAACAAAAGAAGTATTTTCAACAATAGGAAAAAATTGATTTCCTAAAAGCTCAAATGTATAACCTTGAAAATTTACAAGGGGATACTATATAATCACTATTAAAAACTAAAATTAAATGCTGATGGTAGAAACATTGATCACATAATCTAGTACTGAATTTCGATTGAGAATATATTTTTCACAAATATGCAGAAGATGTAAATAAATAGAGCAATACAATAGAGCAGGAACAGCTGCTGCACTGGCGAGGGAAGAGGGAAGGACAACAAATAGCTAAGAAGTTTTTATTTCTCGATGATTATGCTCTAAAGCTCTCTGTTGTGACTCACTGTACAACTATGATCACAAAACAGCTCTCATATCATTGTTTCAAAGTCTTGTATTTTTAATTGTATATATCTATATCTATCTATATCTATATCTATCTATATCTATATATATTTATGCTTTTCCATGCAGGTGTGTGTGTAGGCCAGTAGAAGGTAGCAGGCCACTGAAAATGGAGTTACAGATGGTTGTGAGCTAACCTATGGGGGAACTGGAAACCGAACTTTGGTTCTCTGGAAGTAGTACATGCTCTCTACAATGAAGCCATCTTCCCAGTCCCCAGACTCTCATATTAATGGGTGAATTTTGTGCGTACAGGATACCTCGGTAATGATGTTCTAATTACTAAATGTAACTAATGATAATGATGCAGAGATGGAATGCACCAAAGAACATACACCATGTGATTCTGTCCATGAAAACTAAATTAGCCCCTACACTGTTCATATTAGCATGTGAAACTGTAGATAACCCTGCCACACACAGTATATATGCTGGTTATTTTGAGTTGGGTGTGGGGAGGATTGGTCAGTGAAAGACAGCGATATCTAAGGTGTTGAGATTTATACTTCTTGACTTTTGTGCTGGCCACACACCACCTGGGTGTGTTCTTCATGCTTTACTACAGATATTTCTTCTTTACAATTTATCCCATGTCATGTTTGTAACGGAATGTTGAAAACAGGATAATTCTTGTAAAATGTAATAAAGTGTTAAGTCCTAGCACGTTGGGAATATTTAATTTGTGGTTATTCTTTAATCTTATGGATGACCAGATCCTATGTCATTGGCAGAAGGACAGTGTTATAATCCTGGGTAGTTATTAGTTATTGACATCAGTTCTGAGAGAAGCTTTCACTCTGTAACCAAGACTGAATATATAGTCTGGCTGGTCTGGAACCCATGTGGGTCATCCTGTCTCAACATCCTAAGTGCTGGCATCACAAGCATGATGATACTATATCTGGTAACAATAAGTGGCCCTTGTAAATGAAAGACTAGTGTGTCCTTATGAATTTAAATACAGCCCTGTTACCTATTTGACACAGAATGGTGCATTTGTGGTCTTCAGATATATGAGTGACTTATTATAATATATGAATCATACAATTCTAAGATATTAGATTAATTTTCAATCATATGATAAAAACTGATACTCACTACAATAAACTTTAGGAATAAAAACAGCTAAAATATGCTCCAACATACAATAAGGGCACATGCACCATAACGTTCATAGCAGCCCTATTTGTAATAGCCAGAAGCTGGAAAGAACCCAGATGTCCTTCAGTAGATGAATGGATGCAAAAATTGTGGTATATTTACACAATGGAGTACTACTCAGCTATCAGAAACAATGACTTTATGAAATTCCTAGGAAAATGAATGCATCTAGAGAATATCATCCTGAGTGAGGTAACTCAGTCACAAAAGATCAGACATAATATGCAGTCACTGATAATTTGATACTAACCCCAGAAAGTTCTGAACACCCCAGAAGCAACTCACAGGCCATATGAAGCCCAAGAAAAACAAAGGCCAAAAAATGAAAGCCACAGTCCTTCTTAGGAAAAAATAAATGTATAGCACCATCTAAGAGTGTGGTATACCTGGACCTTAAATCATTAATAATCCAAGAGCTAAAAATATAGCCTTGTGACAATTTTTCGTATTCAAAGATCATTATGCTTAATCTATACTCACCAAGAAATCTGTTTCCATGTTACATTCTGTCCAATATGTACTTTATGCTTATGGTAGCTAGTGGGGTTTCAAGGTATGCTATCAAACCTCTAAAAAAATTAAGTACTGACAAAAAGTATTCATATAGTGTTATGCCAAAATGTCTTTAAAAATCTGAATATGTACCCCTCTTTTTTTTAAATAAAGTTGTAAGAGAGATTAAAAAAGAAAACAAAAGAAAAGAAAAGAAAACCACTTTCAAGACCATGGTGATCACCAATTTTTTCTACACCACTGATAAAGAAGAGGGTCATAAGTTTAGGTTGACAGAACTTCAGGTAAGACCATATGCTGTCAGTGTCTCTGAGGATAAATTTAATGTTACCTTACCTGGAAAAAGTCTTGAGTTTTATATAGACAAGTTCAAAACTCGTATTTTTTTTTAACTTCATCTCAGTGGTAAAAAGGCTTTCCTTTTGTCTCAACTTTCTTTTTTCCTCTAAAATAATAATAATCTTCCTCAAACTCTCAAACTGATGTGAGGTTTCCTATCTAGAGAGCCAAATGTGATCACACACAAACACACACACACACACACACACACACACACAGAGAGAGAGAGAGAGAGAGAGAGAGAGAGAATGGAGTGACTTGTAGTTTAAAGTTTTCAGGGTCTATATTTGTTCTTTATCTTTCTCAAATGATTGCAATTTTTTATTTTGTTTTGTAGTTTTTTTTTTCTTCTTCTTCTTCTTTTTTTTTTTTTTTTACACTCTAATCTTTCCCCACTCCTTCAACTCCCACTCTTCCAGACCTCCCCACTACCTGGGGCCTCAATTCTCTTAGGGGTTAGGTACACCTTCTCTGAGTCAAGACAATCCTCTGCTGTATATGTGTTGGGGGCCTCATCTCAGCTGGTTTATACTGCCTAGTTGCTGGCTCAGTGTCTGAGCAATGTCAGGTCCAGGTTAGTTGAGACTGCTGGACTTCCCTCCTCCTTCCAGCTTTTCCCTAACTCAACCACAGGCATCACCAGGTTTTGTCCATTGGTTGGGTGTAAATATCAGCCTCTGAATCTTTCCACTGCTTGTTGAGCCCTGTGGGGGGCAGTCATGCTAGGTTCCTGTATGTAAGTACACTATGACATCAGTAATAGTGTTGGGCTGTCCGGCCTCCTCTGGAGTTGGATTCCAAATTAGAGCTGTTGCTGGACCACAGGTCTTCTCCATTTTTGACCCTGCAGTTGTTTCAAACAGGAACAATTCTGGGTCAGAGTTTTTTATTGAGATGGTAACCCCATCCCTCCACATGAGTCTATTGGAGATGGACTCTGCAAATCCCCTCTCCTCGTGATAGGATGGCTCTATCCTCACTTGGGCCCTTCAGCTTGCTAAACTTTCTTAACTTCTGTGGATTGTATCTTGTGTATTCTGTTCTCTTTTGGCTAATATCTGCTTATTAATGAGTACCTACCATGCACATCCTTTGGGTCTGAGTTACCTCACTCAGGATGATATTTCCTAGTTCCATCCATTTGCCTATAAAACTCATGATGTCCTTGTTCTTAATAGCTTAGTAGTACTCCAATGTGTAAATGAATCATATTTTTTGTATTCATTCTTCTGTTGTGGGATATAGGTTTTGGAGCCATACATAGGCTTGCAGGGTAATAGTAAACTGCATAGTACATACAAGACATTATATATACATGTATTACATATATGGGGCTATATATTTAAAAACTAGCTTTCATAGGTACAGGACATTAAAGAGTTTTCACTACAGAGACCCGAGTAAACAAAGCTGCCTATTACTGCCTTTTTATACTAGTTATAAACAAATTGTAAAAGTTAAGATTTTTAATTTACTCATTAAGTCAAATTTTAAGCCTTTGTGGTTTTTCTTATACCTAATTTCAAATGCAAGGGTCTAAAGTTCAGTGATTTCATCTTAATTCAATTTAAAGAAACAGAACGAAGTCTCCCAAGCATCAGCCCATGACTGAGCACCTCTCTCCTGGGAACCTTCTTTCATACATACACTGTACTATGAAAAAAGTAAAGGAAACTAAAAGGCTACTCTTAAGCTAAGCTAAGCTAAGTATACTTTATTTTAATAATCACAGCTAAAGTTTACCCAGACTGTTGAGATATCATGTGAACTTTCGATGACAGTCAAAGGAAAGCAAAGCAGTTCAAAGGTAGAGTCAGGCAACTCGGAGAAAGCCTGGTTTCAAGGACAGTTGCAGACACTGGCCTTTTAAACTCAGAGACAGAGGAAAAGTTTGAGCTAAATCCAGATGGTTTAATTGTTTTTTTTTTTTTTTCAAAGTGCGAAAAGAGAATTTCCTCTACCTGCGCCGTCCTATTGCTGTGTTCAGCACAGTTCTCGTCAGAACACAATAGAAACAAAGAGAGGAAGCCGTGCATGGTACCCTTTACATTTATGTCTTCAAGGTTGTTTGGAAATCTTAGAGGCAGTTTTCCTTTCTCTAAACGTCCCCTTCCGCTGTTTCTTTAAGTGGGACAGTTAAAGAGGTTTTATATGCTGTACCTTTGCAAAGTGTATATAGTTCTGGGCACTGTGTTTGCTTTTCTTAGAGATATGAATCGCTTTTGTTCATTTACCATCTTTGAGATTCATTTCTAGTAGCTACAGAGCTGTGTTAATAGGCTTCTAACATAGCTGTCATTTCAAGTAATAGGTGCCAAGCTTTCAGCAGCTTATTAACACATTATAACAGCAAGCCCTATACTAAACAAACAAATTGCATAGCAGAGGACACAAGCAAAATTAATGTGTATAAATATATACATTCATATGTATACATACACCCATACAGTATATACTTAGGGCTCATCAACATATTTGGTTCCATACATGATTAGCCCAGAATTGGCACTTTGTTTTTATGAATATTCACAGGGAGAAAGAGTGGATTGGATTTGTATTTGGTCCCAAATGTGAGACGAATACAAACTGGTATAATTACTGAAAGATTTCCATCCTCTTAGCCCAGTAACGCTCTCAAGACCAAAAACATCGCAGACTTGTGGTATTTCACATCATATGACTGTGCTAACGTGATCTTTCAGCGCCACTTCATGGGGGATACTGCAGGGGAAGGAAACAGTGGAAATAAACAAGATTTACCAACTGGCAGGGCTGCTGAGAAAAAGGCATACAAATATGAAAGCATGCTTCTAAGAGTCAAAATTTGCATTTGTATATGTATGCTGGACCAACTTTCTACAAACATAAATATATTCTTCCAGATGTAGGGCAGACGTATGTACAGATAAATACAACCATGTATATTCACACATGAGGTTATAAATACGGATAAATATACACATGCGCACAAGTATGTCTCTAGAGACACACTGTCCTTTACAAGTGTTTATGCAGTTAATGGTTACATAAAAATTCTCAGCAGCTTTCAGAAGGCATATTTCAATGAAGGCTCTAAATTTACATTGTAGTAAAAGCTGACCTTTTATGGGTATGAAAAAATTCCAATGCAATTTATAATCATGTTGTAATATATTTGCTGGTTGTAAATTGTAAGTTGTATGTTAAATTCAAATTCTATATCAGCTGAGCATTTTACAAAATTTACTGACATTTGTAGGATTAAGAATGGCTTGATGGTCACTCGCTACCTTGCAAGATTTAGTATGTACTGTTTATTGTTTCTAATAATAACTGGTAGATTAATTGCCTAGAAAATATCAGTGAGGAGCTAGTAACTTTATGAACTGTTTATGTTACTCCAGATATTTCTAGGACTTGCACACAACTTTCAAATCTGAGAAAGCAACACAAATTCAAAACAGAAAAGTCTAATTTAGTAATAGAATTAAAGTAAATAACAATTGAGTATGGGAGCAGAAAATAAATGCCTTCCTACACTACTCTTGGAGATGATGCATTAGTTTGATTATCATTCAGTTATTAACACATTACTTTGAAACTGCTAAGAAAAGATAGCTGACTCTGAAACCCAAGTATAAGAAATGCCCAAATTATATCATCAGAACTTTGAATGACTACAAGATTATTTAAGCTCTTATATATAACAATAAAACAATCCACAGAAAATTAATGATTTGACATTTAGCAATTGAATATTGTTTTTCCACATTCATAGAATAACATGTGTAACAAATTCCCTATAGTTTGGGTCTTTCAACTACATTTCTTCCCTTCCCTCTAACCCCTGTGACCTGTTTTCACTGCACTAGACCTATTATTTTAAATACTTCAAAATGTCTTTTTCACTGAGACAGTTTTTGAAAGTGAAAACACTACTTTTAGTTGATATTCTAAAATTCCTTTAGTCAATTACTCATCTCTAGTCTGGGTGTTTCAGATCACACTGTTCTGCAGAACTTCATCAAACCCTTTTTAAAGAACAGGCCATCCCGACTACATGAGCCTAAGGGAAAAGCCAGTGTGTTACTTACTCTTTTCTCCCTGATATTCAGTACAATACCTGGCATATGAGAGCTATTCTCTAAATATCAGATTCATAAAAATATATTTATGGATAAAGATTAGGTCCTCTTTGTGTTTTCAGACTGGTCTCTGCTTAGTCAAATCAAATTCCATTCTCCTATAAATATTTCTTTCTAGTTCTAACAGTGATCTAGACTTTAAGTTAGAGTCACAAAGACAAGAGTGTCTGAGGGTTGGGACCACACTCCTCTCTAAGAGTTTCTCTTGTTTCCTTGCCTGAGAAAACTGATGCCTACAAAAAATAAACACATAGTCAGTCAGGGGCAAGGGTCTCTTCATTGATTTTAGTAAAAACATTTTTTTATAGAAAAGTGTCTGCAATGGCCTCCCAAGAGTTTGTTCAAATCACTCCTGAATTTGGTTTCCAGTGACTGATATGTGATATATGTGTGAAAAATAATTGACAGTGATCTCAAATTATTTTGGTTGACATTCCTAGCAAGTGCCACAATTTTAAAATGAGAGGGAAAAAAGGAGAGCATATATGAGAAGTAGAAAAAAACAAAAATATATTCCAGCTGTATTTCCTTTTTACAGAAACAACTCACGTGATTGGGTAAATATGGCCCATAATATATGAACCACCAAATTCCCAAAGATACTGTGAGAATACAGTTGTGTTTCCAGCACAGTACATTTAACAATCCCTAATGTAAGTATAAAATATGTACACGTGTGTATGCACCCACCCACACACACACACACACACCCACACACACACACACAGAGAGAGAGAGAGAGAGAGAGAGAGAGAGAGAGAGAGAGAGAGAGAGAGAGAGAGAGAGAGAGAGCTGTACTCTGATTATACAACAGTAATGAAGTTTGGTAGTAAAACCTGTTTTTTTACCACACCATTGTTGATACTACTTTAATAAGTTGCATCAACTTCGGAGGCTAAGAAAAATGTCACTTCTCCCACGGTGATGGGAAGGAATCTGACAACTGTTACACAATCATTGAAACTCTGCAATTTGTCAAAGTGCTCATAATCATTTTTCCTGACTTTTATTTGAAAGCTAGATGGGGTATGGCACAGAATAAAGCTGACGATGACCCGTATGCTAAGAGAGAAAGGTAACTGTGATGTTTAACTTCAAAGGCAATGTGCTAGGAAGCTGGCAAGCTCACAGAATCCCTCATCACAGAAAGGAGTCGGAATTTGAAAATATAAGAAAAAGGAAAAGTGGAAAGAGAAAAAAACGAACCAACTGCCTTTAAAATAATGAACAGCTTCCCTGAGCCTTGCCATCTGACAAAAACACCCATACTCCACACATGCACACAATTTCCCTGGTCTCATAAATTAATTTACAGACAAAAGATTATACCCAAGTGACATAGGTCCAGGACTCTGATTATCTTTATGGGTAATTGGAGCCATCAAATAGTTCCAAAGCTCCTTTTATTTGTCATTTGTTGACAATTCAACCAATTCTCCTGTCTGCCATCCTCTATATTTAATGGATCCTCTCCGATGTATGCAACTCAGTCCTTTGTATGGTCTGATGTCTTCATACTGTTATGCTCTTGCATACCCCTTACTTCCTGATGGTGATCATCAGCATACCTCCTGCTCCCTTTTTTTTTTTTTTTTTTTTTTTTTTTGTCTATGACACCTCTGTGTTGGTACCCATAGCAACACCCCTGAGAAAGTGAGAGTGAAGATTCTGCAGACATCCCATGCATTTGCTGTGGCTGACAATGCCAGTCATTAGTGCAGCATCTTCTGCCCTACTCAGATCCCCCTTGCTTCCCTCTGGTCTTATTCTTCTCCAGTCTCAGCCACACAGCTCAGTCATGATGATCCAGAGACTTGCTGTTAATGATTTGTCGCTTGTTTAGAACTCTGGATGGCAGGTCTGTATAATCTGCCCTCAGTGGCACTGCCAGGTTGCATTAGGAAACAATTACCTAGTTTATGACTGGGAAAGTCGACACCAGCATTTCCAATTAAACTCCCATGCTTCCAAAGAAGACCAGGTGCCCTTAACACTGAGGATAGTTCCACTTGCTCCGGCTTCAAAGTAAACCAAATAGGAATACAGGCTCTCTAATAAACTGAGGGAGACGGGAATACAGTGAGTGAGGTTACATCAATTCAGCCATTGCTTCTTATTAGATTCTCACCCCTTGTTAGGGTCTGTGTAAAAGGGAACAATGTGCACATTAACTACATGATTTTGTAGAAAATAAATGACAAAAGGGAAGCCTTACAGGGAGCATTAATATGTAGCATATTCTGTGTTTGCATGTATAAGCAAATAGAGAAGCAGATCATTTCTGCCTTTTTCATACTCCAAATAAGTGCTAGAAATCAGGGAATTTTGTCAAATTGGAATTTTTTCACTAAAGAGCATATCTTATTGAACAATTAATATCAACTGTAATTATAAACTTGTAGAAACTTACTCATTTCCTTGAACAACCCCCGACCTAACATAGATCTTGAATTTTGAATGAAACTCCTGGATATAAAAATTGAAACACAGTAATTCTTTTGCCATGGATAAGAAAAGGTCAAATGTTATTGAATTCCATCCTCACAATTGCAGCCTTCCTGAAAGTGCTTTCACTGTCTCATGTAATAATATTAATTAATAAAATCTAGCAAAGAGTGTATAGGGTCATAATCAAAGGTTTGCATGCACCAATACCACACATTTGTGTATCTTTCTGTGCTGCCTCCAAAAGAGAAAGACAACCCCCATTTATCAGTAGCTGTGTGTGAAAGGAGGAGATTTATCATTTTAAAATTTTCATCGCAGATGGTTTTCATTTTAAAAGGCAGGGAAGCGATTTTTTAAAATCATTTTTCCTCTAATGCAATTGAGCCAGACATTTCTCGTAAATCTTGTTGCTTTGGTAGACAATACTCAATTCTCCAAACTTTATATGCAATATCCAGCTTTTTCTCTTTGTCTTTAGATGTCTGTCTCCTGGATATGAGAATAAAAGCCATAAAAATGGTGGCATGGGACATCACAAGAGCCATCCTGGTCACTCTTTTCTGTGCTCACAGTTTGGCTAGGAAGTCCCTCTTTGTGATCAAGAAAAATAATGAACTGCCATAAGTTTTTAAAAGATTTTACTCCCTCTGTAAGTCTTTGATGAATAGAGGGGAAATGAATGTGTCTGCCAGTCAATACCTGTCTCTAGACAGAACACAGTACCCAGTGACTCACTGTGTTCAGTGAGTGAGGATCCAAAAGAAAACTCAAGCCACAGGAGAGAAAGCAATTAAAATTACTCTATCTTCAGATTCCCTACTGGATGTCAGCCCTTTAAGGAAAACATGACTTTATTTTTGTGGTAGAGACTTTGTTATTCCCATTGAACGAACGGCATCACACTGTAATGATGGCTGCTCTGTTCTACTTGAAGCACAGTCTATCAGCGATCAAGAATCCAAGATGGTTGAAGTCAAAGTGCACATCGGAATAGTAACAAATTGAGATCTATTGTCTTTACATGGTGATATTAGTCTATAATGCAAACTATAAGCAAACACATAGACTATATGTATAAGTAAATACACATGCATATCATATAATGTCCTTTATTCAAAGCATGCCCAAAGATAAAGGTGTTAAAATCACTTCATTTACATTGTAATGCAGTAATACATATCAGGATCTCTTTCTCCCTGTTTTCCATTTTTTCCATTTATCAATTTAACAACAGTACCCTAGATTATAGCACTATAGCTTTTATTATATTTTTAATTTTGACATAATTTTATACTATATATTTTGATTATATATTCTTTCCCTTCCATCAACTTCTCCCAAATCATCTCTATTTCTTTAACCCACCCAGCTTCATTTTCTTCTCTCTAAAAAAACCCCAAGAAAAACATCAAGAAACAAAATTCAAAACTGAAAATCTAAAAAGAAAATCAATATGATAAAAAATACAAAACAAAACAACAATAAAAAAGTACACATAAAATAAATGAAATTTGTGTTGGCCAGTTACTCCTGGACATGAAGCCTGCCTTCCTGGAATATGGTTGATATATCCAGGGACATGTTACTGAAGCCTGGCATTCTCTTTCCTAGAATAATTTAACCACTCTTGCACATACATCCACAAGATGCCCTACCATGCCACAAGGGCACATATTCCACTATGTTTGTAGTGGCTTTATTTGTGATTGTCAGAAGCTGGAAACAACTCAGATGTCTCACAATGGAAGAATGGATACAGAAAATGTTCATTTACATGGTGGAATACTATTTAACTATTAAGAAAGAGGACATCATGAATTTTGCTGGCAAATGTATGGAACAAGAAAATATCATCCTGAGTGAGATAATACAGACTCAAAGGGACATTCATGATATGTACTCACTAATAAGTAGATATTAGCCCAAAAATACAGAGTACCTAAGATACAATTCACAGAACTCAAGAAGGTTAACAAGCCACAGGTCCCAAGTGAGGATGCCTTGATCCCACTTGGGAGGGAGAAGAAAGCAATTACAGGGGGCAAAAGGAACGAGGGACAGGGAGGAGGAAAAAGTAACATTGTCAGGTATTGAGGGGATGAATCAGAAGTGAAGTCCTAATGGCCAGAAGAGAGAATGGAGACACGCAACCTAGGGAGAAAGGAGGTGGAGGGGACCCTCTAGAACTTACCAGAAACCTTGGAGGTGAGAAATGCTCAGAACTCAGAGGAACCTTAGATTGTAAATAACCTCTTAGCTAGGACAGGACTTTCTATCCACTTTCCCTTCTCAGATCTGGGATTTTTGTCTGTATTGAACTTGTATCATATGTATGCTGTCATGGTCTCTGTGAGTTCATATGTGTGTCCCTGTTGTGTTTGGAAAACAATGTTTCCTTGGAATCATTAACTGCCTCTGGCTCTTAAATTCTTCTGATTCCTTTTCTCCTCCATAGAACTCTGAGCCCTGAGGGGAGGGTTTGATAAAGACATTTCACTTCCAACTCTGTTTGAGAGTCTCAGTCTTATGCACATTGTCTAGCTGTGGATCTCTTTGTGGATCTCTACCTAAAGAAGAAGCTTCTTGGATGAGTGTCGAGTGATGCTCTTATCTATAGGTATGGCAATATGTCATTAGGAGTCAACTTATTGCAATGTTTCTTCAGGAGAACAACTATACTAGGCTTTTTCTAAGGAGTTGACCTATATAGTTTCAGGTTATTGGTTAATTTAGTAATGTCAGATGTGGGTTCCATTTCATGGAGTAGGCTTTAAATTCAAGCAAATGGCAGTTGGTTCATTTGGTGACATGTCTGACACTACTGTAGTAGTATATTTTATAGATAAATCACTGTTCTTAGTCAAAGAATTAGTAGTTGGGAGATATTTATAATTGTCTTGCACCTCTGCTAGTATGAAGGATATTCACTATCATCATGAACTCTGATCAATTGGGTGAAGCTTCTATTTGGGTACCAGCTTCATGCTTCATATTCGATGGCAAAGTCAATTATATCTTCAGCAATAGAGCTCTACCATCAGTATTTTAAGAGCAACCAATAGCATTAGCAACAAGCCCATAAGAGTATAGCCAGGGGTGAGGGTGGGGCAGTGTTTATGAGAACCTTTTATCCAACAACTTAAGAGGGAAAACATTCCAACCACTGAAGGTTTTACTTGGTTGAATGAAATGTCTAGTTGGAGCATTGTCTCCTCTATGATGTAGTGACTCTATTTGCCTCTCTTACAGATATGTATGTATTTTATAAACTTCAACAATAGAAGATTTGCACATGGTCTTTCATCTAGCCTTTAGTGTTAGTTATCCCTCTCCATCTCCCCTCCTTTACCCTGCCCTCCCATTTCCCTTACTATTTAATTCTCCCAGTCTAGTTCCCCTCCAAATTTCTAACATTAAAACTCCATAGAGATTTACTGTCAATGTTTTCCACTTACCCTATATGCTCTCTGCTCTAACATCACTGTTTTATATTTCAGATCAATTTTAAAGTAACTAAAGTGTAAGAGAAAACTTGTTTGTGTATGGAACAGAACCAAATTAATTAAAAATGCAGTTAGTCTTTGGAAAATTGCTTTCCACATCGGAACATAATAAAACTCTTCATTAATTATACCTCATTTGCTCATATACTGATTTACAGTGAGGATCTTACATATCTTTTCTACAGTCCAAGATGACCTTAAACTTCTGATCCTCCTCGCTCTGCTCTGTCTTTATAGTACTGGGATTATACATGTAGAACATGATGTCCAAGTTTATATATATATATATATATATATATATAACTGGAGATGGAACCCAGAGATTCCTGAATGCTAGGTCAACATTTTACCCACCGATCTACAGCCTGTCCCAATCCTTCTTTTATGTCACTGAGTTAAACCTGGACTATCATTTCAAACAACAAAGCACATTGTTCCTACTGCTGCAAGTATAAAGATCTGACTGCAAAGGTGACCTACATATTTTTAAGAAATAATTAAAGCTTGAACTAACAAGAGCTGGAAATATTGATTCTGGGACAGTGACATGGTTCAGGTTCTGGTTGCCATGTCTGACAACCTGAGTTCAATTCCTGTGATCTGTATGGGAAAAGGAGAGATGGAAAGGATTCCAAAACATTTTCCTTAGAACTTTATATGTGCACTATGCATAGATGTACCTTTACACATATCCATATGCATGCATACCTATACATATAAAATAAAGAAATGAACATTTAAAATTGCTTTTATAAGGAATTCAATCACAATGTGGTGCTGCGAAGTTTATATGCCACATATATTGACATGTTCTCACAGATAGAACTTCAAGTTTTTATTAAAATCTGGCTTCTAGCTTACAAATAGAGTTTAAAATATTAAAGATATGAAACCTTTAATTTTTATAGACAAGTAAGAATATGAACAGTTGAACGAAGTTAGAACCCCTGTTCTAAGTCTCACACTTGAGTTTTGAAATTTTCTCTTTGCTTAGACTCCTTTTCAACATGATTTCAGATGTAATGCAAAAGGTGCACAAGCATGACAAGATTCAATAAGAATCAAGAAAATAGAAGAAAGCATTTTGCTTTTCTCCAGATATATTTATTTATATCCAGCCTTATTTTATTTTGATTCTTTTAGAATTGGGAGTCAGTACAAATGATCTTACTGACTTTTAAGAAGCATACTTTTGCAGGATGTCCCAGAAATTATCTTTAGAAACACTGTGGACATCAAAAGACAGAATGTACGGCAATAAGTTTGTGACATCTTCAAATGGAAAATCTGCTCCAGAACGGCTGGGAGAGTGGAATTGAAGGCTTCCCTTTGCCATTGACTTTGGTGAAATATGGATCAAATGACCCAGCTTCTTGGGGCTCCCAGTTTTGAAACCAGAAACTATGTACTCAAACTTAAAGTCTAAAACTAAGCGTCTCCTTAGTTACTGTCCCGGCCGTTTGTGCTGCTCTTACATAAGCTGCTTGCAGTTGCTTACACACACACACACACACACAAAAAAAAAAAAAAAAAAAAAAAAAAAAAAAAAAAAAAAAAAAGTCTACCCATTTACAAGGACCAAGTGTACAAGTACAAAATTCAGTAACATTTTAGTAAAAAAATCCTTAATCACATTTTCAATTGAAATAGACTTGGGCTAGTGGTTGAGACCCCCCAAATTTCCTTATCAAGTGGATGACATATTGATTCCACCATAACTTTTGGCATGTTAAGGTCAGTCAAGACAGGTTTCAATGCATTTTATATATTTCATTTGAAGCTTTTCAAAGTTCTATGGCAATAATGATCATGTTCCACTATAAGCTTGGAGATGAGGATAACTTACATGGAGGATATCCAGAGTCCTCCTTAAGACTTCATGATGGGGAGATCAGTTCTGGGTAAGAGAGAGCCACAAGGTAGGTAATATGACTCTTCAGCCTGCCCACAGAAGACACAGCACCTAACACCACACTACCCAACCCACTGTGTAACTTTTGGAGAATTCTCCCTGCCTATGTTCTCTCAGGCTTGATGAAGTGACATCATTTGTAACATGACCTCATATGTTTTGTCATTGTCATTAATGTCATTATGAAATTAGTATCCACCACTTTCCAAAGTTAAATATTGGTCTTCAGATAACAAAGTATATGCACACTTTTTGTACGTACAGGACTATAATTTTGCTCTTTATACCTGTGTAGCAATGGATCTTTATGATACCAATTATAGGAGAGCTGTTAAAAAAATTTACAGGGTAAAATTATGAAGTTAAAAGCTCATATATTTCATGTGAATGTAAATAAACATTTCCAGTTATTTCTGCAGTAACAATATATTGGATTTCTTTGAAATTGCTAGAATTTATTGGACTTAGCATATTCAGGGTGAGATGTAATTTTATGGTTTATCTGTAAAATCCACTAAATTCCATGTTTGAAGGATCATGCAAAATATTGATTGATCATGACTTTTTGATTGTCTTATTCTGTCCATATTAGAACCACTGATCTCAGTTAAGATAAAGACAGACTTTATGGAATATGGGTGTTAGAGGCCACATGGGCCTGGACCTACTGTAAAGGAAGAAGAAAGGCATACTTTCACTGTATATAAGCACGGTTAAAAACTCTGTGGTCTAAATAATATATAGCATCCTATATTAATTATTAGGACAAGAATTATGAATCATCTAGTATAGTCAAAACCGTAAAACATCATGATACATGCAAATAAAAATGATAGAAACTTCCTGATCTATAGCAGTGATACAAGTGTATATGGTTTAATTTAAGGCTGCACAGAACCAGTTTTGTAATAGAAGGGGGTCAGGTGAAATGGCAAAGAGTGCAAGAAAAGGTATTGAAAGAGGGGAGATTTGGAACAAGTCTTAAAGATACAGCTTAATCTTATGCCTTGACCTGATTTGTCACTGGAAATTAAAAAAAAACAAAAACAAAAAAAAAAAAAAACAAAAAAAAAAAAAAAAAAAGCCAGTACATATGCAAAGCAAGCCTAAAGGTGCATACCGTGTACATTGTGTTTGTGAGAGGATCTCTGTAATACAAGCAGGATAAAAGTTAAGCAAAATAGTTAGAACGAAAAGATCAGCTTATGTACCACAAACAGAATAAAAATGATGTTTTTTTTTTAAATCAAACAACAACTGCTCAAGTAAAATAAAACTTCTTAATTAAAACAGCATAAGATGAAAAAGTAGAGCAGAAATGTCAACCTGGAGTTCAGTGCCTGGGCTCTGAGTTAGCTTGAACCACCCTCCCTTTGACCACTTAGCCTCCTCAGCTCTGAGCTGGTGAATGCTGCTGACTCTAGAGATGGCCTCCTGCCCTCCTGATTCCTCTCTGCATATCACTTTATGCTGCAGAGCCAAGTGCCTAGCCTTTTAGAATTTTCACAGAAAATCAACTTTCATTCAAAGCTATGCCTCACTAATTAAACTTTCTGGTGATCTGTTTTGCTCTAATCATTTCCATAAATTGAAATGCATCCAGTGTTATATAAAATTATCCGAACAGTAAATGGGGGTTTTGTTCTGAGTTTTAAGGAGATATGTGAACATTGTAGTAGTTGTAGCCTGTGGCTGGGGGTAGATGTCATTATGCAAACTAAGCTCTTCTCTATGAACCCTCACATGTTTTCAGAAAGTGGTGCTTTCTTACTGAAGACTGGGATATAGGGGCTGAAGAAATAATTCAGCAGTAAAGAGCCATGAATTCAAAGTCTTCTAGCTAAGGATCTGAGTAGGGTCCCAGCACCCACACCAGAGGCTCATAAAGACTTGGCTTAAACTTTAGGTACCCAGCACACATACCAGGTTCTCACAGCCAACTATAACTGAAACTCCAAGGGATCTGGTGTTCTGTTTAAGACTCTTCAGGCATTTGCCCACATGTGTACAATGTGCACGCACACACACACATATTTATAAATTAAATTAAATAATACTTTTAAAAGATAGGTTATATCATATAAAGGCAGAGGGGAAATATTACTAGTTAGCATGAACATAATAAAGTGCCCCAGGGAAACTTTTCAGTATTAAAGCACAATGACATTGGTAGAATGGGTTCTTACTTCACATGTTTCTACAGGAAAGAGTTCGCACTTTGGGAAAGCTTCCATTTTGACTAACTAGATCACTTTCTTCTTAGACTAGTATGAACTTCGTATTCACACAGAGACTGTACCCCACAGGGGGGATTAGTTGCAATCCGTGTGAGTCTTGCAGAACATCCTTATAAAAGTTGTTTTTTCGTTAATTAAATAAATAAAATTAAAGCCATCTATATTTTTAATGTTTCTCATTACAGCTCATTATATATGACTCCATATGTTCCACCATTAGAGAGACATTCTCGGTGCTATGATGATGTAATGCATACCCATGGGAAAAAGAATGCACTTTTCCCTTTATGCACATATTTTATTGCGGGGTGGAGATTCAATAGTTTCCCCCACCCCACTAAAGAATCCATTTTGGTGTGGGAAGGAAGAAACACAGCTATTGTCAAATCTGCATCCAATTTCTCTAGTTTTGTAACTTAACTACCGTCCTTTGTCGAAGATGTTTTTTCTCAGTAACCCTCCTCCTGTGATCAGGACAAGAGAAGTTGGTAGCAGTGTTTGTTCTTAAACCACATGTCTGATTTTCAAAGAATCTGAGTCGTGTAATTGTCACGACTGTTGGCTAGTCTGACCAGTGATGACTGTAGTCTGTACTCCAATTCTTTAAAGAATTTCCACTTAGTAAAATTCGAGGACCATGTGGGGGTCTCTGTTGCTGGGTTGGTGTCACTAATGCTCTGATGACATCTTCAGAAAGCTCAAAAGAATGCCCCGATGTCAAGCTTCTGAACATGTCTGATAAATAGCTGTGGAATGATTTGTGGATATTTTGTAAGTAAAACATTAAAGGAGGTAGGGAGATGGCTCACAGGTTACGAGTACTTGCTTCTCTTCCAGAGGACCTAGGTTCGATTCTCAACATACACATGACAGCCAATTACCATCTATAGCCCCTCTTCAAAGGAAGCTGATGCCTTCTTCCAACCTGCTCAGGCACAGGCCATGTGCATGGTACTCATACATCTGTATGGGCAAACACACCCATATAGAAGGGGAAATAAAGTGAGAATGTAGAAAAAGGTTACCGAGGCTGAGGTGCTAGTTAGTAAGAACACAGTCAGGATTCCTCAGTATGACAGATGTGGGTCTGTATATCTTAGGACTAGGGAGAGCGGGGACACAGAGACAAAAAGATTTCCAGCAATGACTGTTAACCTAGGTCCAGATTCAGTGAGAAACCCTGTCTTAATGGAGTAAGACAAAGGGTGATAAAGAAATAAAGGAAGATTACTAGGCAACTGATATTCTCCTTTAGCTTCACAAAGGTACATACCATAGACACACACACAACACACACACAGAGAGAGAGAGAGAGAGAGAGAGAGAGAGAGAGAGAGAGAGAGAGAGAGAGAGAGAGAGAGAGAGAGGTTGGTTATTGATTAATTTTGTTCTTTGGTAATATCATGCAAATACCCAATCTATTCCTATTACAAATTCCCTTATATCCTTATCAAATGTTGTTCAACATTTGATTTCTCTGCCCTTTTCTTCCACAGATTGTTAAGTTGTGATTTGGGTTTTGAGACATTTACTTTTCTCAGGACCATCTGTGTTACCATTGTATTGAAACTATTCATTGAAGACTGGTTGAAGTCACCAGTGAGCACACAGCTGAAGAAAATGAAACTCCATCCCTAAAGATATCAATAGATAAATAGTCCACCTCTTGAGGGTTGGCCTCTCCTGAATTCTTCCCTGCTCTATGCCTCACTGTTGACAGGCCAATTCTTTTGAAAACCCAGGGTCTACAGTTAATGTGCTTGACTCTTCATTGACTGTGTCTAGCCCCAAAACTGGCATGCTGTGCCCTTCTCTCTCTATCTTAGGGCTTTTCCAATGTTCCTGCCCCTTCTTCTGAAACATTTCTTAAGCTTGAGAAGGGATCGTGTGACTGTCTTATACAGAGCTAGCAATGGTTTCTCTTGTTGTCAATACCTTGTGCAGTCATAAATTGGAACAGTTACAAATGATCACTGGAAACAGAAGCATCTCTGGTTGAGGCTGAGGGTTTATCAGTGCATATAAACACACAGATGTAGAAGGGAGTTTTACACTATATCGATTTAGCTATCCAATAGTATTTTCAGTTGAGGTGACATTTTAGGGTCAGAGGCTTTGGTTGTGGAAAGCAGGAATAAGATGCTACCACAGTTATTGGGAAGAAAAAAAAAATTAAAGTAACAGCAAACAAGCCAAGTCCCAGCTGTCTAAGTGACAAGCAAGAAGCCAGGGAGACAGTGAACCGTTGTTTCTGTTCAGCTCTAGTTCCTTGGCCTACACTGATCTTCACGATGGCCGCGGAGAACCCCATTCTCCCCATAGTCTTCAAGCTGTTTTGCCATGCTTGCAGACTTGTGTGCATGCAAAGGACACGCTGACTTTATTGGGCTGCAATAAAAACGAATGAAGAGCATACAGCCTGGCAAGTGTGTGAGTTGGTTCCCCTAATGCCCATCCCACTGTTCTTTTTCCTCAAGTACATTTTATAGTTTGCAGTGAGGAATGGGCACTCAAATAAAAACTCTAATAAAGGCAAGCTGGAACTCAAGGATCACTGCATTTGCCTCCTCTTCCCTCTAACAGACTTCCTTTGAATTCATCCAAAATGTACAACATTTAGTATGTAAGATTCTGTTGGTAGACAAACAATGGCCTACATGCAGCTGTGCACATTATCTGGCAGACAGATGTGGGAGTGAGGCTGCAATTGAGAGTAGGAAACAGGAAAAAACACTCCATTGGTGCTAATTCTTTTTTGTTTTTCAGACCAGGCTCACTTTTTGACCCCAAGCCTCCACATGGCTTATCTGTAAACCATAGTAGACTAAGTCTCTTCTTGATGTTCTCCTCTTTCAGGGTGGAGCTAATACCGCTAAGGGTTTTGGCCTCTAGCTCCGCCTCTGATTCCAGAATTTATACCCCAGTGCTTTTGTTGTCCCCAGTTTCTCCACAAATGCCTTCTGTGGAGACGGTGGGAATTTAAACCGAAATTAGACAGCAGCAAGTGTGAATACCTGCTACCAGTCCATCAGCTTTGCCTAAAGTGTGTCAGGGAGCTCAATAGTTTACCTGAGAGATGGGAGTAGTGGCCCTATCTTAAGTACTGTGTTCCTCCTCAGTGTCTGTTCCCATCTCACTGCCTCTACCATCCCATTGTATTTCTACTGGGGCTGAGCAGAGACACCGGCTGGCTTCGTGCTGGACACACCTGTAGCAATGGAGTCAGTGGAACTGTTGACCAGTTCCTCACTCAGCAGAGGAAGCCAGAGGCCTGAAGGATGACTTTAAATCTTTTATAGTCTTCTATTTTATGTTGTCAGCACATGTAGGCTGGAGATAATAAGTAACATGACCCATTCCTAATCTTGGAGAGATAAAAATCCCCAGTTTGTGGAGTCTCAGACTAATGTGGGAAATAGGAAACAGATGAAAAAAATCTCAAGAACCATAAAAACAAATGGCAGTGGCTCTTAAACGGAGATCCCTAATTTAAAGAGGTTAGGAAAGGTATGAGGAGCGATGTCGAATGAGGCAGGAATTAGAGAATCTTTTGTCTGGCAGTCCTAAACTCTCACTTTCTCTCTTCACTATCAGACTCTTAAGGGAGAGGAATGTCCTGTCCAAAGTGGTCTGTCTGTTTCTACCTATATTTATCCCTTCACAAAAGCAGGGAAAACCTCCAAGTCAATGTAGGAGAAAGAGATGACTTTAATGACTTTAATGACCCGTTCCACTGTTTTCTCTTATGCAACTCGAATCAAATTCTTTATAAATTTCTAGCAACAGGCTGACTCTGACTCTTCCATGCTTTGAAACACTCTGTCAGTTACCTGTTTCCTTCTTTTTTTTTCACCATTTGAAATCAAGTTGTTACACTCTTCTGTTTCCTGGAAGTAAACATTACATCTGCTCAGTTCAGAAGTCTACCCCAAACAGTGATCCTTTGCCTCATGTCTCCTGGTATGTATTAGGTTTTACTCACCCAGTAGGCTCTTCATACTCTCTCATTTCCTTTCTATCAAGTTATTTTTTATTACTTCCAGGTTGAGTGCAGCTATTTTTTTATATTTTTTAATACTTTATATAAATATTTTATATTTTTATATTTATATTTTTTTCCTAAATAACAAATCAATAGTCACCTTCACCAGTTATTGTTCAGTGTGGTTCACCTTGAAGAGATGAAGATGGAGTTGTGTTGAAAGTTAGAGCACCTGGAGACATTAAGAGGTATTTTGTTCACTTACTTTTGGTGTGGTAGACTGTAACACCAGAATATTTTGAAATATTCTGTCCAGCTGACTGCCCTGGCTTCTTGAGTTCTTTTCAAGATTATTTACCCTGCACACATTGATGCAAATCTGTTGGTTCTCCATGTATATTTGATATCATAAAACAACTTACATTCCTACTCAAGAACCACATAACTGAGTAGTTAGAAAAGAAAAATATTAGTAGAAAAATCTATGTTTAAATACATTGATGATTTTGTGTTAGACTACATTCATGGCTCTACTGACTACATGTGAGGCATGAGCTATATTGCGTGGAGACATGAGACTAGACAGTATGCACTAATTACCGGGAGAGTAAAATAGCTCTGTCTCCCTTAAAAACTACACAGTGTAGCCTTCAAATGAGTGGTTCTCAACCTGTGGGTCATAACCCTTTGAGGGATTCAAAGAATCCTTTCATAGTGGTCTCCCATGACTATTGGAAAACACAGATATTTACATTATGATCCAGAGAAGTAACAAAATTACTGTTATGGCATAGCAACACAAATAATTTTATGGATGGCAGTCACCACAACATGAAGAGGGTTGCAGCGTAAGGAAGGCTGAGAACCACTGCTCTAGATGGATCTTACCTGATGTCGAAGTTCCACTTGTCATCAAGAACATGGGTGCTGGTCTAGCTCAGAGTTCATATCTCCTCTGGAATCCTCTTCCTCTTGAAAGTGCTAAATGTGGAGAGAGAGCACCGGGGTTCGTATGTAGATCATTGTTCACAATGCAATGCAGATGGAAGCACAGCAAGAGCCGATGGGCAGACATGGTTTTCTCACCACTGGTGCCTGCCTACCATGGGGTGAACCATCACTTATAAACAGATACCCTAACAGGGCGGTCAAGCAAACACTCGGGGTGATTAACATTTCTGAGCCTGAATTAGTACAGCAAGAAAAGGGGGGGGGGAATAAGTGTTGCCAATGTAGCTCTGTTCCTCCTCCAGTTACCCAGGTCACCTTTGGCTGACCAGCTATGATCTACATCAACAGGGTATGAAAAGTGGGGTACAATGGATGAGGACAGAGGCTCAAGAAAAGGTGCCTGCCACCGCTGTATCCGCCTATTAAACCACAGCCACTACCTTTTTCACATGCAGATAAAATTTGCCCAAATTAAACAGCATAGAAAAAAAGATTCCCATTTCAATTACATGGATGTTCTGTCAGCAGCCGTAACAGCAGCAGTTACAGAATAACTACAGATAATTACAATCATTTAATTCGAAGTACCAAGTCACTTCATGCAGAACATGACTCATTTATCATTATTGACCTTAGAAGAAGCAAATTTACCCAAATCAATAAAGGTTCCCAATATCCATTAGAGCAGACAGAGATTGGTTACAAGTGTTGGGAGCTTCTATATACCTGGATTAATAGGGAGAAGATGATCAGGATGCTTTTGATTAATGAAGAGATTTTTTTTTTTCCTTTTGAGACAGTTATTTGAAACAGAATTGACCTTAATTTCTCCTTTAATTCATGTTATGGAAAGTCAGTTGTTTTTGTTAAATAAGTTTTGTCCCTATTAGTTGCTGAAACATAGTGTAATTACAGAGAAGTAATCTATAAACAGGTAGAGTTCCACTTTGTCTTTAATGGACTCTTCTGGACTGCCCTGAATATTCATGCAACAGAGACTTATCTACCAAGGAGAATCCAGACATCACTGGGTTTCTGTTTTAACCTGCTGTCAGGAGCTTCTCTATCTATAGACAAATCCCAGCAAATTATGAAAGGGGGAAGGGGATCTCATCACAATATAGTGGTCTGTCAACAATAGCAGCAGCCGTTTCAAAATAACTGAAGATAATTACCATCTCCCTGTTATAGAAATGAGAAAGTTTATGTTATTTTTTGAGTTTGATATTGAAAAATAAGATTGAATGCGGATGAAAATTGAAATAATAAGGAGACAGTTCAATTGCTTAACCACTCAGTCATTCAAATTGATTCTCCGGTTTTTTAAAATATTACCTCATTTGATCCTAATATTGAAGACTGGAGGGCAGGAGGGGCCGAGGTGCCTCCCTTCCCTGTAAGTACATACAGAGTAGCACTTATCCTGCCCACCTCTCTAAGCTAAGAATTCTGACTACTAAGTGTCAAGAAGCATGATCTATGGGGAAGATGTCTGTGTGAAAATAAGTTATAAGTCTGTTTGTTCTGAAATTGTCAAAATTGGAAGATTTTTTTCATGACAGAAATTAAAATAATAAGAAAATATAAATATCACTGGGGAAGACTTGTCACCTCAAGGCCAGGTTCTCTCATCTACCTCCAAATGTCTCAGCTACTCTCTGGGTCTCTAGCCCCACTCACTGAGACGGTCACTGAGGCTGGATTCAGAAGGCTACAAGAGCCAAAGATAGAGCAAGCACCTGACCACATGTGGCCATGTTTGCAAAAGCCATCCTCTGCCACATCATACTACCCCTGGGGTGTTGGGGTGACTCTGTATCAGGCTAAGTTCACCACTAAACTTCACCACTAAAACCTCACGGGGGGGGAGGGGGGGGGCGGGACGAAATCAGCCTGCTGACACTAACTTTGAGTGCTCCTGCCTCCAAGAAGGATAAATAATCTCTTTCTCTTCCTGTGGGGATTTCTCAGGATCAGGTGTGATGTAGCCGACACTTTACATTGATTAGTTCTTGTAAGGTAGCCAAATTCCACAGCCCTCTCATTGAAGATAGAGTTTCAGATCCTCCCTTGAAGAACTGGGAAAAGTCTCTTCTGATTCAAAAAATAAAATAAAATAAAATAAAAGCACCACAGGAAATCCAGGTACTGGTGAGATGAGAATCAGCTGGAAACACTAAAGAAGCAATTGCTTCCTTAACACCATCAGCAGGGGAAAAAAAAAAGGCTGGGGCATGAAGGCCCAGAACTTGGAAGGAAGCTCCAAGGAAGGGGGGAGGGACTCAAAGAAGGCCAACTCCCCAGGGTTGAGCATTTGGTCAATTTGTGTTTCTCTATTGGAAGAAATAAAGAAATGCTGAGAAGGCATGCCAGTCTGAATGTCCTGAGCAGTTGGCCTGTTTGACTTCGTGTGATGGTGGGCCAACCTCTGTGCCTGCCGGCTCACACCGGCTCTTCTAACACATTCTATAGATCCTGCTAATAAATTCCACTTGGCTGCAACCCTTTCCCAGTCCCAGGCAGTCACCGCCTCTGAAGTGTAAGTGCGGCCTGTCTTTAAGCCAGGCTACTGCCACTTGCTGGTGATCTGTACCTCCTTGGAAAACCAATCTACGCTGCATTTAAAGGCAGGAAGCAGAGTCTGAATGTAAATGCAGGAGCGTGGCTAGAGGACACAGCTCTCACACCTTCTGCAGCTCCAGAATAAGTGCTATGTTTTAAAAATATATATGTATGTGTTGGCAACATTGAAAAGGGGGCTAAAAAAACATCCCCCACTGAAGTGAGAGCAGCAGCAAAAAGAACCGTTAGCGCCCTGCTGACGGGAACAATAGAGCATATGGACTTCAGAGTACGCTTGCCAAGCAGACGAGGGCAGGATGATCAAAATGGAGTCAATCTGCTCCCCTAATAGCAGAAAAAATCGCCTGTGTGAACACTGACTCAAAGCATGCATCCCTGCTCTCTAATTGCCTGGAGAAGGAAAGAGAGCTTGATTCACGTTATAGCCAGGCCACCTCCTTCACTGTGTGTCTGTCTCAGCATGCCCCCACGGCGATGCAGAACCATCCACCATCATTAAAGCCAACACCCAAAAGTGCACTACAGTGAAACATTACCCAGCAGGGAGTCTCCTCAAATCACTCTTGACTAGGGATGAGGCTGAGTTAACTTCTGTAGGGAGTGCGGCCCATAAATCTCAGTTCAGGGTGGTGGTTGTCAGTGTCCAAGGAGAACCTCCCTGGTGACCCCTGTTGTCTTTTATAGCTAATCCTTTCCCCACTTTAATTATGACTACTGGTAGCAAAAAAAAAAAAAAAAAAAAAAAAAAAATGCAGAGAAGAAGCTTAGCATGTGATTGTGTAAAGCAGTCACTTTAGAGGAAATTGTTTACCTTTGATTTTGAGACAGGTCCGGCTATATACCCCAGGCTGACATCAAATACACGGCAACTCATCTGCCTCTGTGCCCCAAAGTCCCAAGTGGTGGGACCACAGGCATGCACTGTGGCACTTAGATGACAGGATTTTAATATTAGCATCCCCAGATATTGAGATGGTTTACTTAAGTCAGAAGAATCAATGGCTAATGGTGTGGGTTAAGGGACAGAGTGGACTTCGTACTTTCCTACAGAGGGGAATTCTACATCTATTAAAATTAGATGACGTGTGACATTAGATCAGTGAATCTCTGGTCGGGATGCCCCAGTCATAGCACTACAGCCACTGTGTGGGAATTGAAGGCACAAAGGTATGGTGTTCAGTCTATTGCACTCTAGTCATCTAAAGAGAGAGGAGGAGAGGGTACAAAAGAGTCATGGTGACTCTTGGACCTAGGATTTGATCTCTCCAATCGATGCAGAACAGAAGATGGTTAAGTACCAGGAACAGATGGAGAGTATCCATGCTCACGTTGCAGATACTAGAAGCCTAAATACTACGGGGTGTTTGTATAAGGTCTGGGCACCCTGGAAGTTGGTGTCTAGCAGTCTATTCATCTGAACTTCAAGTGGCTGGAAGTACTGGGAATCTGGAGGGTCACGGGAACAATTCCATCTTGGAGAAGCTGGAGGACAAAAGTCAGGGATCTGATTAAGCCTAGCATGGATTACTTATACTTAGCATGACTGGTCACATGCATATGTGGATACTGTCAAAGTTCCTTGATCCTGTGCACTTGTGGATTATGTACATTTGTGTGTTTATGCTGGTAACTCCAATTAGGACCTCGAAACTGAAAATTATAGTCGGCAGGCAGCCAGTCCATGAGGAGTAGAGGTATCGAGTTAAACAAAAAGTTATCCTAAGATGATCCTTTAGATAATTGCACAGGTTTGTAGGAGCCTCACATGTTATTTAAACACACTCCTGAGAGGCTGGAAGAGAAACCAGGCAATCTTGTAGCATGAAAGTATACAAACCAGGTGAACTTTTTTCAAGAGTTTTTCATCCTTACTGATAAATAGAGTCTGAAAGGGAAAAAACTGGCTTGGCATGGCCCATCACACTAGCTTGGCCATGGCACATCACACTAGCTTGGCCATGGCACATTACTTTGCCTGAGAAACACCTGGAAATATATTTTCACCGCTGTGTGCTGTTGAGTGAATTGTCTACTTTATAACCATGTTTGAGTGACATTCTAGTGTTCTGGTTTTGCCATAAGATTTTATTGATCCTTATAAAAGAATTTATTGATTCAAGAAGCACACCTTGAGTCTTTTACTTTTTTCCATGGCTAAAGTGTGCTAGACTAACACAACTCGTGCATTAATATTTAAAGAATAGAGCCCTTCTCTTAGCTTCAGGCTCCTGTATCTAACTGTTCAGCATCTCAATTTCTATGTCCCTCATACATCTGAAATTATACTACAAATATATTCCTATATTTGAATCATTACCAAATGAAGAGCATGTTTCTCTGAATTAATACAAAAGCTTCTTTTCAGAGTATCAACTTCCCGATCCCAAGTTTTGGGCCATCTATTTTTCTAATAAAAGCTAGGTTGAACGGTTCATTGAACATCTTCCCTTTCCTGCTTAAAATGTTGTGATATGTTTTTGTGGCACATCCCATTAAAATCATAGCTTCTTCTCATGACATTTCACTGCCTCGGCACTACATGGACACATTTGATTTCATCTTCTCTGTACAACCTTTTCATCACCCACCGAGCTGCAACCACATTGGTCTTCTACTTCTCCTACAGGAAGCTTCCAAACAACTTCTGGCCCAATTCATTACACAGGCTGCAACATTCCTCCTCTAAAACTTGTGTGTTGTATTTTGTGGTCATTGCTATTGTCTCATAAATGAATGGCTGCCCGCTCAACCTTTTATGATAATCTCTATACCACCCCATCACTGTTGCCTCTGTGATTTATTTCCTTTATAGTAGGCCTCGTACACTTAATTACTACACATTTATATGCTCATTTTACTGTTTAATATCTCTCTCTCAAATGCTATGCACTAAAGAAGGTCTGTCACATTGATCAATCTCAACCAAATCCTGGCAGATTCCTGACACACAGTGGGATCATTATCAACACTAGTTGACTTATAGTATAACAAATTTGCCCAAGAACACAAGTGAGAAAAGCTTCAGAGGAAAAATAAGGCTTGGGAATAGAAGAAGGCAGGGAAGGTTACCTGGGAGCTTTAGCAAAGTTGGGCAGAAGTGGAAAATAATAAATATCATGTGCTAGGTGTGAAAGGGGGCAACTTCACAGTCTAATTAATGTAGTTTTCCATCAGACATGACATTAATATAGCAAAAGATCATGTCATGTGAATAGAAAACTGTTGAATGTATGCAATGCCTTCAAAAATGCTGATGTAATGTTAAATATATTCCGTAAGGTCGAGCTAGCCATCTTAATGGATACATGTCTCTGTTTTGGTATCTTAGTGGAGTGAAGAGCTGTTTCTTCCTCTTTGTCACAGTTGGATGAGAGAGTTACTAGCTCACTAGGACTTGAATTGATGAATAAGTTTCTGCCATCTTCACTACATGGCTACCAATGTCACACTGGATGGTCGACTACATTCCAGCTGCTGGAAGATTTGCAGATCATGAAGGGTATCAAGCAGGGAAGATTTTATAGACAAAGCCCAGAAGTCTGCTATACTCTTCCTGATCACATTCCATTAACTGGAATTCTGACATTCGTAGAGGCAAGGACACAGTCCTTAGTTATTTTTGGTGTCCAGGAAGTAGAGAAAATAGGAAAGTGATCAACTATGGTTCTATGTCGAAATATTCCTGTCTTTGAAGAGTAGCTTTCGAATATTTTATTCATGGTATCAGTTATGTTTTTAAAAATGGTGTTTTTAGCATGTGACTGACAACCTTAAAAATAGAATGGTCTCATCTAGCACATACTTTATAATAGAAATGTCTTCAGGTGCTCCGAAGAGCCTTCCTCCATGCCTCATCAGTGTCCCTCATTCACACGTTAAGTAGCAGGGGAAAAAAAGGAAGCCCTGCTTTCTGCTAGAGCCTTAAAGTGTTAATGTGCAAGGTCTGTATGCAGAAGGCAAGCTGCCATAGATCTCACTGACTTTGGCAGCACCCCAAGGGTTATATTTTTCTCAGGGATGAAATATTCTTGGATAATTGTTCCAACATGTGAGACCCAAAAATGAAAAAAAAAATTTTTTTTTGGTAGAAAAGATCTCAGGAAATAAAGACAGACAAAAATACCTACTAAGTTATCTAGTTCATTCCTTGGGAATCCAAGCAGATTTATCTACTTCTAGATATTTCACAGGATATTCCAGATGTATGTGGAACAGCTAGCCACAGACCTCCTTGTCAGCCTGCCTTCATGGTGCCTGACACACATCTCCAAACACGCGTGCAATCCTCACCCTCCTGAGTAGCCTGAGTTGGCCTATGGGTGTGTGTAAACTGAACAGATGCCTCTGTGATATGGTATGAGGGGTGTGCTGGAAAAAAAGACTCCATGTCAAAAATTCCATCCCCAGTGAATGCATAATACTTTCCAAAAGTCTGCTGAAAGGAATACATAATGTGAACCTCTCACCTTTGTGTGAAGTAGTCTGCCAGACTGCCAGACCCTTGTACCCAAGTCCAACTTGCAATGATCAGGACATTAATATTTTAAGGATAAAATAACATGGAGGAAGATAATTACAAAGTATGTGACCTCCTTCAAGTAGAAAATGCTAGAGAGGCAGTTCTGGGTCACTGAAAATGGGAACTAACAATGCAAAGAAGGCATCCATGTCATTAAAAAAATACGTATGCAGATACTCAATCTCCTTCACTCATATAGAAATGTAGTGATAGCAATTTCACCCTGCAATACCAGTGATAAACGATATATATTTTAACATATGTATAAATTCCTATAACTAAGCTCATAATCTAATTCAGCCTCAGATTTGAGCTCTAAGCTTATCACTCCTCCTTGAGAATCCCCCGCAATTCTGCTTCTGAGAAACTGAGGCCCAGGGGCATAAAGATCTTAGAGTCACAGATTTTGGTTTATAAGGAGAGTTTTAGTTTCCTTTCTCTTTCTTCTTATATTGTATGATCTTCAGTGTTTACTGTGTTCTTCAGTGATTTCGGCCCCACATTATCAAAACAAAATAAAAACAAAGACAAACAAACAAACAACAAAAAAAAACAAGACAAAACAAAAACATACCAAATTGGGGGATGTAATTAAACGCACATATACAGGTCACTGGGCAAAACACTGATGATAGTAAATAACATTTTGCTTCCAATAAGGAAAATGTAAGGGAACAAAAGGTAGATCTCTTGGGAAAGTTCACAGCATAGAAAAAGCTCAAGGATGCTTTCAATTAAAGGCAGACGTGGAAGTGAGTGAGAGATGAGGCCAGAAAATGGAGATCTGGAAGTCACCCCTGGATGTGAATATGAGAGTGAACAGGTCATAGAACCCATTAACTCAACGTGATTTATTTTGCCCACATCAATTATATTAGTGAAGGTAGGCCAGTAACACAAACAGATTACTTCATGACTCTTATCAATCGTAATGGCCCAGAAACACAGGATGAAGAATATGAGATGGGCTAAGGAGAATTTCAAACCGTCAAGGCTTACTATAGGCTGAATCCTTTCTCATAATGAGCAGTCACATAAACATAACTGGAACCAGACTACAGTGCATGCTTTGAATCAGAAACCATGCCATTCGAAAATAGGAACCTCCTTTCCTTTGAATATTTTGCCATCATTGGCAGAAAGAACCAGTGCTGATATAAACACAGTCCTGAAGGATGATTATTAATTCTTAATTACTAATCTAATTCTTCATTGTTATTTGACACACTGAGAATCTTTTGTTATCATGTCATGAATTTTTGTTGGTCTATTGAACTTAGGGTCAAATCCTCCTCTGACCAAGTGGAAGGAAGATATGGGGACATTCAGCACACAATGGCCTTAACCCATGTTTCACTTTGCAAATGGTTCCTTTCCACTAAAAAGATGGGATTTTCAGGGTTTCTTTATAGCCTCAGTTAACTTCTCTCATGCCTATTTTTTTTAATTTCTTAGACATTTCGAATTTCGTTTTTAAAAAGTTATTTTTAGAGGCGAGGGAGATGGCTCATTTGGAAAAGTGCTTGCCTAGCAAACATGAAGACATCATTTTGATCCCTGGTACACATATGAAAATAGCTAGGCATGGTGGCACATGGTCTATCTCAACCTTGAGATAGACTGCTGGATGCCTAATGCTCGCTGGCCGGCCAGCCTAGAGTACTTGGGAAGCTCAGACCAGTTAGAAACTGTTTCAGTAAAAGGTGTTTGACACCCGAGAAACAATATCAAAGGTTGACTTTGACTATGTATACCTGTCCTTCCCACAGAAGTGTACACACACACACACACACACACACACACACACACAAACACCTGCAAATCATTTTAATTCCAATTAGGTAAAGGTATATTTAGATATAGTTTTTAAAAATAAAACCCAATAAGATTATTGGATGAAGCTTTTTCCCCATATCATCCCAGAAGTACAGCCACTATCCTACCTTTATCTGAGATCTTTGCTAAGGGACGGCACACATGAGTGATTTCGCTTAAACAGAGGTCAACTGTCCTCTGAATCAACTTCCCAATGACTTGGCTAGAAACTAAAGTTTTGAATTTGGAAAATCTCATTAGTCAGCATCGAATGTATTACCCACTGAAAATGAGTTTTGTTTTCGCACACCTTGCTACTATCCATAGTAATTGGAAAATCAGTTTTCGATGTTTTCTCATGTGCCTCTCAAAACTGACCATGGCTGCAGAAGCTACTTTTTAAACTAAATACAATTATTCACTATCTGTCCAATCTGATCACCAGAGGCTGACAATCTTTCTGTATTTATTTTAATATATTTTTCCAATAGAGTATATTTTTCCTAGCATATCTTCCTTTTTTCTGCTGCAAACTGACACTTTCTGTCTTATAGGAGCCTTACTACTATACAATTATTTTTCTCTGCTTTACAATAAAGGCATTAAACTGGGGCACCCATCACAAAACACATCCCCCCACCTAACTGCGCAGCACATTTTCTTTCCTTCCCAGAACTTTCCTCTATGTGATCTTTATGGTCTCAATAGCTCTCAAGTGTCAACAGAGACCTGAAACTTTTCAACCGTTGGCTGCCTACCTCATTCGCCCTCCGTTCCTCCCAGGCAGCATCCTAAGTAGAATGGAATGTCGAAGCACCTGATTGGCTCATGGGCAGGGCATTCATTCTCCAGGAATGCCCTGTAGATACCAATTGAAACTGCATCATCCATAAAAGTAATCCATAGACCCATTTGCTTTTCATTTTTGGCTTATGATAGCAATAATGACTTTAACACAGGGCCCAGGAATTGATGACCAGCTGGGGTTAATGGCCCTTGGCTGCACTGAGGGCTATCAACTCCCCCAGCTGGTCATTAATCCCCAGGAAATGCCCCATACCTTGATCGTTATTACTTAATTAATGCCTCTTTCACTTTCAGCCTAAGTGGTCAGAACACTGTAACCCTAACAGCAGCTTGCAGTTTGGAAGGGGCGGATTTCCACTCAAATACTGGAATTCCCCATGGCTGCATACATATTTTACATTTTTCTTAGAATAGTTGATTATGTTGCCTCAGGCTTTTTTTCTCCTCCATCTTTCAATGGTGGGTTGCATTGTGAGGGTTTATTCTTCAAATGAATATTTGCTATGTGCACATTAAAGCTACAAGGTCAAAAAGAAACTTAACTGCATTCATCTTAGCTTCTGTTTTAGTTTGTCTGGATTTGTTTTCCTTTCAGAGATCTAAATACAGAATTAAATGGAGAGGAAGGATAAAAAATCACTCCTTCAGCCTCAATTCAGAACAGATCTCCTTGAAATCCTGTACTAATAAGTGATTCAGCTGCTGAGGATTCCCAAGTAATTCCATAGCTAGTTAAATCCCACCCCAAGTGAACACACTAACAATATTCACATTATTACATACCATGTTTTCAGAGATTTTTCTCCACGTTCTTCAGAGGAGGTGAATTTCTTTTCAGTTTAGTGACACTGTACAAGCATGACTATATAACCTTGTGAGTGCAGTTACCAAGGAACTAACCTAAAAGACCCTGTTTGAGGATAACCAGGCACAGTCAGGACAGGGTGTCTGGGAATGAGCCCCACGTTGACCCCCAATCATAAGATCTTCTGGTCAAGTGAACATCTGCATTTATCTTCAGTAGAATCATCAAAGAAATACAATCCTCTCCTTATTGTATTCTGAGACAAAGTGATGTTATCTGCAGAAATGGGTTATGTTTCTGAGAGATTAGCCCTGATTCACGACCACCAGAGGCTCAGCTGGGTAAACTAAGTTAGAGAGATCATTTGAGAAAACCCCAGTTGTAATGAGTTAACTTCAAGTTTACTCTGGGAATCAGACATCCTTGGGATGAACATGGTCAGTAGAGATGGATTCTTATCAGAAGAGTGATTGGATCTTAATAATGAACAGAGTATTTACAGTAGCCATTAGCTCTCTGACTTGACTGCATATAAGATTAAGCTTAGACCAACTCCAATAGATAAACATCTGTCTTGAACACAGTTGTGTGAGCACCTTGCTAAAGACGTCTTCAAGATAATCACTTGTAGCTTATCAGTAATTTTTTCTGATAATAAGCTTTGCGTTCACCTCCTCTTCTCTTTGGAGTGCAGACAGAAATTTCTTACTTAGCCTTGGAAATTTATATTAAATTACCTTCTTTTCTAGTTCTTCAAGCAAACAAAACACAAAACTCTGTACCCTTTGTTCTGAAGTCATATTTTCCTACAATTTGTCCTATTTGTGTAAAGATTTTTCTTCAATTCTTTAAGATCTGCTTTGGCCGTGCATTTGCAGATGATGTGTACGTCAAATGTTAGGATCTGAATAAGACAATGTATTAATCAAGGATTGCCTCGTGGCTCATAGTGTCTGCACTGAATTACAAAATGTTAGAGTTGAAGTCTGTTACTCTTGGTAACCTGTCAAATACTTGAGTGGCTTCAAGATGAGTTCCCAATCACATTTTTTCACATTTTCTATTCAGACAGTAAGGACAAATGTTGTGACTAGACATTGTACTGGCTATGGAGCACTTTCAAATAAATAATTAAAATAAAGATACAGTAACAACTAGATAAAATCCATAGTGTGAATTAATGCACAAAGTAGTATAAGGAGACAAACAAATGAGCATTCAGAGGTTATTTCAGTAAATAGGTTTCTGTAATTAGAAGCTTATGAATTGGGGAGGCGTGGCGCAAGGATGACCAGTTTATCTTAGACACGTAGAGACAAGTCTTCCAGGGTATTACCAGGACTGAGCCATGAGGAGGAAAAAAAATTAGTGAAAAGGGTACTAAATTAAAAAGTAATGCTTATGAAGACACCAACGTGACAGCTGTGGCCCTAGGAAGCAGTCTAGCAGTTGACATTCCACAGACATTTCAGGTCATGCAATGAACTTCCACCTTGTCTCTAATTGAACCCCACAAGACTTACTCTTTCTTGTCTGCATTCCAACTGCCACCCTCCTCACTTTACACTGACTTCCACAGCTGTTCTGTACATACTTATTTCTTAACATACAATAATTACCTAAAATGTACAAATGATTATAGCTAGTAAGTTATGATGTAAAAAGTCACACAGAAAAGATGTATTCTGGGAAACAACAAACTTCTTGCATATAGAACAATGTCAAAAGCCCAGAGTACCTATGAAAATTATAGGAGTCCCACACATCACTCACCATAAATCTTGCCAATATAGAAACATTATGTAGGAAAAGTTCTGTATGGATAGCTCCTCAGTTTTCAGCATTAAAAAAAGTCCCAAGGCTTCACCCTGAGTTATAGCTTACATATCAGAATAGTATTCTTGTTTTTTATCCTTTCATGTTTTCTTTTTCCTTTCTTTCCCAAAAATTTTATTGGAAATTCAGTGCATTTACATTTCAGATGTTATCCCTTTCCCATAATCTCATCCCCCCTCCCCCTCCCCCTCCCATTGCCTCCCTGAAAGTGCTCCCTCTCTCAACCACCCTCTCCCACCTCAGCACCTTAGTGTTCCCCTACACTGAAAAAATGAGCCTTTGTTGGGCTCAAGGCCTCTCCTCCTATTTATGTCAGAAAATACTAACCTCTGCTACATATGTACCTTGGGCCATGGGTCTCTTCATGCAAACTCATTGATTGGTGTTTTAGTCCCTGAGCAGTGGTAGGTTTGGATAGTTGATAATTTTGTTCTTCCCATTTGGGTTGCAAACCCTTTTAGCTCCTTCAGTCCTTTCTCTAGCTCCTTCATTGGGGTCCTAATGCTCAGTCTGATGGTTAGTTACAAGCATCCTGCTCTGTATCAGTATGTCTCTGGCAGAGCCTCTGAGGCGGCATCCATATCAGGTTCTTTCCTTTAAGCACTACTTGGCATCAGCAATAGTGCTTGGGTTATTGGGTGCGTATGTGGTGTATCCCCAGGTGAGGCAGTCTCTAGTTGATTTTTTCTTCAACCCCTGGTCCTCTATTTGTCCCTTTATTTCCTCTCATGAATGTTTTGTTCTTCCTTCTAAGAAAGACTGAGGCATCCACTTTCTGGCCTTTTTTCTCTTTGAGCATCATAAGTTCTGTGGATGGTTCCTTGGGTATTCCAAGCTTTTTCAGCTAGCGTCCACTTATAAGTGAGCTGGGATATCTAGTTTGCCGTGTTGGGAGAACTGGGTTCCAATGTTGCCATGCTGTCTTGGTTTCGGTTTCTTAGATTCTTCCACCTGCCTCTTGCCTCCTTGTTATCAGGATTCTTTGACTCTAATAGACATACTTTTCTCAGGATTCCCTGGTTCATGTTATCTCTGCCTTTTTTGAGGACCAAAAATTTGGAATCCTACATAATCCTCTTTAATTTGGGTTTACCTGATACTTTGCCTCATATTCAGGCAAGGTTTGAGTAGTTGAAGAAAAAAAAAAAAGGCTATAAGGATAAACTTCCATTGTCATAGATTATCAAGGAAGAGTTCTATCAATATAACCAATAAATGCTGATGACTGGTCAGCTAAACTTCTCACTTACTTTGAACAGCTGCTTGTTAGTATTGTTATACATAGTTACTGCATAAAACACAAACTATTCATAATCCAGTAATCCAGTGAGCACATTTCTTGCTACTCTTTATGTCTTTTATGTAGTCTTATGAATGATAGTTTACATCTTAAAGAAAAATTAGAAAGACAAAATAAATAATTGGAGAACTGTAAAACTAAATATTATATTTGTGTTAAGAATCTTTATTTATTCTGTACTGTTTTTGGAAAGTCCTCCTGGCAGCCACATAGAGATAGTGGCTAGGTAGGTAGGTAGGTAGATAGGTACCTCCTCAAGAAGGATGTATGAACTTTGTGGAAACTCTTCAACTGATCTCTCTCTGTGAGTTTGTGTGTGTGTGTGTGTGTGTGTGTGTGTGTGTGTGTGTTAGTTTTAAATAGTAATAATGTACAAAATATATCAATATTTGTGTTTCTAAAGGAACAAAAAAAGATCTACAAATGTCTATTCAAAGAATAGAAATGAATGGGTGATAAACCATAAACAATGTTAAGAATGATGAAAACACAGGGCAGAAATCTAGATCAGTTAAAACTTAATACAATATATAACCCAAATTCTCTAACTATTAACCTTTCTTATCCATTGTAAGTCTCTAAAATTTAAAGCATTATCATTTATGGGACCACATGAAAACACTGAAGAGAAGCATGTGGATACCAGCTTGTCATGTCTACTGTTAGACGTGAGGACAGTGAGAGACTGGTGATCACAGTGCTCATGTTCAGTACTTTAAGACAGATCCCGTAGCCGTCCATTCTCTCCATGCCAATTTCAGTGTTGGTGGCATTTGGTGCTGTGTGTCCAGGATTGGTGGCAGCAGCTACTGGGTAAGAAAATCGATAGTCTGCATATAAAACAAAGGCCCAAGAGTTTTCTAAACCTAAAATGTTGACTTTTTAAATTTAGCACCTGGTACTGAATGTATCCACTCCCCAGGTCGCCAGATTTACTAGGAAAATCACCCACATTTGAATGTCCATGGAGATTATATTGGCATTGCTAAGGATAAATGCCTATATTGGTTTATTCCTGTGAAAATTGCTTTTCTTCCTGTGGCATCACGAGCCATTATAAAAGGGAAAATAATTAAAATTGAATCTCCCTTCCAAAATAGCAGAGTTATTGTGGTTTTTTTTGTTTATATACAGTATTAAAATGTTTATTATTACACATAAAGTGTTATTTCACTATTTTGTTTATAATACCAGATATGTTAATCAATAGTTGACTAAAGTGAATAAAGTCTGGATTTAAACTTGAGAAGAGAACAAGAACAACACTGAAACTGAGGGCATAGGACACTGGTTTAGAATGGTCCAAGAACCAAACACACACACACACACACAAACACACACACACACACACACACAGGGGGGGAGGGAGGGAGGGAGAGAGAGAGAGAGAGAAAGAGAGAGAGAGAGAGAGAGAGAGAGAGAGAGAGAGAGAGAGAGAGAGAGAGAGATGGAATGAAGAACTTTCTTCAAAATTCAGGAACATGACAAGATATGGAGTCAAGATAATATTTTTAAAAATGAAAAGAGGGCCTGAGTGAAGAGGTACATATGAAATAAAAATAAAGAAAGCAGAGGACTTAAAAAATGAAACGCAAATAAAAAACATTTACCATAAAATTGTGAAGGAGATACTGAGAATAAGACAAAACAACAACAGCTTAAAATGCTATTTTAATATGATAAATAAATAACATGCATACATACATGCACACATACATACATACACATATACATGCATACATACTTACATACGAATGGAATTGTAGGTTCCTTGACTAGGAATTTTTTTCAAACTTTGTATACACATCACACAGGGATAAGTCTCTGGTTAAAAATGACTTGTTTGGATTTATATAGAATTCTATAATATCTCTAGATGTTGATTCTTTTCTATGATGAGGAAAGAGACAGATGCAGAAGTTGTAAGGCTGGACAAGGCAAACTGGTCAGAGAAACACACACAGAATAACATGCTTTTAGAGACCTGGCCATTGGGAGTATATTCTTGGCCTTCCTTGTTACAAGGACACATACATTCTCCTCAAGTTTACAGCATGTGATTCTCAACATTTTTAAAGATTACACAAAATATCATTAGTTGGACAATGCTTACACTATATAAAATTGCATGCCAAATTTCAGCTGATGTTGAGTGAGCTGTCTCTGCACTTCCTGCCATAAGATACAGTGACCACAAAGCAGTTCTTTAATAGGGAGGGCCTAATCCACGTGACAGCTCACTATAAAACTGTATAAGGGCTGCTTCAGTCTGGACAGATACAAAAGTGATGTCCTCTCCTCTTTGTGTTACTTCAGGTTACTGTCATGTTCACCCACAGAACTAAAGCATCTGTTCCAATGAAGCTCTTACTCTAAATACTTTGAATAATTGAAACAAATCTGAAATTTATATCACAGTAAAATCTAGCAAACTGGATAGCACTTGAATCGATGGAGTATCCATCCTGAAATGTGAAGTGGGTGATGTATACTAAAAGCGTTTGGCTATCTGAGTAAGAGAAGCAGTGCTGGTTTGATTTTACTCCCAGTCGATGTGTTGATTACTGGGATCTACAAGCATGCAAACAATATTAAGCACATTATATTTTAAGATATAGTATGATTGCTATTAAATTTATGCTTTAAAATTATATTAGCTCTATGGATCCGATCTAAAATTAGAATGGATTCTATCAAGTGCTTCGCTATCTCTGGAAGATAAGAACGTGTCATTAAGAACTTCATATTGATTTTAATTACAACCGGCACTATACCATTAATATGAGTTGTGGTGCCACTAACACGGTTGTCAAGGGAGGATTAATTAATTAATTGTAAATTAATTAATTGAGAATGAATCAAGTCAACCTGGGAAAAATGAATACAGAACTTGGGAAGGGAAGATTAAACTCTCAAAACAGATTGAAAACCCAAGGCAATATAAAATGTTAATCAAGACTGGAGAAAATTAAGCCACTCATTAAAAGAGTACCTGTTGTTTTCTTGATAAAACAGAATAAGAATGATAAAATTAATAGATTAAATGTGAGGGTTCCTTACAAACAGAATGGGAAGCTCAAGAAAATGTTATGATTTAGACAAAGGAGTGCTTAATATTCTTCACAAGTTTATTTTGCTTTATTATCTGTACACAGGGAAGAAGGAAACTAAAATGCTTGGGAGGAAAGGAATGCACCAGACTCAAGGAACATTTCAGCTTGAAAGGTTTTATAAAATGATTTCTCCTCTAGATACTGGTATCAGGTGTTTATTAAGTATAGTTTTTTTTTAACACTAAGCAAGGTGAGTGTTTATCTAACATTTTTATTTGATTTTATTTATTTAATGTATGAATGCTCTGCTGCATTCTGCTGTATATATCTGCCTGCCTGGAGGGCATCAGATCCCCTTATAGATGGTTGTGAGCCACCATGACGTAGCTGGGAATTGAACTCATGACCTCTGGAAAAACAACCAGTGCTCTTCTGCTGAGCCATCTCTCCAGCCCCATCTAACATGTTTAAATAAGAAGACACTAAAATCGAATACGTTACAAGCTCAACTATTACAAATAGAAAAAAAAGCTGAGAAATTTTTAAATGAAAATATATGTGCTGTAGAGCAATGTTTTGTTGAAGTGCTTTAATACTTCTGTGCCTACATAAAAAAAGAAAGGAAATTAGAATATTTCCTAATAACCAATGACAGATTGTGAGTCAGTTATCATCCATTAGTTAAGACTGGGCTAAAATGTGTAGAGCCATGACAAATACCTTTAAGACTCTGTGAAACATAGACCATTGTGCAGACTTTGAATAGGGAACTGAAACTGTGTAAGCTGTGATTTCAAAGAGTCACAATGGTCTCTATGCTGAATTTAATGGATATGAGTAGGCCTGATACCAGTCAAGAGAAACAATGGGGGCTCACACCAGAGAGCAGGAGAGGTTAGGAGGATTAGTCCTATGATTAATTGTATGAGGATACAGTTTCTTGAGGTGCCTTTTATTTCATTTACTTAGTTTATTATTTTTATTTCATTGGCAGTTGGGATGGTTTTGAAATACATCAACTGGTACTCAGAAATATTTTCTTCATAATTAGTGATATTCTTTTGCCTTTCGTGAAGGGTTTGAGAAAATGTAAAATATTTTATAAAGAAAGTAATAATGATAAAAAACAATAAATCAAAATACCCACATGCAGACTATCTATGCTGTTGCAATTTATTAGATTCTCTATTGGACAATTTAAATTAAATCTATGGCTTGCAAATAGCATAAACTACAAAGATAATGTAAAAGTAACTTTTATTCACCGTATCTAATTGTTTTGGAAGATCACCTTTTCTAGTTCTAACTCTAGTTGGCTGGCTGGTTCAACTCAGCTGTTCTGACTCAAAGTCCTCTCCTGGCTGACTGATTTAAACTAGCTTCTCTCAGCTTCTCACTGAATTGCTCTGCTTGGGTGGGAAACTTGACTCTGAATTCCATGCACTGAACTGAGCTCAACTGAACTCCACTGCAATGTCTAAACTCATCTGATCTACACTCAAAGAACCACCCTCCATTCTATCTGTTCTTGTGAGAGTTGGGCATATCCTCTCTGAATAATTCTTTCAAACCTTTCTTGTCATTTTCACTTTGTTATTGAGCATATAGACATCACTTTCAAATATGGCTGCTTCCTTATACAAACTAAACTTACTACATTGTTTTGGATTAAAGGTGTGTGTCGTACCTGTGTTCCAGCCAGATCACACAGACCTGGGTCTGTGGATGTGATCCCTTGCCAGAGCAGACATTTTGTAGATGATTAAAATTCCTCTACAAAATGTAGACAAGCATCAATTCTCAATAAAGCAGCTTCTTGTTGCTTCAAAAATGACTGATAACTAAATATGAAGACATAAAAAATGAATTTTTATCGGATATTCTCTGCATTTATATTTCAGATGTTATCCCCTTCCACCAATCCCATCCACCCTCCCCCTTCCATTGCCTCCATGGAGGTGCTTTCTCTTCTAACCTCCCTCTCCCACCTCAACATCTTGGCATTCCACTACACTGGGAAAATGAACCTTCACTGGACTAAAGGCCTCTCCTCCTGTTTATCCCAGACAGTGCTATCCTCTGCTACATATGACCTGGGGCTATGGGTTTCTCCAAGCAAACTCATACGTTTGTGTTTTTGTCCCTGGGGTCTGTGGTGGGTTTGGCTAGTTGATCATCTTTTTCTTCCCATGGGGTTGCAGACCCTTTCAGCTCCTTTAAACCTTTCTCTAGCTCCTTCATTGGGGACCCTGTGTTCAGACCTATGATTAGCTGCAAGAATCCTCCTCTGTTCTGGCAGAGCCTCTGAGAAGGCATCTATATTAGATTCCTCTCAGTAAGCACTACCTGGCATCAGCAATAGTGCTTGGGTTTACTGCTTGCTTATGGGGTGGATTCCCAGGTGAATCAGTCTCTGGATGATCTTTTCCCCAATCCCTGGTCCTTTATTTGTCTTTTTATTTCTTTCTATGAGTGTTCTGTTCTCCCTTCTACAAAGGACTGAGGCATCCACTTTCTGGCCATCCTTCTTTCTGAGCTTCATAAGTTCTATAAATTGTTTCTTGGGTATTCTGGGTGTTTGGGGCTGGTATCCACTTATCAGTGAATATATACTATGAGTGTTCTTTTGTGACTGGGTTACCTCACTCAGAAAGATAACTTTAAGTTCCATCCATTAGCCTAGGAATTTCATGAAGTCATTATTTTTAATAGCTGAGTAGTACTCCATTGTGTATATGTATCACAATTTCTGAATCCATTCCTCTGTTGAAGAACATCTGGGTTCTTTCCAGCTTCTGACTATTATAAATAAGGCTGTTATGAACATAGTGGAGCATGTTTCCTTGTAATATGTTGGAGGTTTTTTTGGGTGTGTGCCCAGGAGTGGTATAGCTGGGTCCTCAGGTAATACTATGTCATACCACAATTTCTGTATCCATTCCTCTGTTGATGAACATCTGAATTCTTTCCAGCTTCTGGCTATTATTAATAAGGCTGCTATGAACATAGTAGAGCATGTTTCCTTGTTAGACATTGGAACTTCTTTTGGGTATATGCCTAGGAGTGGTATAGTTGGGTCCTCAGGTACTACTATGTCCAATTTTCTGAGTAACTGCCAGACTGATTTCCAGAGTGGTTGTACCAGTTTACAATCCCACCAACAGTGGAGGAGTGTTCCTCTTTCTCCACATCCTTGACAGCATATGCTGTCACCTGAGTTTTTTATCTTAGTCCTTCTGAATCTCAGGGTTGTTTTTATTTGCATTTCACTGATGACTAAAGATGTTGAGCATTTCTTTAGCTGCTTCTCAGATATTCGATATTCCTCAGTTGAGGACTCTTTTGTTTAGCTCTGAATCAAATAATCCTATTAAAAGATGAATCTTAATAGAGCCTCCACACAACACTTGAAGAGATACAGACTAATCTCTCAATATTTTTGCAGCAAATTATGTTGTAAAAGTTATTTGCAAAGAATCATCATCACTAGTTTCATGTAATACCTTTCAAGTAAAGAAAACCAAATCTTAGTGAAAAAAGATGGGTGATGATGATTCTTTGCAAATAAGATCAACAACATCCAAATATGTAATGATTATTTCATCTTATAATCTAACAGCCTTTCTAATTCTTGTGCATATCTTATTACCCCAACATATTTTGTGATTTCCTCATAATTTTCAAATTACAAATGGCATGTGCATCCACATATAGCCTACTATATGTATACCAATAGAATTGCTAGATGAAGAAATAAGCTTTGTGTCATTTATGATACTATTACTTTTATTCTACACTTTTAACAAAAGCTGACTATATAAGAAATAAAGACCTAAAACTGCGTTTGGTATTCTTTATAAAGCAAACTAATATGTTGTAACAATCTATCAGTGAAAAGAATGCGGCCTTTCCAAATTTTTCACCAGAATGAACACTTAGAAATTCTGTCCCCCACAGGACAGAAACCACAATAACTGTCAAGTTGTAGCAGGACGTTTCTCACAGGGAGGTTTTTTTTTTTATGACCAATCATATATAAACTGAAGACTTAGTGGGAAAACCTTCTACAAACATGTCCTTCAAAGAGTATGGCATCCATATTTATTTACGCAAGTGCTCCTGAAGGCCTCTTGGGGCTTAAGTGACATGTCAAAGAATCACACAGTTGCCACCTCAGCCTTTCACATTGACATTTGACATAGCTGGTGAAGATGCTTCTCTTCTGTTGCGATCCTTTTGTTTGCTGTCATTGCTCCTGCTGTCTTTGGCCTCTTCTATTGTAAAGGTTGCTGGACAATCCTCATGGTTCCCTTAAACTTGCTCTTGATGCAATCGAGGAAATGTCAGAAACAAGGAAGACAAGTCCTAGCATGCTGTCCAATTGAAGTTCATCTATTTGAGAAGAAAAACACTCATAATGAAAATGAGTTGACAACTTACTTGATGATATTTACAGCTGGATATGACGTCAATCGGAAGGATAGTACAGATCAATTTTAATGGCAAGCTGCTAAGCATGCTTATTGATCTGGCTGCTTGCTACCCTACAAATGGCAAAGACCATTAATATGCTAGCACCGGGGGACACAGGAGAAGCATAAAACAACAAGTGACTTTGAGCCTTTGAAGAAGATAATTTAAGAGTGCTGATTTGAAGATCGAAGGGAAAGTGTGAATTCATGATTTAACTTACATTTGCCACCTTCAACTAAAAATTGACTGCCATCTTAGGAGTCATATTTCTTTTGATAAAAAATTAATATATTTTATAATTTTTCTCTTTAAGATCCTTGCTTTAGAAAAGGCTTTGTTTTATTCATTTATTTTTCTTTTTGCTGTGTAGCTAATGCTAATGTCAATTTTTTTTTCTTCTGTAAGAGAACAATTATTTCTGCCACTGGAAAGTGACTGTAAAGATGTGACTCGACTCAAACAGACTTACGGATGTCACTGCCTTGTCCATGCCTGATTCCATCTTTTCTTTTTGTTCTATTGGACAATAACAGTTCCTCCCTGGAACAAAAACATGGTTAAGTTCATGTCTGTTATGTGCTGCTTGAGGATATTAATTTTAGGAAACAGTAAAAAGCTGACAGTAGTATCCATATAGTAGTAGTCAATATTACAAATATATATCACTTGAATGTGGCTGCTGCTATTGAAATGAAACTTTCCCTAGTCTGGAGGAAATATAAATATCCTATAGCTCACCAAACAAACTTCTCATTTAGACATCTAGGATTGTATTTTAATATACCTAAAGGAGTCTCAACAAATGGATGTTAGGTGGGCTGTCTGTAATAACGAACTTCCCAACCTCTAGAGATGCAGGACATCTGCTCAGACCAAATGTGTTGTTTATGAAGCTCCCACACTCTGGAGACATATGTACAGAACCAATGTGAAAATAACAAGTTTCTAGCTCTTCAAATGGTTTCTATTGAGCCAGTAAAGAAACATTAACCACCACATAGTGGGATGAATCCTTCTGCGAGATACAAACCCTTACTAACAGCATTTGACAGACAAAGACAGTTGATATACTTTGTCATTGTAGAAAGGGGAAAATGATAAATCTTTACAGAGAGAATGTTATACTCTCTTATATAAATCCAAGTGGTCTATTAAGATGGAAGAGTAGAGAAGAAAGTAAGGTCTTAGTAGTGATTTATATTTGTGACTTCTTATAAACAAGATTTCCCGACTTTTCTTTTTTAATGATGAATGAGAAATTGAACTGCATTTTCTTCCATATCCTTATAAGAAAAAAATAAGCCAACTCCAGCAGCAGGGACATTCTCCTTTCCTGATGCTTAGCACTCAGTGATTAACTTCACTGGAAGCTGAAGCTCAAAGGCCATTTAGAAGGTCATTGGAACTAATGTCCAAATGCAAAAAGCGGCCAAAACTTGTATGTTTCCAGTATGTCCACCGCTCTGTCACTTTCTAAATGCCAACTCTATTTCTCTCACTTATACTTTACATCACAGGTTCATTAAAATTAATGCTTCACTCTCTGGAAAACTGTGGGTAAATTCAAGTGTTACTTCTTCAAAACACATACTTGAAAGTATGTAAAGTGAACAGACGTAGAGAAGAAATTCCCAAAATATATACGTATTATTTACTTATAACACCTCTTGTCAGAAGATAAGGTTAACTTAATGTTAGAATTCATGCATATTTACATTGTCTGGAAATGCTTCAAGTATCAGAAGCATAAGAAAAGTAATCTGTTGAAAACCCAAGAAGCTTGTCTAACTGAGTGTAGGATATGGAATGGATACTTTATGAATGGCTGCTAATTGGTGTCACAGAGAGACATGCAGACATATATACAAATGTATACACACACACACACACACACACACACACACACACACACACACACACACCATAGAACTGGAAGCCTGCAATCAATGACTGACCTTCAAAAAGGGCAAAAATAAGTCAATGTTTAGTGGATTGTGAGAGGCCATACTACAATTTATACTGTAAAATTCCTTGTGAAAGCAGACCCTCAACCCCATCATTGCTTAGATGCTTATCTGAGCATATCCTGCTTTCATTTCACCTTCCTTTGATGATCTTTATTTAATAACACACTTACAAATTCTTCATTCAGGCTCTGCTTATAAATAACATAATTAATGTATTTTAAAAGTGCTGGAATTTCTTTTTTTGATATTTTTTAATCTATTTTTTAGTAGAGTTCTGATCATAGCATACACACTCAACTGCTGTTATTACATATTATTATTGCCTTTTTCCTTTCTTGTTGGATGCATTTTATTTACATTTAAAATGTTATCCCCTTTCCCAGTTTCTATGAGGGCCTTCACTCTCCAGCCCACCCCCTCCCATCTCTCCACCCTGACTTTCCCCTACAAGGGAGGATTGATCCTTGGCACAACCAAGAGCTTCACCTCCCACTGATGACCAATAAGGACACCTTCTGCTACATGTGCAGCTGGAGCCATGGGTCCATCCATGTGTGTTCTTTGACTGAGGGTTAGTCCTTGTGAGTTCTGATTGGTTTGTATTGTTGCTCTTATGGGGTTGTAAACCCCTTCAACTCCTTCAATTTTTTCTCTATCTCCTCCATTAAGGACTCCATTCTCAGGTCAATGGTTGGCTGCTAGCTTCCACCTCTGTATTTGTCATGATCTGGCAGATCCTCTCAGGAGTGTGGTATATCAGGATCCTGTCAACATGCACTTCTTGGCATCAGCAATATTTTCTGGGTTTAGTGGCTGTATATGGGCTGAATCCGCAGGTAGGGCAGTCTGTGGATGGCCTTTCCTTCAATGTCTACTCCAAACTTTGTCTTCATATTTTCTCATGAGAATATTTTTGTTCCTTCTTCTAAGAAGGACTAAAGCATTTGCACTTTGATCTTCCTTTTTCTTGAGCTTAATGTGCTCTGTGAATTCTATTTTGGGTATTCTACTTATCATTGAGAGCATACCATGGGTGATTTTGTTTGTTTGTTGTGTCTGTGTGTGTATGTGTGTGTGTGTGTGTGTGAGAGAGAGAGAGAGAGAGACAGAGAGAGAGAGAGAGAGAGAGAGAGAGAGAGAGAGAGAGAGATTGGGTTACCTCACCCAGGATCATATTTTCTAGATCCATTCATTAGCTTAAGAATTTTATGTAGTCATTGTTTTTAATAGTTGAGCAGTATTCTACTGTGTAAATGTACCACATTTTCTGTATCCATTCCTCTGTTGAAAGACATCAGGGTTCCTTCCAGCTTTTGGCTATTATGAGTAAGGCTGCTATGAACAAAGTGGAACATGTGTCTTTCTTATATATTGAAGCTTTATGCTAAGGAGTGGTATAACTGGGTCCCTCAGGTAGTACTATGTCCAATTTTCTGAAGAAACTCCCGACTGATTTCAAGAGTGGTTGTACCAGCTTGAAATTCCACCAACAATGGATGAGTGTTCCTCTTTCTCCAGATTCTCTCCAGCATCTGCTGTCGCTTGAGTGTTTAATCTTAGCCATTCTGACTGGTGTGAGGTGGAATCTTAGGGTTGTTTTGATTTGTACTTCCCTGATGACTGAGGATGTTGAACATTTCTTTAGGAGCTTCTGAGCCATTCAGTATTCTTCAGTTGAGAATTCTTTGTGTAGCTCTGTACCCCCATTTTTTTTTCATGAGGCCTGCTCTGGAGTGGTTGATACCACTTTGGAAACTTTCTAGACCTTAACAAATGGTGGTATAATATTCGTTACTTAGATGGCCTTGTATTTATCCCCCTGTCTCAAAATGACAGTAAATGCTTACACTAGGAGTTAAAACTTCAGAAATAACTATAATTAATTTTATTTGTTTTAATTTTTTAAACAACTTTATTTTACAAAACAAAGATAAATGTACAGATTTTAAACATTTTTTGCTTAAAATTATACATTTTTGTCAGTACTGTTTTTTCAGATTTTAAAATAATTTTTACATAAAACTATATGAATATATTTTTTAGTCAGTACTTGATTTTTTTCAAAGGCTTCACAGTATGCATTGAAAACCTAATAGTTACAATGAGTGTAAAGTACATGCAAAACAAAACGCAAAATGGAAATAGTCAAAGTCTTTTTGTTTTGTAAATATTTTTTGTTTTGTTTTGTTTTCTTTATCTCTTGGACTTCATACAGTCTGTGAGTTGTTTCTGGGGGAGTGCAAGCCTCTGGGGTTAGCATCCCACTATCAGTGACTGCATATTATGTCTGTTCTTTTGTGACTGGGTTATCTCACTCAGGATGATCTTCTCTAGATGCAGCCATTTTCTTAAGAATTTGGTTAAGTCATTGTTTCTGGTGGCTGAGTAGTATTCCATTGTGTATATGTACCACAATTTTTGTATCCATTCGTCTTTTGAAGGACATCTGGGTTCCTTCCAGCTTCTGGCTATTATAAATAGAGCCGCTATGAACATTGTGGTGCATATATCTTTGTTGTGTATTAAAGTGTCTCTGGGGTATATGCCCAGAAGTGGAATAGCTGGGTCTTCAGGTAGTACTATATCCAATTTTCTGAGGTATCGCCAGACCGATTTCCAGAGTGGTTGTATTAGCTTGCAACCCCACCAACAGTGGAGAAGTGTTCCTATTTCTCCGCAGCCTCGCCAGCATCTGCTGTCATCTGAGTTTTGGATCTTGGCCAATCTGACTGGAGTGAGGTGGAATCTTAGGGTTGTTTTGATTTGCATTTCCCTGATAGCTAAGGATGTCGAGTACTTCCTCAGATGTTTTTCGGCCATTCGGAGTTCCTCAACTGAAAAAGATTTGTTTAGCTCTGTACCCCATTTTTTAATAGGGTTATTTGATTCTCTGGTGTCGAGCTTTTTGAGTTCCTTGTACACCTTAGATATTAGGCCTCTATCTGATGTGGTGTTGGTAAAGATCTTTTCCCATTCTGTTGGTTGCCATTTTGTTTTCTTGACGATGTCCTTAGCCTTACAGAAACTTTGCAATCTCATTAAGTCCCATTTGTTAATCTTTGACCTTAGAGCTTGAGCCATTGGTGTTTTGTTCAGGAAATTTTCTCCTGTACCTATGTGTTCTAAGGTTTTCCCTACTTTCTCATCTAATAGTTTCAGTGTATCTGGTTTAATGTGGAGATCTTTGATATGAAATTGCACATTGATCTATTCAATTCCTTGAAGAACTGGGTTGGAATTTTGATGGGGATTGTATTGAATCTGTAGATTGCTTTTGGTAGGATGGCCATTTTTAAGATGTTGATCTTTCCAATCCATGAGCATGGGAGATCTTTCCATTTTCTGAGATCCTCCTCAATTTCTTTCTTTAGAGGTTTGAAGTTCTTGTCATACAGGTCCTTCATGTGCTTAGTTAGAGTCACACCAAGGTATTTCATAGTTTTTGTGACGATTGTGAAGGGTACCTCTTCCCTAATTTCTTTCTCCACATGTTTATCCTTTGAGTATAGGAAGGCTACTGATTTGTTTGAGATAATTTTGTATCCAGCCACTTTGCTGAACTTGTTTATCAGCTGTAGGAGTTCTCTGGTGGAATTTTTGGGGTCACTCAAGTACACTATCATGTCATCGGCAAAGAGTGAAGTTTTTATCTCTTCCTTTCCAATTTGTATCCCCTTGATCTCCTTTTGCTGTCTAATTGCTCCAGCCAGGACTTCCAGTACTATGCTGAATAGTAGGGGGAGAGTGGGCAGCTTTGTCAAGTCCCTGATTTTAGTGGGATTGCTTCAAGTTTCTTGCCATTAAGTTTGATGTTAGGTATCGGTTTGCTGTATATTGCTTTTATTATGTTTAAGTATGGACCTTGGATTCCTGTTCTTTCCAGGACTTTTAACATGAAGGGGTGTTGGATTTTGTCAAATGCTTTCTCAGCATCTAGTGAGATGACCATGTGATTTTGATCTTTGAGTTTGTTTATATGGTGGATTACGTTGATGGATTTCCTTATATTAAACTATCCCTGCATCCCAGGGATGAAGCCTACTTGGTCATTATGAATGATCGTTTTGATGTGTTCTTGGATTCGGTTTGCAAGGATTTTGTTGAGTATTTTTGCATCAATGTTCATAAGTGAGATTGGTCTGGAGTTCTCTTTCCTTGTAAGGTCTTTGTGTGGTTTAGGTACGAGGGTTATTGTAGCCTCAAAAAATGAGTTAGGTAGTATTCCATCTTATTCTATCTTTTGGAACAGTTTGGAGAGTATTGGTGTTATATCCCCAATAAATGTCTGATAAATTCTGCACTGAACCCGTCTGGACCTGGGCTTTTTTTTGGTTGGGAGACTTTTGATGACTTCTTCTATTTCTTTAGGTGTTATAGGGTTATTTAGATGATTTACTTGGTCCTGGTTTAACTTTCGGATCGGGTTGCTGATGTAAGCTCTCTCTAGTTTCTTTTTGGAAGCAATTAGGGCTATGAGTTTTCCTCTCAGTACTGATCTGAGTTTTCCTCAAATCCCATAGGTTTGGGTATGTTGTGTTTTCGTTTTTGTTGATTTCTAGAAAATCCTTAATTCCGATTTTTTATTTCTTCTCTGACCCTGCTATCATTTAACAGAGCGTTGTTTAGTTTCCATGTGTATGTGGGCTTTTTGTTGTCTTTGTTGTTGTTAAAGACCAGCCGTAGACCATGGTGATCTGAGAGGATGCATGGGAGTATTTCAATCTTCTTATATCGATTGAGGCTCGCTCTGTGTTCAATTATGTGGTCAATTTTTGAGAAGGTGCCATGGGGTGGTGAGAAGAAGGTGTATTCTTTTACTTTAGGATAATATGTTCTGTATATATCTATTAATTCTAGTTGGTTCAAAGTCTCTGCTAGTTTTGCAGTGTCCTTGTTCAGTTTCTGTTTCCATGATCTGTCCATTGGTGAGAGTGGGGTATTAAAGTCTCCCACTATTATTGTGTGGGGTGAAAGGTATTTTTTGAGCTTTAGTAGGGTTTCTTTTATGAATGTGGGTGCTTTTTTATTTGGAGCATATATGTTAAGGATTGAGGTTTTCTCCTGACAGATTTCCCCAGTAATGAGTAAAAAGTGTCCTTCCTTAGCTTTTTTGATAACTTTTGGTTCGAAATTTACTTTATTCGATATTAGAATAGCCACTCCAGCTTGCTTCTTGGAGCTGTTTGCTTGGAAGTTTTTTTCCCACCCTTTTACTCTGAGATAGTGTCTGTCTTTTTCTCTGAGATGAGTTTCCTGTATGCAGCAAAAGGCTGGATTTTGTTTATGTATCCAGTCTGATAGCCTATGTCTCTTTATTGGGGAGTTGAGTCCATTTATGTTAATAGATATAAAGGAATAGTTGTTTCTGGTTCCTGCCATTATTGCTTTTGTGGGTTGAGTTGTGTCTGTGTCTTTTTTTTCTTTTAGTTTTCTTGTTTAGGAGTTTTCTTGTTTTTACTAGGCTGTATTTTCCCTCATTGTATTGGGTTTTCCACCTATAATTCGTTGTAGTGCTGGGTTTGTGGTCAGATATTGTGAAAATTTTGATTTGTCTTGAAATATTTTCGTCTCTCCATCGATGGTGATTGATAGTTTTGCTGGGTATAGCAGCTTGGGCTGGCACTTGTGCTCTCTTAGGGTTTGCATGATGTCTGTCCAGGCTCTTCTAGCTTTCATAGTCTCTGTTGAGAAATCGGGTGTGAGTCTGATTGCCCTGACCTTTTTCCCTTACTGCTTTTAGTATTTGTTCTTTGCTTTGGGCACTTGATGTTTTTACTATTATGTGCCAGGAGGTATTTCTTTTCTGGTCCAACCTATTTGGAGTTCTGAAGGCTTCTTTTATGCTCGTGGTCATCTCATTCTTGAGGGCAGGGAAGTTTTCTTCTATGATTTTGTTGAAGATATTTACTGTGCCTCTTAGTTGATACTCTTCTCCCTCTTCTATTCCTATTATCCTTAGGTTCGGTCTTCTCATTGTGTCATGGATTTCCTGGACATTTTGGGTTAGGAGCTTTTTGTTTTTTGCATCTTCTCTGGCTGTTTTGTCTATGTTTACAATGTTGTCTTCTGCCCCCGAGATTCTCTCTTCCATCTCTTGTAATCTATTGGAAATGCTTGCTTCTGTGACTCCTGATTTCTTTTTTAGGTGTTCTACCTCTAGGATTATCTCTTTTAGTGTTTTCTTTATTGTGTCAATTTCCGTTTTAAGTTCTCTCTTCCATTCCTTCATCTCTTTGGTTGTGTTTTTCTGTTGTTCTTTGAGTTTTTTTGTTTCCTCTTTAAAAGCTTCTGAATCTTTTTGCTTTTCCTCCCGTTCTTGTTTAATTATCTCTATCAGCATCTTGAGGTATGATTTCAGGTCTGTATCTTCCTTTTCTGGAGTGTTTGGAATTCTGATGTTTGCTGTTATGGGAGAGCTGGGTTCTGGTGTTGCCAGGTTGTCTTGGTTTCCTTGGGATATACTCTTTCCCTTTCCTCTTGCCATTTTGTTGTCAGTGATATGTTCTTGCCTTTCCCTTGTATCTGGTCTGTGTCCCTGGATCTCCACTGGTCCAGGTGGCAGATGGGTCGAGCCCTGTTCTATGCCTCAGAGTCGCCGGGTGGGAACAGAAGTTCCAAAGTTCTGTTCCTGGTCACTGGATCAGGCAGGGCAGGGCAGGGTAAAGCAGGGAGTGCATTTTGTGTGCACTCCACAGAGATCTCTCTGCTCCCTGGCAGCCCAGGTCTCCCACCCACCAGTTGCTCACCCTCTACCAGGGAGTTCCGGGTGGCAGATGGGCCAGGCTCTGCTCTGTGTCCTGAAGTTGCCGCCGGGTGGAAACAGAAGTTCCTAAGTTCTGTTCCCGGTCACTGGATCATGCAGGGCTGGGCAGGTTAAGGCAGGGGGTGCACTTTCCGTGTGCACTCCGCAGAGATCCCTCCGCTCCCCAGCAGCCTAGGTCTCCCACTCACCAGTTGTTCAGCCTTTACAAGCTGCCGTTCCGGGTGGCAGATCTGTACCCCCATTTTTAATAGTTTTTTTTTGATTCTCTGGAGTCTAAAATTCTGAGTTCTTGTATATATTGGGTATCAGCTCTCTATCACATGTAGGATTGGCAAATATCTTTTCCCAATCTGTTGATTGCCATTTTTCCTTTTGACAGTGTCCTTTGCCTTACAGAAGCTTTGCAATTTTATGAGATCTGATTTGTTGATTCTTGGTATTAGAGTATCAGCCATTAGTGTTTTGTTCTGGAAACATTCCCCAGTGCCCACGTGTTCAAGATTCTTCCCCACTTTCTCTTCTATTAGTTTGAGTGTATCTCATTTTATGTGGAGGTCCTTGATCCACTTGGACTTGAGCTTTGTACTCGGTGATAAGAATGGATCGATTTGCATTCTTCTACATGCTGACTGCTTGTTGAACCAACATCATTAAAAATGATCTTTTTTTCCCACTGGATGGTTTTAGCTCCTTTGTCAAAGATCAAGTGACCATAGGTTTGTGGGTTCTTTTCTGGATCTTTGTTCCTATTCCATTGGTCTACTTTCTTGTTGCTGTACCAATACCATACAATTTTTATCACTACTGCTCTGTAGTACAAATTGAGGTCAGGCTTGGTGATTCACACAGAAGTTCTTTTATTGTTGATAATACTTTTTGAAATCCTGGTTTTTTCTAAAGAAGAATCTCTCTTTTTTTCTCTTTTTGAAATCATTATGTATTCAATAATGACCTTTGAACTTCTTAAATCCTCACTTTCTAGATACTATGATTATATGTGTACAATACAATACTCATTCGAAATATTGAACCTTGTTAAGGTAGGCAACTGTTTTAATTAAAATACACCCCCAATCTAAACAAATACTTCTAACATACTTTAAAAGATTTAAATATTATATTAATTCTTTGTGAATTCTATATAATGTATTTGATTATAGTCCTTCGATCTTTGCCCTCTCCAACCTCACCTCCTACCCACTCAAACTCTTGACTTTTACTGTTTCTTTTTGTCTCCAACCAGTCCTTTTTTATTAGTAATCATTCCATTTGCTTACATATCAAATGATATTTTACTTCCTAATTACCCCTCCACAAACCCCCTCTCCCATATCTGCCCTCTTGTCCTCCTTTGCCTCTATGAGGGTGTGATCCCACCTACCCACCCTCTCTTTACCACTGCTCCAGCATCCTCCTACACTGGGGCATCAAACCCTCAGAGGACCAAAGGCCTCCTCTCCCATTGATGTCAGACAAGGTTATCTATCCTCTGCTGTATATGTATCTGGAGCCATGATCCTTCCCAATACATTCCTTGGTTAGTGCTCTAATTTCTTGGAGCTCTGGGTGGTCTTGCCAACAGGCATTGTTTTTCCCATGGAGTTCTAATCTCCCTTCAGTACTCAAGTTTTTCCACTAGTTCCTCCACTGGGGTCCCTGAGCTCAGTCTGATAGTTGGTTCTAAACAACCCTGTCTGCCTTGTTTAGTTGCTGGCAGAACCATCCAAGGAACAGCGACACCAGATTTCTGTCAGCAAGCACACCTTGGTATCAGCAACAGTGTCAGGATTTGGTGTCTGTAGACAGGATGCAGTCATCTTTGTGTTTGGTAATTTCACCTGCTCTGGAGTGTGGTTAATGATGTACCAGGGTTACATGATTAAAGAAAACTGACTTTGTCTTTCCCAGCAGCTATCAATTGTCAACAGTTCCTCAGCCAGGGGTAAAATTTTGTGCCCACCCATCCTCCCCTACAACTTTGAGATTTTTTTTCTGGATTGACCATGAGCCAGTTTTGTACACATTGTCATAATTTCTGTGACTTGATATGTGCAATTGTACTACTATGTCTGGTAAACTGTGTGTGTGTGTGTGTGTGTGTGTGTGTGTGTGTGTGTGTGTATGTGTATCTGTGTGATGTATGTGTGTGTGTGTGTGTGTGTGTGTGTGTGTGTGTGTGTGTGTGTGTTTATGCTGCTCTCTAACTCTGAATTTACCCTATTTCTGTCTTTTCTTCTTTGGATTTCTCTGAGCCTTGTTAGTTGTAATATGTGTGATATGCACTTCACATTTAGGAATGAACATGCCATAGTTCTTTATTCTCTGCATTTTGACTATCAACATCCTATCTATTTTATCTCTGAAAGGAAAAAGTTTTACTGAATAGAGTTGAAAATTGCACTGATCTATGGGTATAGCAATAAGACATTAGGAGTCATCTTAATATTATGGCCATTTAACAGAATAATAGTATTGAGTTTTTCCATGTGGTTTATAATCTATCTAGCAGACAGTTTTGGCCCCAGTAACATTGCTGGGAATGGATTCCATCTCATTGAGAGAGAAGCAATCATTCTGAGTAAGGGAACACAGACACAAAAAGGCACACAGCCCAGTTTTCTCTCATTTGTGGATGTAGCTTTGAATTATCAGATATGTGTGTTGCATTGGAAACACACACAAATGTCAGGAAATTAGTACAGACCACATGGAGAAGTGCTTTCGGGGACAAAAGGCAGAACATGGGGGTATTCAGGATTATATGAGAATAATAGAATAGGAAGTGCTAAATTGAGATGGGAGATGAGAGGGACTAGCAAAGGGAATATGTGGCAGGAATAATAACACTAAAGACCTTTTGAAAAGGCTATATGTAAACCTAATGTTGTAGAAGATTCATAAAATAAAAATGCACATGTTACCAAAAGACTATTACTACTCTACCCTACAGGAGGAAGACAATATATCAACTAGACATCAGATATAGCAAATAATCCCCTAGTACCAGTATGAGTAATGTACTTTTGAGTTGTTAGCCAATAGGATCCCATATACCCCCAAGAATTACATGGTATGACCAATACTCTTGATTACCCTCCAAAGTTTGACCACAGGACATTTCCATTGACATGTTTTCTTGAACAATAAAATACTACCATTGATTTTGTTCCAATAGGAAGTTTTTAAAAACATATATGCATAAAGATGAAATCATAGAAGTGACTGAATAATACAACAGAAGAAATTTTCTTTGTTAGAAATTTCAGCACGTCTCGGTCCATACCTTGATATGTGGGGCTTCTACTCTTCTCTCATACCCAAGATCTAGTTTTATTCAGAATTATTTCCAAATTTACCCAATATTAATCACTCATCTTCCCTTGTGGTCAGCCAATTTCCCATTGTCTTCATTAGTTCCTATTATTATACCCAGAACTTTTAGGGCTAGGCTTTAAACAGTGCTATGGTCTTAGTCAGAGTTTCTATTCCTGCACAAAACATCATGGCCAAGAAGCAAGTTGGGGAGGAAAGGGTTTATTCAGCTTACACTTCCACACTGCTGTCCATCACCAGAGGAAGTCAGGTCAGGAAGCAGGAGCTGATGCAGAGGCCATGGAGGGATGTTACTTACTGGCTTGCTTCCCCTGGCTTGCTCAGCTTTCTTTCTTATAGAACCCAGGTCTACCAGCCCAGGGATGGCACCACCCACAATGGGCTGGGCCCTCCCCCCCTTGATCACTAGTTGAGAAAATGCCTTACAGCTAGATTTCATGGAAGCATTTCCCCAACTGAGGCTCCTTTCTCTGGGATAACTCCAGCTTGTGTCAAGTTGACACAAAAGCAGTCAGTATAGCCATAGAGAAGAAAACAATGAAAAAAAAACTTATTAATGCACAGAGTGCAACAAGTAGATTTTAAAATTGACATGTGAAACAAGCTAGGAGTTGCAATTCGGTAACTACAGGCTTCAGAGAATAGAATGGGATGCTGCACATTGTAATAGAAGTGTAAGGCAAGAGGAACACTCATCCCTGATCATTGTCATTGACTCTAGGGAGAAAAAAAAAGGTGAAGAGGAGAAGTCAGGATAAAATTACCCATAACTTCTCTTGACCCTTCAAAAGGAATATTTATTTCCTTTCAATTCATGTGTGCTAGGCAGAACTGAGCCTCCTGGACTTTCTATTAAGATTCCATATTACAAAGCAATAACTTCCAGGTCCATAGTGTCTGTTGATTGTGAACCCCAAATAAAAGTACCAAAGACACGGAGAAAATGACAAGACAGATGTGCCCAGAAACACAGAAACTGGAAAATGACTGGCTATGAGTGGAATGGCAGAGTTTTAACACATATAAACCACAGATACAAAGTTCACAGTGTAAGGAATATATGCTATTTGATTTTTCTACATGTTAATATCATGTACATGCAGTGTACATTGTCTTCTAGTCAGAATGACGTAATGCCTTGTTTTAGAGGAATTTGTGTCCTCTTTTCCCCAAACTCTTTAGTACCCCGGATTCACATACTGCAGATATTTTAAAATGACGTTGTGAATGCATATTTGAGTTGCCTTCAGTCCTATCACCACACTTCCTACTGCAGCAACACGGTGCTTTACTAGGACACTTCGGGAGGGCAGCCTAGGTGAGTAGTTCATTCATGCCCACGTTTTGAACTAGCTGTGTATGCTGTAAGGCCTTTTCTTGGGTGTATTAAATTTCTCTCTCATCACTATGCCCTATTCTTCTTCTTCCCCTTAGGTCATGACTTCTTCACTAGTTGTTGGGAAATTCCATTATTTTCTCTTAATGTTTGCCTTGAAAATACCACATTCAAGAGTCCACAGGGCTTTGTATTTATTGGAATTTTTAGCTTTTACCCATTTGATATAATTTTGAAGGTAACAGATGTATTCACTTCATTTTTCTCTACCTTTGTTTTTTCTAAGCATATGACACAAACTTTTACTCCACCCACATTCCTTGAAATCTTAAATCAGGAACTGAAATTCCTTAGAAATTAGGAAGTGAAATTTTGCAGAGCGATTAGTTCATGAGGTAGAAACAGAATGAATAGACTTAATATCCTTTGTAAAATAATCTTTGTAAAAAGACCCTGCTTCCTGCACACAGTAGACTTCATGTGTCCCATGAAGAACTGGGACCTCATACACATCAACTTGGTCTTGTTCTTAAGACTTCCATCCACTAGGATCATAAGGAAAGAGTCAAGCAGTTTAAGGCTTTTTTTTAATGGCATCCCAAGTGAACTAAGACAATATCCTCTATCAGTACGTCTCTTAATGTCAAGGTTTCTCATAGATGGTGAATTGTATAACTTAAAACCATCTTTAAAAGTGACTATCTAGAAGATGTAGCTCAGATAGAAATTTATGAAAATGCATTCACATTGGAGATTGTTCATTAGGTCACTTTCTGTTCCCAGAGAGGTCTTTGAACGACTCCCTTTTGATCTTTTATTTGCATCTATTCTTTATAGTGACAAGTTCATTAATGGTGTCTTTGTGTAGCTGACTTAGTATCATGACCCACAGAATTCTTGCAAGTAAACCCTCAATTTCTGGACCAAACATACTAGAATTGTAGTGCCAAGTGAAGCTGGTTGAGCCTTCATTAGAAAGGCTAGACTTGCCTTCAAATTGTCTTGGTATCCTGTGTCAGAAAGACAAAACAACAACATAAACAGTATCCTTTGGGCTGTGAAGAAGGCCAGCAGTCACCATCCACAGAGCAAAAGAATTATAATCTGCTTTTTTATCAACTGCCAACTAATAGTCTTATGAAATCTTATGAGATGGATTAAGACCAAACAGGAAGTGTGCTGCTCCTTTCTTCTGGTTTGTTTCAATCTTTTCTCAGAGACAGACATTGAGACAAATATTATGTCAACTCGCTGATGACTGTCTGCGGGCATTGGAAAGACACAATAATTGATTTCAATAATTAATTCCTGCTTCAGATGTACTGCTGCTCATGTGCTCCTCCTCGGGCCCCAGTGAAAAGGAACTGAGAGGCAGGAGTGCATAAACACCTAGGTTACTTTGGGGAGCTAAAGTCCCCTAACATACTGTAGATTTGGGAAGAGCTTTTAGGCCTGGGGCTATTTGAAGTTAATTCCTATATGGTCCCCTGTTAGCGTATGTGGCCATGGTTTTCCAGTCATACCAGAGGAGGAGAAAGCCAAGTGGAGAGCTAGACATCTTTGTAGTAATTGATCTGAATTCATTCAGAATATCCATCTCTGTACTATACCAAAATTTCCTTCCCAAAAAAATAACAGAGAAGTTTCTGGAAGAAAAGGTACTAGGGAGGAAGAGAGCCGGAAGTGGAAAAATCATCAAGTTTTAAATTTTTAAAAGGAAAAGCTTTATTTTGGAAACCAAGTGACCCTGGTACCTTTTTATTTTAAAGAATTCTGTGGCTCAAACCACTTACAACTGTAGTCAAATGTTAGTGTGAAATCATACTGTGATTTTCTGAAGAGATGATCCAGTCTATGCTATTATGATGCTCCATGAACAGAATCTAAACTTCCATAACTTCCTCTAAGCTGTTTCCATCAGAGTTTTTAAGATAATAGTATATGCATACATGTATGTGTGTGTATAACATGTGTATTTGTGTTTATATGTGTGTATATGTGTGTGTGTCTGTATGTGTTATAGTGCAATAATACAACTCATATGTGAGGTTTTTAACACAGCAGAAAGTCCCTTAAATTTAATATTAAAAATAACTTTGAACCTCCCCTTAACCCAGAATGTCAGGAATTTTTACTAATCAGAGAATTTACAGCCCCAAACTGATTATGATGTCAAACTATTATTGTAAATCAAAGCTTTAAAGAACAGTAAAGCAGAAATGAGAAGCAGGCTATGATTAAGAATCAGACAGCACATGGTCCTAGCCATCCAGATACAAGAACCAGCCTCTTGTTCCTACCTGGTCCCAGAGCGATAAGGTTCCTGATGTAAAGAACAGATTAAAAGTAAAGGGATACCAGATGCTTTTCCTATTAGATGGGTTAAGTCAGACCCAACCTAAAATTAGGAAAACACACAGGGCTGATTTACTACTGTGCTGAGATGGGTGAATGTGCTGGGAGATGGGGCTGGTAGCAGCAGAGCCAGGTCTCTGCTTATTAATAGGGCTGTGGGAGCAGGAAGGCTTCACTCACCCCTGACTGCTCTAAAAATGCTGAAGGAGGACTCCAGCCTAGTGATGAAAGGTGGTCTCAGAAAGCTCAATGAAAACGACATTTGCATCTACTTAGGACAATGGTGTGTATGGGAGACAAAGGGAAAGACCAAGTTCCTAAACTTTAATTTATAATCTATTTATTTTGCTATTTTGTGTGTATGAGTGTTTTTGCCACATGTATGCATACGCATTGTGTGCACACCTTTGCTCACAGGGATTTGAAGGGAGTGTTGGGTTGCCCTGAGACTGGAACTACCCACGGTTGTGAGCCACCATGTGAATGTTAGGAAGCAGACCCAAGTTCTCTACAAAAGCAGCAAGTAATTCAACCATGGAGCTGACTCCCCAATCCTCATTATTTTTCTTAATAAAAAATATCTCAGGAATAAAATAAACCTGGCCGGAATGATATTTTTTCCTTAAGGGAAACTTTTATGACTAAGGAATCAACAATATTGATATTGGTATAAGTGCTGCCCATTCCATCTTAGCCTGTTTCCACGCTGAGCTCTGAGTGCCTGGTGGAAAACTGCTGCCTTCAAAGAAAGCCAGTTGAACCTCCCTGCACAGAGGGTAGGCTGGCTTCCACACAATAAATCCAAGATGCTCAGGGACTTCATTGTCGTCGTTACTTGTTTGAAGCAGATGAGTGTCCACCCTTGCCAGAAATTTCATGCAAGAAAAATGGATTTAAAGAATAACATGTATCTCATTTTGCAGAAGGAAAAGGGTTCATACTTTGTGGGACAATAGAATAAAAATATAATTAAATAACTTTTGCACAGGGCGGTGCTAGGAAGCTAGGAAGCACTTCCTCTAAAGGCAAATTTCTTTCTAGCTTTGGTAAGCTATCTGTATGCCAAGTACTTTATGGTGCCATAAAATCAGGGTGGTTTTCTTTCTGCTCTCTCTCTCTCTCTCTCTCTCTCTCTCTCTCTCTCTCTCTCTCTCTCTCTCTCTCTCTCTCTCTCTCTCTTTCTCTCTCTCTCTCTCTCTCTCTGTGTGTGTGTGTGTGTGTGTGTGTGTGTGTGTGTGTGTTCCCTTAGGCCATCCGAAACAGCTCTGATGTGCAGAAAAGAGTGTAGATGAACCTCCTGAACAGGAGTGATGCTTCTAAGATGTGACAAAGGAATGATGACTTTAGACATGTCATACAAATGCAGTGAGCCTGCTTCCTTATTACACAGTAGATGGTAAGCATGCATTTTGGAGTCATCCTAAGGGTGAGACCAACTCACACCTGTAAAAGCCTGCCTTATGCATATTAGGATGTCTAGTTGAGAATCCCTACTGAAGAATAGTAAATGCTGCACATTTGAACCAGCTGTATACCTATCCACCTCTCTTAAATCCAAATCATTCTCATACTTGTCAAAAAAAAAACAAAAAAAAACAAACAAACAAACAAAAAAAAAAAACCTAATGCACTTCACAATGCCATCCTTAAAAGTGGCAAGATAGCAAACCTGTCAACCCCAAGACACATAATTATGGCAACTTTTGGGAGGATCTTTTTTTTTCATGCTTCCAAAAAGATTAAGCTAATAAATTTTCTGAAACTATTTCTAGCCCTCAAAGTGTCTTTATAGATTAAATAATAGTCATCTCCAGCTGGCCAAGACTAAGCCAAAACAAAATAACACAATTTATGGCACAAAAAAAAAAAAAAAAAAAAACCCTCCACATAGTCTTTGTTCATTTTGTGTAGTTACCTATCTATTTCTTGGTGTTGAAAAGACTAGTCAGAATCAAGAGCTCTTTGCTTAGATATGTGTTGTTTTGGCTTCATGCCACGTGAGAGTATTTTCTTAGCGAATTATGATTATTTAGAAGAAAACAGAAATTGAATCTACTATAATACAAAATCTGAATTCCAGAAGTGATGTGATAACTGCATGACTAGAGCGCTGTAGTCATATAATGGAAAGTTATAGTTTGTGGGTGTCAGACGAAACATTCCATGTGAGAGAAAACATTATAATTGAAATTTCTTAGGGTTTTCCCTTCTTAAGTCCAGAATCCATGCATTCTTTTTGAGTTCACAGAGTAAGCGAAAATTGTTTACTATCAATATACTTAATCAGCTCTCTACCATGATGTACACAGGCACACTTCTTAAGTGTGAGGTGGAGTGCTGCAATTGGAGAAGCATGGATACACAGTTTCATACCAGAGTTTCTAGATGGTCCTCTTCATAAGTCCCCAATTTCTTGAAGCCCGGGGTCACTCCATCAACACAAAGGCCACCTTTAATTTATTCACAAGTGAATATTTCTAAAAGCAGTGGCTTTGAATATCAGGAATCTAAGAAGAGAGTTTGAAGAATAGGTCTCTCACCAAACACCCTTTCCAGTGAGAAATGTTAGTGTGTGGCCTGATAGAAGAGCAACTGCTAGTAACAGCCATTTCTCTAACAAATCCTTGTGTGTGTGTGTGTGTGTGTGTGTGTGTGTGTGTGTGTGTGTGTAGCAAAAATAATCATAAATAGAGAGAGAGTTGGGGATGACATGGGAGGAGCTGGAAAGAAAACTGGTGGAGTAAAGGGAAGTGGAGCTTATATAATTATGCCTTAATTTGATATGCAATACTACATCAAGAAATTACTAAAATGAGCCTGTGGAGATGACTCCTGTGTGTGTGTGTGTGTGTGTGTGTGTGTCTGTCTGTGTGTGTGTTGTCCTGTGTGTGTTGTTTGTATGTGGGAGTGTGCATTTGAATGTATGCATGAAAATATATGTGAGATTATGTGTGCTTGTGTGTGAATGTATTTGTGTATATGAGTTTGTGTATGTGTGTGAGTATGTGTTTGTGTGTATGTGTTTTTGAGAATGTATGTGTATGCTTTTGTGTAGACATAAATATAGAAATAAAAACCTATTGAGTTTATTTAGGGTGCTTTTATTGTTTACTGCTTTCAGGGCTGGCCACTGTCCCTAATAACCGATTAGGCGTCTCATTTCTGAATAACACTCATGATTATGGGTATTTTCATTCCTTGTCTTGGAGTGGAATGATGTGTGATTGCCTCACTCCTACATTAGTACGTGTATCAATATTGTCACTGCATAAGTCTTGCATCAGCAGGAAATAGTTGTGGCATCATGGTCCTTGTATGCTTTAGACTTTAAAGCAGTATTATGGGAGCTCTCTGGAGACAATGATCACGTGTAACTCTGAAGAAGAGCTATTCATGCTGTATTTTTAAAACCACAGAGGAAGCACATTGAGTAGTTGGATTATCGTGGTAACTACACAATATCTGTGAATAATATACACAACTGTCTTTTTATGGTTACTGCATTAGAAATTTTTATGTTCGTTGTGTTTTATATTCTATTCAAATGTAAGTGTGAATTCACTGCTAAGCAGATCCATAACCTATGTAACTCAAAGGAGAATAGAATGTCAAAGAATGAAATTGTTGTACATGAAAATCTTGTTCTATTACTTTGGCAGTATTAAACTGCTAAATTAATAAAAATGGTCAGGTATAACTCTGTTTAACTGACAAAAATACTAAAACTGCCTCTGAAGTCAGTCATCTTGAAAGGTCTCTGTTTTAAAGAATCTCATAGTAGACATTGAATAAAGAAAGTACATTCTAGGATCCAACCACATATTTGCAGAAACGGTCACTCACTCCTATTGACACTGTATTTAGGATCCCAGGTAGCCAACAGAACAAATTATAATGTTCCCTTTTCTACAAGAACAAATCACACTCAGCTTACTTTTGCACTGTAAAATTGATTTTGGGGTTATTTATGTTTAGCAAGTATAAAATATCGCATAAAGTTTAGAGGTCAGTAGTAATGCAGGGAGAAATGAGTCAGTTTACTGAAATGCATCATCCCTAAATTCATAAGTTGAAGCACGCTGGCCACCAGTATCTTAGAATATGACCTTATGTAGAAATACAACCTTAAAATTGGTTATCGAGTTGGAATGAGGATTCTAGGGCAGAGCATGATCCAATATGACGGTGTTCCTATATAGAGATTTTTAAAAGAAAAAGAAATCTGAAGACACGAGAGATACAAGGAGTCCTGAACACTGATGCAAGAGCAAATGAGGACACAGCAAGGAGACAGCCCCACACACAAACCAGGAAAGAGAGCAGGCATCAGACATGGCAGCATCTTCACCTTGAATTACTCTAATAATAGGAGGGAACTTTCATTCTGGTGTCTCCTGAAAACTATGCATAGCTGCATTGAGGGAAACAGCTATCTTCATCAGTTTATTGTGTGTGTGTGTGCATGTGTGCATATGTGTGTGTTTTGTGCACATGTGTGTGTGTGTGTGTGTGTTAAAGAAATGATTTTTATTATCACAACAAGAAGTCTAGAAGCAAGCTGAATTTCAGGACTGAAACTTACAGACTCAACATTGAATTGTATTATTAGAATATATCATGGCTCTTTTTGCCTTACACCTAGCCCAGGGCTTCAAATTAACTTGACTTCAGAGTCTTAAAACAGCTTAAAAGGGCAAGAACTATGTTCTTTGTTCATATCTCACAAGACATAGAGTGGCTTCAAATTTAACACTTTCAAAAGTAGAATCCCCCAAAATGTTCCCAAGAAACTCTCCTTGAATCTCACTGCCACTGAGTAATAGATTAATTTTTTAATCATCAGTTTCTTAAGTAATGTCCTTCAAGTAAATTTAGATTTTTGTGCCATACAAAGGTAAATACCAGATAAATGTCTACAACTATAACACTACATATTCTTTTCCAGATCATTATTTTGTTTACTAACATGTCCAAATGATCATGTTATATCAAATGTGCCTTTTTATGGCTGCCTGGTTGCCACTATGTAAATTTGCTATTTAACAATTTAAATAAAATGAACGTGTAAGGAGATTCCAATAATTTGTAATAAATAGTATAGTGAACATTCTTCAGCACGCATTCCTCTTTCTGTAAATATATTTGCAGAAGAGATTTTTTTTTCAGAAGACTATAAGGTCAAAAGATATGTGCATTTAAAATTCATAAAATACTATTAAGTGCTTACACAAGAGATTGCAGCAATTTAGACTCAAGTAAAAATGATGCATGACAGTATTTATTTCCCCATATTTTCAACAATACTAGGCTGCGTGAAACTTTATATATAGTATCCCATTACAGTTTTAATAGCATTTCTATTATTATGAATGAGATTAACTTTATAAAAAATTTTTACAGCACCATTTACATTATCTTTTCAGTAGGCCGTCTGCTCATATCCCTCTTACTGTGTTCTGTTAGCTTGCCCGTGATTTTATCATTAATTTTATGAATTTCTTGTATACTAAGAATATTATCCCTTGTTCTATAAAATAATTTGTGTTTACAAATTATTTATTTCAGTGAATAATTTTTCTATAAAATGTGTTTATGGTGCTGTTTATATGCACATTTAATGCAAAAAATATCAACTTACATTTCTAATTTATGCCTTGTCTTGAAAAAAATTTTCACTTAGGTATTTTTAAAATCTCTATTGTAATAGTTTAAGCTTTTTAATTTCAATATATGATTTATTTAAATACTCTTGAAAGATCGTAAAAAACAAACTTTTAATTATTTTCATGTTATTTTCTCAATACTGTTTTTAACTAAGCTGCCTTACCCATTTCTTGGGAAATGCCTTTCACAAAGTCAATGGCGACAGGTAGGCTCTTTCTTCACCAAAGTCTCATGAACACTGGTAAATTCACCACCATGAGTCCATTTATGAAGTTTAAATATTTTTGCTTATAATTAGGCACAGAGAAAAAGATCTAGAAAGGGTGAAATATTCCACACTTTACTTTTGCTGGAATGATTCTAAAGAAAAATAAAGGTGCTAAAAAGCTATAATTTAAAAATATAAATGCAACATAAATATTCATTGAGCAAAAGTGGAATCAATTTGTTATAAAACCAAACGTCAAAGAAACCCAAATATCTATGCTGCATTTACCAACTAAACACTAAGCTGTACTGTGCTGGGGCTCAGAAGTAGAGTGTTTTCAATGCCTGTGTTTGATACCCAAGATCATAAACAAATGAATTAGTAGTTAAACTAAACTGATTTATTCTGGGTTGGCCCCTTATTCTTGGAATGGTAGAAATATCTTCTCAGAGTATCGTCTCTAAGAATTATGTCTTAAACTATTAATTGCATATAGAAAACATCAAGGCTGTGTTGTCATAGGATCTAGGAGGGAATAAAGCTAGTAAAGAGGAAGAAAGCAGCTTCCGTAGAATGAAATTTCTTTCTTCAAGACTGATTTAAAACAGGTATGCTAAAAAGTGACTCCCAACCATGTGATGACTCAGAGATCAAGGTGCACCTATTCTGTGATTCCACAGTCCAGGAAGAGTTCTTAGTATACAAATGGGAGGAGACATGAATAGTATGTGGAGGCTTTTTAAAATCTCTCAGCCAGATTCTCACTCTTCAGTAATGGGAAACCAGTTGGACATCTTCATCTTTCTCCAAAGATCCAAAGGATCAAGAACATATCATAGGTGACTCTATGATCAGAAGTAAGAAAATGTGAGACTTTTGCTAAAACTCTAAGAGAAAGGGCTTCTGATACCAAACAAGAGATTGAAGTTCCACATGCAAACTATAAGTCCCAAGTCAGGTAAAGCAAGAGTCCGTGGAGGTTGGTAAACCAGTGATCCCAAGAGAGGTGATAAGTATATGTCTAATTAATTTGTTTTCCAGAGAACATACTTTATCCATCTATTCACTTACTTATCTATTCACTAATTTAATTTAATTTTAAACTAAAATGGTATAGATGTGTTATATAGCATTTTAGGCAAGCTGTTATGTGCCCTTGTTTGAGTCATGCCTTCACTGTATGGTGATTAAATTCCAGTATTTAAAATTAGCATTGTTTCACAAACTTACAACACTCAAATCTTTAACACTACCGTCTTATCAGTCCTTAAGTAATCAATACACCGTGATTAACTGTGGCCACTATGATGTACACAAAGCCTCTCTCCTCTACTCATCTGTTAACTACCATTCGAATTCCTGCTTTGACGAGTTAACTTTTGTGATTTATTATCACTTATTTTAATTTTAAGTGCATATGTGTTTTGTCATATGACCATGGATGTCAGAAGAGGACCTTTGCATCCCTGGGATGGAAGTTAAGCATAGTTGGGAACTACAGTGGGGGTTGATGGGAATCAAAACCGGGCCGAAGAGAAGCAAGGGCTCTTAACCGCTGAGCAATGTCTCCGTCCTAATTCAACTTTCTTACATTTCCCTTCCGATGAACAAATAAGTCAGTAAGAGTCATTACACCATGAATAATAAGACCAACCTTCTCGATTCAGTAGCACAGGTAAGGATAGTTATTAGCAACTTGAAAGAAGCCATTCAGCCTTCCCAGAAAAGATTCAGATAGTAAGATGTGCTGAGGCTCAGTACTGAAGCAAAGCACAGAACTCTCAGTACTGTTTAAAATGAGTTTTGACAAGGTCCTAGGAGAAGAATAGACATAGATATTTAATGTCTTTATCCTCATGTCCATATTCTAAACAATAATATGAACATGAGATAACATATTGCCCTAGTAATTGTTTGTACACAGAAGGCTACCGAAGCATTTGCTTACTAAGTATTCCCTAAGAAAGAATGCCTACCCATCCAAAAAGACCCTAGGCAAATCCCTGAAGCTAAAAATAGTTTAGATCTAACAATGTGGTTCTATGTCTGAGAAGAATATACCCATGAATTGCATACAGAGTAATTCCTTGGGCTATGAGGTATTAAGTATGAGGACCCTCTCTTAGAAAGCACCACATAGCTGTAGAACTGTATTAATGTGGCATAGATAGACCTTCCAAAATGACTCAGAACTTAAACAAAACTGTGGGGGTTGCTGACCTCCCTAGGGTAAGAAGAACACAGAAATACCTAAGATAGACAAATGCCCGTGCTAATGCTGTAGACAAGTGGTTGCCAACTCCTTCCAGTGAGTCCATTGCGATGCTTCTGGCCCCTGTACTCAAGCAAAATGAGGCTACAAGGTCACACAAACACTATCTCTTTAAGCAGCTTTCACTGTGACACTTTTTCCAACTTAGTACAAACTAGCACACTTACATCCAAATCCTTAGGACGTGATGCTTTTTATTATATTCATTTATTTTTTAAGAGAGAATGTAGTTAGTGTAGGTACATTGTTATTGTATGTACATATAGGACACAGAATACCTATGGAAACTGGTTATCTCTTCACACCATGTGGGCCCTGGTTTGGCAGCAAGCATTTTTTATCCACATTATATTAATGTACAAAATTCTCAAACAATAAATTTTAAAAATTACCGCTATGAAAGCATATAAATTTAGCTCTTGTCTCAAAGAGACATATGTTAGAATAAATACACCTCCATAGCCCTAGATAAAGAGCTACAGGTGGTCAGTGCTGTTAAGAGAGGGAGAAAAAGTCTTCTCCAGGCTCAAAGCCCAATAGCTTCTCCAATTCAAAAATACACATGAACAACAATGAATAGACTGTGTGTGTGTGTGTGTGTGTGTGTGTGTGTGTGTGTGTGTTTAAGAGAGACAGAGAGGCAGAGGAAAATAAGATGAGGTCACAAATCTGAGAGTGAGTACTTAACAGTGGAACAATAAGAGGGGGGACAGCAATGTTGTAAATATAGTATTCATGTCTGAAACTCTCAAAAATTTAAAATTCATTATTCCTGGAATAGGTACTAGTGAAAATTACTTTTTAGTGTAACCTATATATGTGTGTTGCTCAAAGTTAAATATTTTAAGACAATCTAATTAGAATAATAATTCTTAAAGTCAATAACAAAGGAAATTCTCATGTTTTGTTTTGTTTTGTTTTAATTTTTTTTTAAAGAAAGCCTTGCTGGGATTGCACGCAGTGATAGAGACACTGCTAAGAATGCTTCACAGATGCTTCGAATCACTCACTCCTCAAAAACATATGGGGTCTATTCTTCCGTCACTGTGCGTAATTCCTATTGACACTAATGGGACTGCACATGCATATCACTGTAATTTGGCCTCAGACAAACTGAAATCATCATTGAGATGAGAAGCAAAGCCACCAAACAAAGAAAGGAATTAATTCCTTAAAACTCAGATGCTCCACTCTCTTGTCACAAAAATTCCTGTCATGGTGAGTCAATCTGTAGTGATTTTAATACAATATGCTATAAATCAAAATATGATATGTATTTTATATACTATACAAAATAGAAGAAGATGTTTTGTGTATACACATAACACACACACACACACACACACAAACACATAAATACACATGCGTGTGTAAAACATAGTATCTTCCAGAAAATAAATTATCCACACTAACTCTGGAAGCTAAGTTTTGAAAGTGCAGAACAAGCTCCCAGTGCTGTGAAAATAGCCACAAGCTGCTAGTTGGTAATGCTGTGTATAATATATTTTTAAGGACCTTAATTCAGATCTCTACAAATTGCTTATTGTTTCAAATGCCTTTTAATGAGATCATTTTCTCATTCTTCAACCTCAGTCTAAATCGTGGGCTTGGTTTCCCTGCTTAAAGTATAATAAGATTATGGCAGGAAGTCACTCAGAGAATCTCAAATTAGGAAGATTCACCCACTGTCCCCCTACCCCATTTTCACAGCCACAAACAACTAAGTTCCTGCTTGTGTGTCTCTGCAGTGCCATTCTGGCCAAGTTCCAAGATGCAGGGGGTTGCCTCAGATCTCAGTGGGAAGCGGTCATTATGTGTTTGGGGGAAGTTATTGAAAGCTGGCAGGTGAGCCAATTCTCTCACCAAGGAGAAAGTATCGCTGCTAAAGTCACCTTGTGACAAGTGTCTCCCCGCTGTGGGTTAACTTCCAGAAAGAGGGTTTGCAGAACACACAGCAGTTCGCAACAAGGAAATCCAACAAAATAAATTGAGCATAATTTGACACAGTTAAAATAAGCAGTGTCACCGGCGCCACTGTGAAGTTATGAAGAGCTTCTGCAGAGATTAAACATTCAGTTAGACAGTAAAAGAGCTTACTGGTCAAACCAGAGACATTATTCTTAGTGTACAATCTGATGGAAACTAGGCGGTAAGTCTTCCTGACAAGCATGGCTTCCAAGGGGTAGTAAGTAGAGCTTATGAGGCACACATACTCGCATAATTGATTAACCCCAGCAGAAAGAGATTGAAATAGTACAAAAAATATCCATTTGATGTGATCTTTTGGATTCTTTCTCTAGTACGTTCCAAACAAATGACCAGTATTAAAATGCCCACCCATTTACTTGTATGTTGGTAGACTGAGAAGAAAGTCTTCCACATCATAATTTTCTTACCAAAATACTTGCATTCCATTTTCAAACAAATGTGTCTTTATCACACTCTCAAATGCCTTAGAATGTTTCATGAGGGATACCATGTGCAAAGAGGACAGAAAGTATATGAAAGATACCAATTGAATTTATTGAAAATATTAGTAAAAACATTAAAAATAGGTATTTCTATACAATTATGTGTATAGATATATGACGTAGTCAAAGCACAGTTAATGCTTTCTTAATTTTAACCTCTGTGCATCTCTCTCACTTTCTAGCCCAAATAATCTACACATGTTTCTGTTTATTGGTAAGTAGGGGTCTCAATTAGGCTTTCCTTCTTTCAGGACACACCTACTTAAGGTAAAAGTCTATCTTTTTCCTTGTATCCTTTTTTATTCAAATCTAGTTCATCCCAAATTGCTGTCAGAGAGAAAACTTTTTAAATTAAATGACCCCTCATTGAGGTCTGAAACATTAACTTTGTAAACAGTTTTGTATGACAATGCTGTCAAATCTGACCTCTGAATTTGGAATGGGCCAAATACTCACAAGTTTTTCATCTATTTGTTATGTTCAAAACATTGCATGTTAAATAATTTTCCTTCCAGTGATAATTCTGCAGAAATACTTGAAAACTAATCAAAAGTCAACAAATCGCTGCCAAAGAAGACATGTTTAAGTTAAAAACGGTGGCCTCTAGAATTTTATGAACCACAAGGAAATGATTCTTGGAATCATGATCTTGAAAATTTTCAGATCACACTAGAAGTCAGTGCAGCCTTGGGTCTAGGAGACTGCTAAGGTTATCAATATACTACCGATCTAATGTCTTCTACACGAATGGGAATGGCCTTTGAAATAGCTGAAGCACACAAAGCAAAGGTTCACATCTATAGTGGCCATGTAACTTATTACTCTGAAACCAGACGAGCTGAATAAAAACATAGACTTTGCCACACAGTAATGGCCTTAGACACAGTGAGAATAACCTGATTTTCCTTGACATGCAAAATACCAGTAGCAAAGATGAAGAAAATATGCCATATGATTAAAACTTCAATAAACAAACTAAGAGTTATATATACTCATTTGACCAACCGAAGATGTGATTTCCCAGATCTTTATACCTCAATGCATTGGTTCTGCCTTCCTGTCCTCTCCCACACTTAATTATGTAATCATTTTAGACCTAGCTTAGCTTGGACTCCTCCCCTTTCCCTTGAGATCTGAGGTTCATCTTCTAAATTCTCCCAGTATTGACTATGACTATGAAGACTTATGTAGTCTAATTTGTATTATTTTATTTGATAATTACATATGTACATATAGATACATATTTATCCACAGTTACCATACATACTTATGTAAATAAATATGGTTTTGTGAACATATTTAAATCTCCCATGCTACAGACAAGTGGGACATACCAAAAGGAAACATTCCAAAGTCCTCCTAAGAAAGGAGAGTGGAAGAAGGAGAGAAAGAAAATCTTTCCTAAAGAGGGAGGCTAAATATTTTAGTTCACTGCTGCAACTTTCGATTTAAAGAATTGCTCATTAAAGAAAGATGGCAGCTTACTTTTAGACCTTTGAGAAAGTCATACTGCTGCCTGTATTCGTCTTCTCCCAAGACTAACTTTATGGGGTGTGTGTGTGTGTGTGTGTGTGTGTGTGTGTGTGTGTGTGTGTCTGCATGTTCATGTGCATATGCAAAACAGCCTTGGTTTTGGAACATACAGAATTTTAGCATTTGTAAATAATAAAGAAAATTGACATACAAATAAGATGAGGATGTTTCTCATTTTTATGTGGCTGATTAAATCTTGGTTCACTCTTCAATCCATCCCCCAAAACACAGACCATCTTCAGTAGTCTCTACAGAATTGATTTATAAATTTATGTTACACTCACCACTGCTGAGAATGTCACTTTGTAGAAGCATATAGTATGAATGAAAGTTGGAAATTCTCTTACACTCTAGCCAAAATTCATTTAATGACTGTTTTCATAAAAAATAAAATAGCAACTCAAATGCAATTTTTAAAATAAAACATTCTAGCACAATATAATTCCAAGGTCTGCTATTTTTATACATCCAGAAAAATTACGTCTTTTGTGTAGTACAGGATAGTCTTGAAGAACTCAGGCTAGCCACGTATTTCTAATTCTTGATTCTTCAATTCTTGAGCATATTTTGTATGTTTCTCCTTCCAAACAAGCTATTTCTGGTTTCATATTTATCTTAAAAAGTGATCATTTTTCAAAGCTTATTTAGTCAGTATTTGCACCTACCACACTCTAGATCCTCCTCTGGTTGTTCAAGATGCAAGAAAAAATAAAGTAGACCACACTCTGCTTTGATTGCTATTGTAAAGGTCATGTGGATATAGTAAGTTGAATGTAGCAATGAATGTGGTGACAAATGATGTATTAGGGAAAGAGGATAAAAGTCGTGGGACATGGAAGGGTTGACAGGCTTTGAAAATGAAGGAAGCCGACTTCAGTGGTGGAAACAAGCCACCTGGACTGTGAGCCTACAGCATGTCAGAAAGGGACTGGTTGGTACAAAGATGGGGAGGTGGAACATCCCGTTTAATACAGGTTCGAAAAGACAAAGTGGCCTGAATCTATACAGATGAGTGACAGGAAAGGACCGCATGGTATCTATGGAGATTATGTGGAGGATTAGGCCCCATGCTCATCAATCTGAGTTTCATTTCAAAACAGAAAGGCTCTGCAAAATGACCACGGCATCTGCATGACATAACTTACGGGTCAAAAAAAAAAAAAAAAAAAAAAAAAAAAACTTCATACTACAGAGCCAGGCAAGTCAGGTGCCATTTTGAAACCCTGTACAGTGATCCAGAGAGACAGACTGACAAGAGACGAAAAGCACTAGGCCAGATTCAAGATGCAATTTGAAGGTTAACAGAGTAAGAGTGCTTCAGAAGATGTGGATGTACAGAACAGGGAAGAAAGCCAGGATCTGCATGAACAGTGAAGCCATTTCGGGAGACAGGGAGCACCATGAAAAATGAAGCGGTGGCAAGTATGAAAAACTAGTTCCTTTTCAGCATATGGAAAGTGATGGTGAAGACCCAGATTCTATGTTAAATGGGCAGTGAAGTGCAAGTCTAGAATTCAGAGGAAAAGTCAAAGCTAAGCCAAACAAGGTAAGGAAATTATTGCAAATGTTATGTAGGAGATGGCTTAGCAATTAATAGTGCCTAGATGTGTCAAAATACATACATACATACATACATACATACATACATACATACATACGTACGTACATAAATTCATAAATACATAAATGCCATGAAGGGATCTAAGGGGTTCACAATACACTCATTCTGTATTTCTTGAATATTCTTCAAAACTCAGCTTTCCCGTTTCTAGTCTATGTAGGTCTCCTCCTCTCTCTGTTTCCATAGTAGCTCAGACACTAGGAATAGTACACATGACACATATTGTGTTTTCTTAGCATGGCAGTTGACTGGGGACTTCATAAGCCTGGGGCTGCTTTAATTATTATAATGGATTCTATATTCATTAAAATATAAATCATCCTGAATGTTTTTTGCTCAGGATGAATGAATGAATGAATGTTTATCATGAAAAATAAAAGGTCATGCTCTTTGAGAACTCATCAATTGAAGTAGAACGTGCTACCTGTGGGGTTTTGTAAACGGTGGTTTTTGGTTTGTTCAAAACAAGCAAAGAGATATTGTCTGCTTCTTGAGTATGAAAATCCAACAGCATCTCAAGACAAAATTATTCGTTGTTAATAATAGAGCACAAAGCCCCTAGAACAAGAAGTAAAAATAATTCTTGGTAAAGATGTTCTACCAGCATTCTAAAACCAATTAGACTAAAGTTCTTGTTAGGAATTTAAATTGCACTGGGAGGCTGAAATTGCAGACAAGGAGAGCAACAAGGAAAAATCCTTAAGATTACCTCTTAAACATTTAAAAGCTTGAAAATGATATCATCTCCAACCCCAACTCCTCTGGCTTTGCTTATGAAATGCTAAAGTGGCATGACCTATGTTGAAGAACTGGCCACTCTTTAGAGGATGTTAGAAATCTACTCATGGTGGTGCACACCTGTAACCACAGCATATGGGATGCTGAGGAAGGCTAGTGTGGTCCAGGCCAGTCTCTCCCACACATCTAGTTAGTGACACAGCTGAGCTATTGGTCACCTTTTTTCAGATATAAAACAAAACCTAAAAATCACTGTAGTTTTTCCCAGGGATATCTTACTTCTAAAATATATTCTACCAGAGAGTGTAGAAACTTGGGAATCCTGGGACTTTGAAACAAGGTTCCCATGACTGGATAACACTGGTATTCCTCACTAAGTCATCTCACAGACCAAGATCACTCTTATTTTAATTTGATTTGGGATTGGAAAAAGGAAGAACATTAGAAAATGGAAGAACAAAAAGATTCTCTCTCAACTTCCCAGGTGACCAACTTTACCTCTCCCTCATTTTCGCCACAGTCCACTGGCCTTTAGCCTATTTCATCTTCCTGAACTTCCACATTCAGGCAAATAAAAATAAAAAGGAGACACAATACGGCTGAAATATGAAGGGGAGAAATGAAGGCTCCTGAAATACTAGGGCAGAGAAAATAGAAAGTAAGAAGTATTATACTTCCTGCTTTTGATGTCTTTCCCCGAGGCCTTGGGGGAATGGACAGTTACTAGGTTATCTTCAGATAGTGACATTCATGTAGTTTGGATGTATCCTCACCCAAGTTTTATGCACTGTAAACTTGGTTCCCATTGAGAGCTTGTTCTACTGACAGAGTATTCACCTGGTGGGATCTAGCTGAAGGCACTTAGGTCATTAAGGACACCTCTCAAACAAAGTATTGAAGTATTTCTCACAGCAATCAGGTGTTATGAAAGTGTGCCTTGACACAAATGTCTGACTCTCTGTCTTCGTATCTGAGATGCAGTATCTTCCACACACGTGCTTGTTCCTGTCGTTATGAAACCATTTGCCACCAGGAGTTCAGGAAATAGTCACCTGATCTGCGAATTTGCAGCTTCTATGGGTGTGAGCAAAATCAAGCTCCTTAGCCTGCTCCAGCTATGTTTGTGGAGTAGCAAACAGTGAAGATGAAATTTTCAGAGGCAGCCAGTGGTGACATCACAAATATATCTTTACTCCAATAGGATGACCATTCCTCAATTCTTGCCAAACAGTATAAAAATAAAGTTAGAGAGTCTACTGCTTTTTAGACATTTTCTTCTTCTTACCTTCCTCTAACCATTCCATGACATTCAAAGTCTACTACATTTCCCATTTCAAGTCATAGACCCTTGTAAGATTTGAGCAATATGAAAACAAAGTTCTAAGCATCTCTCCTGGACCATGTAAGTTCCACACAAATATGAGTCATCATGATCCTAAGGAATTTCTATATTTTGTACAGCTCCAAAGTCAAAAAAAGTAAAATATTAGAACAGGGTAACACCAATAGACTTAGAATTATGTAATTAAACATGGAATATGAAAAACATCTAAGATATTTCCAGCTTATTCTATCATCAGTAACCCATATGAAATGATTTATATAAAGTGTCTCACTTGTCTGACATACCAACCCAAAAAGGTATACAATAGTATCTGCTTTATTTTAAAGTTGAAGAAAAACAAGAAAAAAAGGAATCTTTTCTTGAGACTGGGTCAAGATAGGTATCTCTGGCTAGCACAGAACTTACTATGTTGACTGAGCTGACATCAAACTTGCAGAGATCCCTCTGCTTCTGTCTCTGAAATGCTACAATTTCAGGTATGGGGAGTTTTAAATTTTAGTTATTTTTAGCAAGTTAGAAACGTTTTTCTCACATTGGAAGTGAGCTAGGGTTCTAACTAAATCTATTTAAGTCAGAAATCAAGCTATATATTTAACAGTTTGATCTATAATCTCCTTGTAATGTTTCATCATAGTGTGTAATAAGTAGTGTGATTCTACTCATAAGGAAGACACAATAAAGGGCATTTTTCATGTATTTACTTATCAACCCTGAGTTCCTTGCATAATCCTGAGACAGCTGCAAAGCACAACTTCCTGTCTACCTCCTAGATGGGTAGAATGTGTTTTTCTCTCTCATTCATCCACATTTGCTCTATTCACTCTCCTAGAGTGATCTCCAATTAAAGAAATCCCCACAAATACAAAGTAAATATATATATATGTCTTATTATTTTAGTCCTGAAATAATTGTATCTTTGCCTCTGAAAACTTTTTGGACAAGAGAAACCTATCACGAAGTTTTCATTCATTCCCTTTAGCAAGACCCATGAAGAGCAAGACAGCTCATTCTTTATCATTACCTCCTTTGTGGGTGTCTTCAGTGAGAGCAGACGCTATGTATTAGCACTTTCTGCTGTGGTTCTGAGAGAATGGCATATCATGTGCAGTAGGATGCAAGGTAATGTGTGCTGTAACCTCTTGGGTCCTTCCCAGAACTGAGCATCTGAGTTCCTACTTGAACTATAACTCGTTCTTCATGCATTCTATTCCAAATGTGTTTCATTCTGAGCACATACCAGATCCATCAGTACTCAGTCATAGTTTAATTGGCTAGCTCTCCAAATACCCAAAGAAAATAGGAGAAAGCTCTGTGGAAGCTAATTGCAATCATGTTGAAACCCCAAAGTAGGAATTCTACTGATTCACCATTCCCTTTGTTCTCAGTTCTACACTTTATTGAAACATGACACGTGTGGGTATTCATGAACTTCTAATATCAAGCTTAGTCCAGGGATAGTTCGTGTGTTTTCTACATTTGTCAGCCCTTTAAATCCAATCTTTCCAAATTCTACAAATGGAAAAGTGGTTACATAGGGACTTAACAAATTCCTTTTCTTCTTATCCCACTACCCAAGTGCCTCTTAAAAGGGATCTTTATGTGGGCCTAATTGGTAATGCACATGCAGATGCATAGTTAGTTGCCCAATCACCCAAGCAACTGGGTCGCAATGGGTGGAGATGTATTTTTCTTAGAGACTCTGCTGGCAAATAGCTCCCTGCTTTAGCCCTCAGAAAACAAGCTGTGGTTTGTTTGATGTTTTAGGTTAGGGAGTGGCTGGCGGCATTCTGTGAAAAAGTGAGACTTTCAACACTGTAAGTCATTTGCTGACTTTATTTAACAATATCTAAACCATTTAAACCAACAGTATCATATAGCTTGGCACATTATACCACTACAGATCTTCCGGAAAGGATGAAATGGCCAAATATTTACATGCATTCCGTTTTCTTTACATATTTGTATTTCTACCATTTTGAAAATTAGAATATAAACATTCTGTTTAAAAATCTGTTCTCCCCCACATACTACATATTCAAAGAGCAAACACACTTTTCCTTTAGTATGTGTGTGTGTATATATATACATATACATATATATAAACATATATAAATATAAATAACTAGGTGTCTCTCAGTTTTACACTTTAAATATCTAGGTCTACCTAAATAGTCCAACCCTTTGTTTTATGATGCAAAAAAAAAAATTAGAAAAACTGCTGTCTCTATAATTACATTGCCCTTTGCCGTCTCTTAAAGAAAGAAAAAAAAAGGATGTGTGTGTTGGGGGGTGTTCAAATTTCCCCCCTGTTTTATTTGCACCCTATTAACAACTGTTACTGGAGCTTTAATTATGCCCCGGTGATTGTGGAGTTGTGGCTGACTTGTGTCATTTTCCTCCCAGGGGATGCCTTATAATTACCAGCATCCATCGTGGCTGCGTGTAAGCTGATGCTTTTTATTACCAGTTCAATAATCACTGCATCCTTGTGAACATCTGCTCTGCAAGCCATGCATCGGGGGGGCCCAGTGCCTGTCACTTGATGTGCCCTCACCACGGTGACCTTGGTGCCCTCGCCTTCGCTTTATATCTAATTTGTTTACTAGAGGGTCTGTCCAGAAAGTCTCCCAGGAAAGCAATTAATACACTACATTTGCAAACAAAAGAAAAATTTGCCCTTTTTCTCCTTTCTCTTTTTCCAGGTTATTGTCTTCGTCTTCCATTCTATAATTCCTTTTCCTAGGAGAATAAGTTGGTTTGAGACTTAGGGAAACAAGGAAAATGAGAGTTTATTGGGGAACAGTCCTCCTGCCTCTAAGGAAAGCAGGTAGACAATTTGCTGGAATTTCATCTCTTGAAAATGTAAGAGTGGGAGTCACAACTTATATTGACTGCCTCATTCATAACAAAGGATGACCATTTATTTGTCCCATTCTGATTTCATGTGCTTAGCCTCATGTCTCATTTTCTTTTCTATCCTCAGTCCCTCTCTCTGCTCTTTGTTTTCTAAGATAACTCCTCTCACTACAACCATTCTCCTTCAAGACTCTTGGTCTCCTTCTGTCTTTTCCTATTGCTTGCATGTTTGCTTTATAACTCCAGATTAAAACAGATAAAATTACCTGTCTTGGGAACAGCTACCTATCCAGGTAGTGTCTCTGAGTCACTACATGTCACCAATAAAACTACTGTGGACACTACTTACTAATTTTTATTAGGTCTGATATTAAAAAAAAAAAACCTAAAGTCAAAGTTTCAGTGATTTTATAAGTATTTTTGAACTTCTTGTTATCTTTGGAGCCCATGAGAACACCTCGATAATATGATTGGATGAAATGCACTCTTGTTCCTAACATTTATGGTTCAAAATAAAGTGATGTCATAGACCAATTCAACATGGTCTGCTGTTATTATGTAGGTATTTCTTGAACTACTTGACCTTCAGCAGCTCCTAAAACCTCAGAATTATTAACTAACTAAAGTCAATTATGCAGAATTACAGGAAAGAAGGAAAGTTGCCAAATTAAGTCCTTGTCACTGGTCTAAGAGAGCACTGAGAAGAAGGTTGAACTTCTTTTCTATAACCAGAGGACCTAGCTATGTACTTAGTCAGAATATATCTTCTAAAATAGAATATGCATAATATATTCTAGTTTATAGATGATAATATTATTTTATATAGCATATTTATACTACTATGATGTATTATGATTAATTATATGTTATATTATATATTATATATAATGTATGTTTAATAAACACACACATACACATAGTCTGAGATGCAACATTCACAGAGAAACAGACACACAGACAGACCAACAGACAGACAGAGCTTGCTTGTTAGGGCTATCTTAAAACCCATGCTTTAAGACATTCTGCAAAGAGTACAGGAGTAAAATTGCACCCTGGATGACAGGTGAAGTAGGTATTTCTGGTTTCATTGGAGACTCAGTTTTGTCACCTGATTTTTTTAAACTGTCTTAAAAGAGGATGTTTTGATGAAGGAGGCATGTGAGAGGAGGCTTTTCTTTTAAAGGACAAGCATGAGAGGATGTCTTGCTCAGAACAGACTCAATGGTGTTTCTCTGGAAGTTGTCTGTTCTGGGAATGTGATGTTTTGCTGGAGTGGATGCTTGAGAGGACATGTAATGTTTGGAAAGACTGTAAGTATAACCCAAAAACAGTGGATGATGTTCTTGCATTGGATCGCCTTGCAACTTTTTGCTGGTCATCTTTGGGCTCCGATGGACACTGGTCTTCACTGGTGACACTCTTCCATTGGTTTGCCTTGCTTTCTTTGCTGATCTTTGATTTCCTGTCTTCTTAGAGAGTAACTCACCAAAGAATTTCTAATGGTATTCTGGCTGCTTCTTGCAGCTCAGCTTTCCCCTCCTGTTCAAGAATGCTCGCAATGGCAATCCTCAGAATGAGCTCACGGGGAACACTGCCAGCCTGATTTATCAGTCCCAATGCCAAGTAGGGATGAGCATCCTCAGGTAATGTAAGGTAATGGAATGAGAGCAGTATATACTTCTGGTCCAAATGTTCCCAAAACTATTTTCACTGACGGGTCTGCTAGAAAACCCCTCAAAGACGGAGGGAATAGCTGGGCTTTGACTACTCTTCAACACTGTACTATGTAGGAACTGGGTTTAGTAGAAACTACACATACTATAGGATTTTGACCTTGAGGAAGATAAGATACTCTTAACTGAAGGGAAAACTAGCTACATAATTTTGTGGGCTAGATCAAAATGAAAGGATAGGATTTCTGGATTTAAAAAAAAAATCACTAAGATTTCTCAGATGGAAACACTGATGGTAGGCCCACAAGGGTAGCTCCATCTACCATGTGGATGTGCCATCTAACATGACTTATCAGAATGGTTGCTGCAGGAGCAATCCCCACAGAGAAGCACACCAGAAAGATCATGAAAGGAAAACTTCATCCTTCAGTTTTTAGAATGTCCCAAAGTGTATCCAAATGTTACCATGGTGCAAGCAGATAAAAGAAAAATATTTTAATAGTCTGCCTTTGCTTTCTCAGATATGTAGAACACTGAGCCAATGTAGATTATGGGGCCAATGAGGCAAGAAATTGATACCTTGGCATGAGAAGCAAAGGTCAATGGCGAGTAATTAGACCACCACCCCACACAGAATTCAAACTCACAGAGTTTATGTTACTAACATTTATTTTTCTATGTAACTTTTGCTAAGAAAAGTGGCATTCAAAACTTAATTTCCATTGAAAAGTCATGAGAGTTAAATGTATGCTCTAACACATAGTTTTCATGGCAAGAAGAAATCTAGCCTCAAGCTCAATTGTCTAATTATTTATCTGATCCAATAAGCTTTTTCTGGCAGGGAAGCTTCTGTCAGTTTAATAGCTTGCACCCATTCCAAAAGCACATGTATATCTCTGGTTTTTCTTTCATTTTTCCATTCCAAAGCTATATATATATATATATATATATATATATATATATATATATATATATATATATATATATATATATATATATATATATATATATATATATATATATATATGCACTGAATCATTTGCTTTCTGTGGTTCATTGACTGAAAACAAACATTAGATGCATTTGACAGATAAACCCATTTAGTCTGCTTCCACTCTGGGCAGGTTTTTGGCTTTTGGCTTTATTACCTGAGTGAAAAGTGATTGAAGTTGATTGACAGATATGGCAGTGAAAACCCCATTGCACTAGACCCGGAATTCATGCTTTTACAAATGTGACACATATACTAAGGGCAAGGTTGACTGTACTGAGTGTGAAATGACACTGACCCAACTGTGAAGCATGTTGGTCTCCTTTCCTATGGTGCTTGAGATGTACAACTTGTGGAAGAGAAGCTATCATCAAAAGTCCAGATGCACTACTCAGGACTTAAACTCTCTAGGCACATGGAGGATGGCACCACCATAGAATTTCTGCCCAGGGAATATTCATCATTTCACACTGTTTGCAATGATAATAAAGGACTAGAGATGACAAGCAGATGCACCAACCTTCCTCCTCTTTCTGCTTCATTCTTATCCATGGCAATTTTGTACATCAGAAGCACCTTATACCGTAGACTCCGAGTACCAGGAATACAGAACTCTTGTGGCTGTTTTGCTTCCTTGCTATGTTCTCTTGCACTGCAGTGGTGCTCTTGAGGGGTATTACACAAAGCCCTCTATACATTTAATCTCAGAAGGATATATCCATGAGGACAGAGCTTTCAATATTTTGTTTGCTACTGTTTTACTCCATCAAACTCCATAATAATGATTCGGAATACTCTCAAGAACTCTTAGGCTGAGGAGATTGTTCAGTTCATAAAGTGCTCACAATTGAAGCCTACAGACCCCAGGAACCATGTGAAAAGTTAGGCATGGCAGCATGCATGTGCTACCAACACTTGGGGAAGCAGAAACTGTTAGATGCTTAGAGATTGGTGCTCAGGCAGCCTAGCCTAATTGTTCCTCTCCAGATTCATTAAGAGACTCTATCTCAAAACGTAAAGAGCAAAAGAAAGGATATCTGCCATTGACCTCTGGTCATAGCATCCACACAAATTCACCTGTTATACATGTGTAAGAACACATAAACTACTGTTTCTACAGTGGCAGTATAGGATAGACAGCCAATTCTTTTCCTTCCCTTTGAATATAATCTTTATCTTTGTATTATTCATTTCATTGTTCCAATGAAGTGACTTAAAAAAGAAACTTGAAAAGGTATTTGTTTATTTATTTATTTATTTATTTATTTATTTAGGCTCACAGTTCTGGAGTTTAATCTTTTACAGCTAATAAATCTTTGGGGCAGGAGCTTGAGATACTTGATCACATTGGATGTGCAGTCATGATGCTGAGTCCTTTGGGTCAACTTGCTTTCCCTTTTCTATACATCCTAGTACACCATAAAATGATGCTGCCCTGAAGTGGGTCTTTGCATCTTCATTAACACAATTTAGCAAATCTTTCATAGACATTCACAGAGATTCATTTCCATAGTGATTTTAAGCCCTATTGAGCTGATAATATCAACTGTAATAATATCCAGCTACTCAGTATTCATATGGTGACCTCATGAGGCCCTTCAATAAAAATGGTTGTTTAGCCTAAGAGCAAGCATCTTTTCTCCAAAATATACTATTAAGTTACAAAAGTTAAGAATGTGCCTATATCATGGTGGTTAGTGCCATTTAAACACCCAATATTTTAGTACATAGTTTTGTTTTGTTTTGTTTTTATTCTGCATAGCAGGAAATTACATTTTTGCCAAATAAAATCACCTCATCTCAAAAAACGCAGTACTGAAGCCCTCTGGAATGTCAGCAAAGTAAATAATTCAAGATAATTACATCACTGAAAACCTTAGCTGGTTGTGCACCAAATCTTAGGGATACAAACTTACTCTTATGGACTTTTCAAAGAACGATTGACATTATTAAAAAGCAAGAGAAATAAACTCCTGACGACATACTGTCGTCGATGTTTACACATTAGCGTGTTCCAAACTCCACTAACTCAAAGATTCTTATTTTGACACGAGGACATGTCCAACACTTCATTCTGAGAGTCTTAGTGGAAACCCTAGAATGAGAACACGAGCAATCAAGTCTTCCTCTTCATTATGCACCATCTAGACATGCTCTGAGTACATCAGAAACATCATTACTTTCAGACCGTAAGAAGCTAGCTGTTGCTTTTTGCCATCTTGCAAGATGGCGGGTGAGCAAAGTGAGGAAGCCTGATACAAAGGAGAAGAAATCTGTGGCCAAGGCGGGGGGGGGGGGGGGGGGAGAGGGAGGATGCTGCTGCTTCCGGTGCCCCAACCGCTGGCGCAGCCAGAGAGGGTAACCCTAAGGCTAAAAAGCTCTGCAAGGGGAAGCATCATTGCAGCGGAAACCCTGTCCTAGTACTCCCTATCTGCTATGTCTTCCAGAAAGGCCTTGTACAGAATGAAATAATCAGCTGCCAAGACTACAGTTGAAAAAAAAAAAAAGAGGAGAAGGTCCTTGCTACTGTCACAAAAAGAGTTGGTAGAGACAAAAACAGTGGAACCCCGGGTGGGGAAGCTTTGAAAAATGCCGAGGTATGATTCTACTGAAGATGTGCCTCAGAAGCTGCTGAGCCATAGCAAAAAGCCCTTCAGCCAACATGTGAGAAGGCTGTGCTCCAGCATCGCTCCCGGGACTGTCCTGATCATCCTCACTGGGGCCACAGAGGCAAGACAGTGGTTTACCTGAAATAGCTGGGCAGTGACTTGAATTGCTACTTGTGACTGGACCACTTGCCCTGAACAGAGTTTTTCTGCGAAGAACACACCAGAAGTTTGTCATCACCACCTCTACAAAAGTTGATATTAGCGATGTTAAAAATCCCCAAACACCTGCTTGGGGAAGCAGCTGCTCAAGCCCAGGCACCAGGAGGGTGAGATCTCTGAGAAGGAGAAATAAGAGATTACAGAGCAGCAATAGGCTCCTTAGAAAACTTTATTGATGATATTCAAGAGAGTAGGGAGGGGTCCCTAGGCCCCTTCTGTTATTATGGGTGTCTGGGAGGAAAATTGTGAGGGGGATGCTCAATGTTGGAGGCCAAGTTGGGGTTGGAACTCCTCAGCAACTGAGGGCCTCTCTCTTGCTCTCAGTGTCCTTGCTGGCGGTGGGAGGTTCAGGGTTTCTTATGCCTTGGAAGCCATGAGGTCATCACCCTCTTGCTGTAGCCGTATTCATTAAGTATTAAGTAATGGGTTTAATTTCTAGGCTGGGAGGAAGGAAGGAAGGAAGGAAGGAAGGAAGGAAGGAAGGAAGGAAGGAAGGAAGGAAGGAAGGGAAAAGACAGACAGACAGACAGACAGAAACACAGTGGCAGTGACAGAGACACAAAGAGACAAAGAGAGACAAAGACAGAGAGAGACGGGCATGGGGAGTAGGGACTATTGAAGGCCAGTTTCTTCTCTCCCATTCTCATTACTTTATTCAGCTCATGAATAAGTAGATGAGTTTGTGGTCTTCTTTCCAAATCAATGAAAGGGTTTTCAAGCTAGAAGGGTAATTTAAACTTACTGTCCACATACCCAAGTCACTCTCCCCTCCTCTAAACCTGATATATATGATTGTTTTGGAATGTTTCTAGTTGAAAGCTTGTGGCTGCATGATGAATATGCAGGCCATCATATCAAACACCCTGATGAATGGTAATGTGATCATTTGTCAATGTAAAGTTATCAATGTTCACAGAAGGCCAAGCAAGCAACTCCCCACCCACAACTCCAATCAGAGGTAGCTGGGTCTCCACCCACAAGGAAAACATTAGCCCTTTAACACAGCATATCCCATCACTGGATGACAGACTCAAAGCAAAAAGACAAATAGTGTGTCTGTCTGTGCTTAAAAATGGCTGTACAAATACAGCTTCTATATTTCTACTTTGGGAAGGGAATGTTCGTGAGCAGAATTTTAATTAATTAACCATTATTTTTAAGACTAAAATAATAATATAGCTTCAAAAACTTTTTTTTTACAAACTGTACTTCTGAGTCATAGCAATTAATACAACAGACAGTGTCTACCTTCTCCAATTTATGTATGGAATCAAAAAAGATAACAACACAGTGTGGTTATGCACACTCTAGGAACTGGACCAGTGTGGGAATAAAACTCTCCACATATTGCTTCTTTCTAGAGAATATAATTTTACCAGCTCATCACTGATTCCTCACAAATAATATTCTTTTGTTTTTATAACAGTAAATCCTGTTTGAGGTTATGATTTCATTAAAGAAAGGCCTCTGAAATATGTGAAAATAATATATTTAATTATTGGTCACATACTTGAAGGAAATGGTTCAGACTCAACATATACAGCAAAAGAAAAATGAGTTCTTTTCACTGGGCTTCATTTTCTTCCTCTGGAGAGTGCTTTGAATAGTATCTAACATGAAAAAATAAGTTGTATATTCCTTCAACAAAGAAATGGATACAGAAATTGTGGTATATTTACACAATGGAGTACTAATCAGCTATTAAAAACAATGACTTCATGAAATTCCTATGCAAATGGATGGAACTTGAAGCTATTATCCTGAGTGATGTAACCTAGTCACAAAAGAGCATTTATGGTATGTACTCACTTATAAGTGGATACTAGCCCCAAAAGCTCTGAATATCCAAGAAACAGTTCACAAAACTTATGAAGCTCAAAGAGAATAAAGGCCAGAAGGTGGATGCCTCAGTCTTTCTTAGAAGGGAGAAGAAAATGCTTACAGGAGGAAATAAAGGAATAAATAGAGGAGCAGGGACTGGAGAAAAGATCATCCAGAGACTGCCTTACCTTGGGATCTACCCCATATGCAGCCACTGAACCCAAGCATTATTGCTGATGCTAAGTAGTGCTTACTGGCACAAACCTCATATGGATGCCTCCTCAGAGGCTCTGCCAGAGCCATACTGATGCAGAGGAGGATGCTTGCAGCTAACCATCAGACAGAATACAAGGACCCCAATGAAGGAGCTAGAGAAACGACTGAAGGAGCTGAAAGGGTCTGCAACCCCAGATGAAGAACAAAATGATCAACTAACCAAAAGCACCACAGCTCCCAGAAACTAAAACACCAACCAATGAGTTCGTATGGAGGGACCCCTGGCCCCAGGTGCACATGCAGCAGAGGACAGCATTTTCTGGTATCAATGGGAGAAGAGAACTTTGGTCTAGTGAAGGCACATTGTCCCAATGTAGGGGATTGCCAGGGTGCCGAGGTGGGAGAGGGTCGTTGGAAGAAGGAGCACCTCATAGAGGCAATGGGAGGGGGGAAGGAGATAACACCTGAAATGTAAATACAGAGAATATCCAATCTTTAAAAAAGGAAAGAAAGAAAAGTTGTGTAATAATGTGTATGCAAATTGCTAAGGATCGAGCCTAAGAGTGGCAGACAGCCTGGATTATAATTCTGAATAGTCCATGTCAGAAGCTGAAGGATTACACCACTGGCAGTAAAGATTATTTAAAGTGAATTGCAATTGTCTTTGACAAAAAGATATTTTTACTTCCAGTCTTATCTATCTCATAAATATATTAAATATTCAAATTATTTCATCTAGTAATAAATTTATGTTTAGCATTGAAATATCTATATAAATGTGAGTAGAATGAATACTTAGCTTTATGAATTGTTGGACAGAGTAAGGCTATTGAGTAGCTATTACTTAGGCAAACTTATATAACTTTTAATTTTACATTACTTTTCTTGAATTTTCTTGGATAGCCTGACAAGGAACTCAATTGAAAGTCTGAGTTAAGAGTGGGAGATTAAAGAACATTCTATTCTAAATGAGATGTCCTCATCAAACTTCTCTCCTTAGGGTTCAGGGAGAATTGTGGACAGGAGACAGAAAGATTACAAGAGACAGAGGGGACGAAGGAAAACAACAACAACAACAAAAACCAGTGTCTTCCAGTCACAACAGGGTTGATGTCCGTATGAACATTCAGAAACCATGGATGCAGGAACAGGGTTGGAAAGACGAAAGCCAGACAGGCTCCTAGGGGTGCGTGGGAGGAATGCATGGCAGAGTCCTACCCAATATCCAGAACCTATCTGCGACTGGTTCCCACTTGGAAAGGAAAACAGCTTTCTCCAGTGGGGTCCTACTGGTATATTTACCACACATAAGGGGAGACAGGCACGAGGAGGCGAGCAGAGAAGGAACTCAATAATTTTCCTGTAAACTTTTTGTTTCATGCTGCTATGTTTGGATTTTTGTTTGTTTTACTGATATTTTAGGAATTTTTCAATTTTGTGGTGGTGGTGGTGGTTGTGTGTGTGTGTGTGTTTGTGTGTGTGTGCGTGTGTGTGTGTGTGTGTGTGTGTATGTGAAAGAGAGAGAGAGAAAGAGAGAGAAGAGAGAGAGAGAGAGAGAGAGAGAGAGAGAGAGAGAGAGAGAGAGAGAGAGAGAGAGAGATTCTTGTATTTATTTTTATTTTTTCCTTTGAATTTTTGTTTGCTTGGGGGTTTTCTTTATTTGTTCCCCCATTTCCCTGTGGTTTTTCCCCCTCTAAATGTAGAGAAAAAGAAATAAGAAACTTGAGTGGGTAGGTGAAGAGCATCTTAAAACAGTTGGGAAGGAACATGATCAGAATATATTATATGAAAGAATTTTCAATTAAAATCAGAAGAGATATTTTTGAGTTATGGGTGATACGTTCATCCCTAACAGTCAACTTTATCTTCTTAGCCATTGTACCCACTCCATTTTTTATCTGCCTTCATCCATTCCCTTCATCACAATGTTTCCAATGAACTGTACTGACCTACTGACATACATTTAAGGGGTCTAGAATATACATTATCCAGTCGTTCTTCAGTCTGGGTTTTCACAAAGCTTACTAATTCTCTCTGTGCCAGCTGTTTTTAGTCATCTGTGTCTTCCAATAAAAAAGTTGGGTTATTAAAGTGGTTAAGAAATTGGGCTTCAAAGTTATTGTGGCGTAGGGTCAAATCCCAAGTTCCTGCTTACTACCTTAAGACACACCATACAATACTCTACAGCTCCCTCAGGTCACAATGAGGTCAGAAAGTTAACTCTTATCTGGAGGGCTGTTACAAAAACAGAGTTCCTCTGGCACCATAAAGATCAGCAACTATGTAAGAGCTGCTGAGTGAAAGCTAGCCATCAGTAAATGGTCCTTCATTTTTAGCTGAAGGTGTTTTGGGACACTACAAAAGAGCCTTGTGATTTCATCAGTGCTTCTCCTTTTCCAAACTTAATGTCATTAAAGTTGTATGTTTTTATTCTATTTAAAATGTAGTCTTAAAAGTTTAAGAGATTTACCCTGACTATAATATTTCAAATATTGCTCATAGAACATTGAAATATTAATAGACAATTCTACATGGATACTTGTTTTACCTTGTTGTATTTTAAGTAATGAATGATATTTCTTAGCTTGGTAAGGAAAAATGATATGCTTAAATCTCATCCTTTGTCTTATGAAATTAACTGTCAGCTATCGGGACACCATTAACCTTTCTAATTGAGAAGGGTCAGGAGATGAGAGGAAGAGCAATAGTTGCTACCTAGAATGTCACCTCTGTCATTTCTGCAATAGCTTCTACCTTAAGAAATGCATCATGAATATAGAAAATGGAAATAACCTCCCTTGGGCTCTCAAAACAAACTCTGTTAGCTTATTGGGATTTTAAAACTCTTTGTAACCATAAGAAAACATTTGAAGCATCTTTACATGGTCTAAGAGGCAATGTTTAGAACTAGCAAACTAGACACCTGGGTAAAGTCTAACATCAAGAACTTGTGTGCAACTTTCGAAATTTGTATAATGCTAGGATCACCATCTGCACAGCTGTCATGAAAGTTCCCAGAGAGTGTCGTTCAGACTGCGCTAAAAGTTCTTATGACCCTCAGAAGGTTTGGGAAGTATCATCACACAGTTTCTTTGTTATCTGGGGCAAACATTGCCTACCTTACTTTTCATCCAAACACAATCTAGTGCTCTTATGAAGCTTAGCATGAAGCATTCTAACTCAGTCTCCACAGCTTATCAGGACAGGATCTGTGACTTGGTATTTTGGTTGTGGGACCAGTGAGCCATGGGACCTGGAGAAGCAGGCCTGGAGCAAGTGTGTTGTCAAGCCATATCTGAATCAGGGAAATAATTTCCTAATATCTTCAGGAACAGGACCGTTTCCCCACTGTCCTGGGCCTGCATTCTCTAGTGCAAGTAACCCTATGACCCTACCTTTGCCTCACCAGAGGAGGTCACATAGGCCAGTTGCCAGGTTAAAATTCTTTCCCATTATAAGGTCATGTCTAGCAGCACCTGGAATTCTTCTTCATGAAAATGAAGCATCCCAGCGTCATGGCCACTGCCAATGATGACACACATTCATTCCCCAAAGGTTTAAATAGATTCCCCCCCCAAATAAACTAAACCAGTTCTCCTTAACCACACACTTAGTAGCCTCACTCATGACCAAGATTCTGCCTTCACCTTCCCTTGCATCGCTAAGCTTCTCTCCCTCCAGCCCAGCCATGTATGACATGGGCCTGAGGACCCCATGGAGAAGTGGACTTGTGGCAGCATTTGCTGACCAAGTTTTAGACAAAGAGCACATCTAAGTAGTATTGTATCTCATAATCTGCCGGTTCACTTCTGGCCTTTACACTTATGTTCACTTTTTCCTGAGGTGCAGAATCAGTTTGCTATACATTTTTTAATCCTTTATTACTCCATGCAAAATTCTTGATACTACATAGTAAGGTTTATTCTCAAGGCTATAACATTTGCTTTTTTTTTTAACTCAGCATTTTCTTTACTTACATTTCAAATGACATGCTTCTCCTTATAGACCTGATGTCTTTTCCTAAATGTAAGAGGGCTCTATAAGAGGATTTATTCTCTACAGAATAATTCGCTTCTCCACTGTTGGTGGGGTTGTAAACTGGTACAACCACTCTGGAAATTAGTCTGGTGATTTCTCAGAAAATTGGACATAGTACTATCTGAAGAACCAGTTATTCCACTTCTGGGCATATACTCCAGAGAAGCTCCAACATACAACAAAGACATATGCACCACAATGTTTATAGCAGCCCTATTTATAATAGCCAGAAGCTGGAAAGAACCGAGATGTCCTTCAGTAGATGAATGGATACAAAAATTGTGGTATATTTACACAATGGAGTACTACTCAGCTATCAGAAACAATGACTTTATGAAATTCTTAAGAAAATGGATGCATCTAGAGAACATCATCCTGAGTGAGATAACCCAGTCACAAAAGAACAGACATAATATGCAGTCACTGATAATTGGATACTAACCCCAGAAAGCTCTGAACACCCCAGAAACAACTCACAGACTATATGAAGTTCAAGAAAAACAAAGGCCAAAAAACTGAAAAATCATTATGCTTAATCTTTACACACCAAAAAAATTTTGACTATTTCTAGATTACATCTTGTTTTACATGTACTTTATGCTCATTGTAACTAGTAAGATTTTAATGTATACTACCAAACCTTTAAAAAAATCAAGTACTGACAGAAATGTATTCAAATACTTTTATGCAAAAATGCTTTTAAAATCTGTACATTTATTTCTGTTTTTAAAATAAAGTTGTTCAATTAAAAAATGTAATTTTTTGTTGTGTAAAAATAAAATATGACAATAAATAAGGTCCAGTGCTGAGTTTCAATAAAAGAAAAATAGGACCTAAACTTTTCTTGGTAATGCCAACTTAAGTTTTAAGTGCAAACTTCTCAAAGGTAACATACAACATTCTCTTTCTCCTTAGAAGAAATAAACAAAAAGTTCAGCAATAAGGACTTTCACTTTTGCAGAAAAAAAAGGAGGAATTTTTAAAGGGTATTTACATCTACAATGAAAAATCATAATGTCACACACACTTTGCAACATCATTTTACATTAATGTTGTCTTCTATCTCCAAGATAATAACTATGTGATAACTTAAGGCTGGTGTTGAGTGATAGAGTATATTCCTAGTATGCATGAGACCCTAAATTTAATTCACACACAAACACACAGAGGCATGCAGCACACATATATGCACACAAAACCACTAAGACTTATGACTTCTATTCATTTATAGTACATGGAATAAAGTTTCAAGTAAATTGGTAATTTTTCTCATTTATAATGGGCAGAGGTACAAATCATGATTGCCTTCTCCAGTGCTAAAGCATATTTAAACTTGTAAAAGAAGTTTCTAATTTCTTTAAGTCACGCCAATGTTTTTCTTCATTGCAGCATTATTTTAAAAGAAACTTGGATGTTGTCTCTAATGAGGACAAAGCGTAGCTCATCTCTGCTAGTTTCCCATGCATTTTCACTCTTGCCTTCTTCACCCCAAAGCCATCATGATTTACAATGAGCTTTTGTTTGAATTTCATGCACACGTTGTCGTGTTTGTCAGAGGAGACGGAGCCAACTCTTCCTGAGCCACAAGGTGAGCTTTAGAGAAACTTATTAAAGGATTTTATGTTTGAATTTAGAAGAAATTGTCGGTTCTTTCCACTTTTGAGGGTTCCCTTTTCAAAGATGCCAGGCTCAAAACCACTTCAAAGCCAAGTCTCTATCAAATATCCATGAATGACTGACTTGGGACAGCTTGACTCTCAAAAATGAGAGACCACTGTAACAGTAGCTTTCCTTTTACTGTGGCTCATAGGTGAGCCAGTAAACCAAACCAAACCAAAACAAAACAAAACTAAAGGCATGCTGTAAGAGATATGTAAGAATAACTAAAACTGCAGCTCCCTAATTGTGGTGCTTTGAGTATGCTTGGTCTGGCAAATGGCACTATTAGGAGGTGTGGCCTTGTTGGAGTAGGTGTGGCCTTGCTAGAGTAGGTGTGGCCTTGTTAGAGTAGGTGTGGCCTTGTTGGTATAGATGTGTCATTGTTGGAAGAAGTGTCTCACTGTAGAAGTGGGCTTTGAGTGTCTCCTCCTAGTCCAGTAGGAGACAGTCTGTTTCATGACTTCCTTTGGATGAAGATGTCAAACTCTCTACATGACTTCTCCAGCACCATACCTGCTTAGATGCTGCCATGCTTCCTGCCATGTTGATAATAGACTAAACCTCTGCACCTGTAAATAAGCTGCAATTAAATGTTGTCCTTTATAAGGGTTATTTTGGTCATGGTTTCTCATCACAGCAAGGAAACCTTAACTAAGACAGAATTTGGTAACAGGAACTGGGGTATTGCTCTGATAGGCTTGACCATGCTTTTGTTTGGAGGAATGTGGATTTTGGGACTTTGGAAAGCAGTGAACTGCTTTAAGTGGGGTTTAGTGGACCATCCCTGTAAGAATATGGAAGACACTGGTTCTGAGGGTGATTTGAACTATGCAGACCTGCTGCAAAAGGCAGTGGAGAAGAATTTCAGTGTGTGGATTAAAGACTATTTCTGTGGTTTTTTGTTGTAGAATGTGGCTGATTTATGCCCTTGTTTGAAGAGTCTGCCTGAGACTAAGGTAAAAAAAAAATTTATATTAATCACAGTGACAAGAGAAGTCTCAAAGCCCATCAACATGGTGACATGCTTCCTCTAACAAAGCCACCCTTCTCAATGTGCCACTGCCAGGGCCAAGCATTGTCAAAGCACCACACTAGTACTACTCTAGTTCTTCATAGACTCGCTTATGAATTTCATTGATCACCAGGAACCATATCAGATGTGAAGTCTGGCCACAAAAGAGAAACTCAGGCTCAAATAGCCACTGTGCTTTCCACATGCAGTTCTGTTACAGGAGGTGACATTTTTCTCTACCACTGTGAAAACATATCCTGACTTAATCATGGCCCTCTGATTCTCTTCACCATGCCCACTAGGCTACTCCATATTGGCCATGGCCTGGTGCTATGCTGATTTACACAAAGGTCATCAAAAATCTAATAGTCAAAGCAGTTCACTACTCACCCTCTGTGTCTTCTTTCTATGTCTCTGCACTCACATTGTTGGTTATAGGCATAATTCCTGCTCCTTAGACTAGCCCCATGGATACTCTTGAAGTCAGTGGATGAGTGTAAATCTTTTGTTATTCAACGGTTATATCCATTCAATATGCCATTCACTCAAACTCCTTACTCCGCTGATATGTCTTCTATAAATGACCACTTAGGGTGTTCGTCCTTTCTTCACCTGTACCTTCCATCCTCTCTGGATTCTTTACCACTCTACAGCCCAGCCTCGGTGGACCACATCAACCCAGCTTTCATTCATGCTAAGCCAAATGTCAATGAGGGTTTGAAGGCTCAGAACACTTCCATGACAATGAACCAAAATTTGTCAATATTCTTCTTTCCATAAGAACACTTTCAGACATTTTAGTCTTAGAACCACATTCAAACACCAAAATCAACCCATTAGTGATTCTAAAATCTGGTCATATTCATTGTATGTCTACCACCATTCACCATGTTAGCAATTAAAACTGAGGTTTCAATTAAAATAGGTACTTGTAGATTCATTTAAATTATACAAATAAAACTATAACATATTTTAATTAGTTAGAATGCCCTTAAATTGTGAGAAGAGTGGTGTTTTGAATAATTTTGATTAGTTTAGAACAAAGGTAGTTACTTACTCTACATTCAGCTTCTTCTAATATATTATGTTTATTATGAGGAGAAAATCTAGCATCATGTGGACGTTGACATAGAAGTAGAAAGAGTCCTGGTATAACCCTTATAGCCAATCACACTATTCTTCTATGATACCATATCCAAACTCAACTAACCAATAGAGGTAGTATAGACTGGGGCCTAGCATGAACCATTCATGTTCTGTTAATGTCTATTCCTCTATAGGTTTTCGATCTACTATTTTGTAATATCATAACCTAGTAATGTATAAATCAACAATGTTTTAGTGGGTTATACAGACGTTCTGGAGGTGTTGCATCTCAGCACATAATGTTCAAAATTTACATTTGACTATGTCGCCACCAATCTTACAAATCAGAAAGCTGCTATCGTCATTAAAGTGATTAGAAATTTTTCAAAATTATGGAGTAATTACATAAACTCTCTTATTTGAGATTGCCATTGTACTCTGGCTTGAAGTAGAAATGCTTGTGCATATTTCCCTCAAACTACTAAAAATGCACTCAAGGATTAACACATGTGAAAATTAAAAACTGTTTTCTTGCTTCACAGAGGACAGTGTTAAAGGAAACATATTTCTTTTACTGAGCCTATATAGAGGTGACAAACACAGTAATCACAAGCTCAGTGTGGTGCCATTACCCCAATTTCTGCAACAGCAGTTATACCCAACAAAGGATTTGTGTGTGTGTGTGCGTGTGTGTGTGTGTGTGTGTGTGTGTGTGTGTGTACACCATCAGAGCAAATAGGGGCACAAGAAAACAATGAGATTCAAATGGTTTTTCAAAGATGGAACTATTTAGAAATATCTACTTTCTGAATAGTGAGTTAAACCACTCATTTAGATAGTGCACACGCAGTACCACTACCACAACCACCACCATCATCACTATGACTCTATCACTTTTTTTGGGGTTGGGCAGGTGCTGGGATATCTATGAACTCCATAGCCAAAATATGAAACAAAACAGCAAGTTCAGCAAGCATAGTATACCCAGAAAGAGAAGTAGCTGACTGTTGTTGGCTTTATGATCAATATCTCAAATTGTCCATTCACTTTTAGAAGAAGTATTTAAAGGTATCAAAACTTAGAACTGCTTTAATTATAAAATTTTCAAAATAATTTTTAATGTTATTTATTGTAGAAACCACAATTGCACTTTTGATATCTCTAGAATCTCTGTGAAGACAGGATATCCCAACTGGTATGTCTCTCTCTCTTTCTCTCCCTCCCTCTCCCTCTCCCCCCACCCTGTGTGTGTGTGTGTGTGTGTGTGTGTGTGTGTGTGTGTGTGTGTGATGTTATCTTGATTATAAATCCATGGTCATTTGAGAATGAAGAGTTAATTGCTAGGACCCTATCCTTAAGCTAATATTTTATCTTTATCTATTAAACACAAGAATACATCAAGAAAAATACCTATTCACTTTCAGATGGCTATGCCAGTCAGTCATACAACATCTGTAAAGATTCTCTGTATACTCACAAGAAAATAGAGTGGCAGGTATCATTTTAACATTATTATATAAATGTTTCCCCTTATAAAGAACTGTTCCAAGGTCACCAGAAATCTCAGGTCCCTGAGTCTCAGATGAGAAGCATTGCATGGATATTGTTGTAGGATAATTATTTTCATATTTGTTTGTGAATTCCAAATTTTGAGGAGGAGGTAGATTAAAGTTATTGGCAAATCAAATTAAAGCAGGTCAATAATGAAAGGAAAGGTAGAGCTTTAAAGCCTAATTAATCTCATGTCGGAGGCAGGATTCTTCTAGGCTACCAACCACTCACCAATTTGGTTAACACAAGTGATAAATGAGTATAGAGAGTATGAATTCCTAAAATGTTCACTAATAATCACAATGACTTAATGCAGATACACTTTAACAATCTTTAGTCACTGGAAAAGAAGAGTCGCTATGAGGACTTCAGAAGATAAACTTTCTAGCACAGTGCTAGACCCTTAGTAAACATTACCTAAAAATCTATGGTTTTCTACTCAAGAAATGTCTTCTTCAAGGCAGTATATAATACAGTTTACACACACACACACACACACACACACACACACACACACACAGAGAGAGAGAGAGAGAGAGAGAGAGAGAGAGAGAGAGAGAGAGAGAGAATCAAGGCAAGGGACAAAAGTAAAACTCTAAATCACAGTGGTCTTGAATGCAAAATATAAATAAATATTTATTGTAGAAACAACTTGCAAGTATTACTGATAAGAGTTTGGCTTGGAGCAAGGTTACCTTAGATCCAGCACCAAGTCTCAGGATTCTGTTTATGTGGCTGTCCAATGAATCATGAAAGTTCAATTTGTAAAGACGTTTTAAGTCTTAGGAGTTGGATGCTTTCAGCATTGTAGAATTTTGGTGTCTTTGGGTACTTATTGTTTTCCATTGATTAGTACTGCAATGTATGGAGTATTTGCTTCTATAAATGGATTTCATTTCTAGGCATGTGAAAGAGGTAATTGCCACATTCTTTCAACTCTTTTCTGAAGTGAAGTATAAACAAAATCAAAACCAAAATCACTCTGCATTGGCTCTTTTTCTGTTTGTACCTCTCAATGAAACCATCTCCCCGGCCCTTAGGCAGACTTTGAATTTTTTTTTGACACCAAAACATGCCACACAAGTGATCACAGAGACAAATAAGCAACCAAACGTGCCTCAACCCTTTCTCAAAATGAACAGTCAAAGAAACTTTGTTCTCTACGCATTTGACTCTGGAAGTGGTAGTTCCTGGCCATGAGGTTAAAATGCTAAGAACCTGGTACATAGAAACTGCTTTCATAGAGAATTATATCTGACTTCACATGGAGTTTGCATCTAACAATCTAACATTTAAGCCTGTGGTAAGCCGGGTTGGTGTTCTATTCTTGTGGATGATTCCAGAGCCTAATTTGGCTTAATTATTAGTAGTTGGTTTGCAATAAAAATGGACAGTAAAAAGTTTATGTAATAATTCAAAAGGGTGCATGGCAGGAAATATAAAAGAAGAGCACACGGTAGGGAGAAGAATGTTATACTGTCAAACATGAGGCAAAGAGTCTTAATTACAGTTTCCTGTTTTTTGCAAAGGACAGGACCAAACCCATGCCCCCCCTCACCAAAGCAGACAGCCCACAGAGAAACCATAATGATGACAGTGGAAGGCTTACGGTCATAAATTTAAAGGTTCAAACTTTTATAAGGCCAATACCTACAAACGCTGTAATCAGTAAATTAGAACAGAAAGGAAAAAGCCTAGAGAAATAAATACAGATGCTAAGGCTACGGGGTTTGTAGCCTATGGAACCCGAAGAGCTGTAAACATGGAGGGTTCAAAGCAATTAGTGCATGATTGCAAATGCTAACAGAGGCTCATGGAACAACATCGCTGATGATGGATAGTGGAATAGCAGGGGAGAGACAACAGAAAACTCCAAGGGAAAGACAGAGAGGGACGTAATGAGGTCAGAAGCAATTCGTAGCCACTCGGCCTGTAGCTCCGTGAGACTGTTCTCTCATATCCCTTCTTAAGGGATCAGTCCACCATATCTGAATATTATACCTTACAGGCTTACACAATGCCCTTTAACAATGAGACTATAACACAACTGCCAAGATCCATAGTTGATCTATGTTTCTAGTGAAATGTGCACGGTTCTTTAAGTTTGGTCTCCATGTTTAGCATAAACATACATGACACATGATTTCTTTTGCAAAGATTGTTTTCTCAAGGCAAAGAGGCCTGATTCAAAGGTGGAACTTTTCATGTGACATCCGTGTTTTCTGGGGTTGGGTATTGTTTGTTCTTGCTTCTGTTTGTTTGTGGTAGCATCAGTCTCAGGGTTTTTGTAGAGTAAATGCTTTTTGTGTTCTTTGCAGTGCCTACACTTGAGGGGTTCATGATTTCTGACAGTTTTGCACTTTAACTCTACATGAAGTGTCAAGGCAGGCAAAAGAGGATTAATCTTGGACGGCCCTGTTTGGCTTAGTGACAGTTTGATGAATTCACTGGAAAGTTTAGATCATTAATTAGCCTATTTTTTTATTTTGTGTATTTTCCTTATTAATCTTGTTTTTATGTTCCTTTCATCCGCCTATAAATAAACATTTGTTCTGTCAACATAGGCACTGCTCCTTGGTGGTGCATAGTCTACCTTGCTTTAGCTGTGGGTGTTTCTTGGGTTTATTGATGTTTGTTAAAATGGATTCACTCTCAGTCCTAAGCTGAAATGAAATTGCTACTTCAATACTTTTGTCTCGGTCGGTCTTCCCATTCCATTTTCATTATTTCATTGCACTTTGTTTAAAAGGAAAATACAAGGAGCAGGGTGTGTGATAACACAGAGGTGCGGAGAGCAGCCTGGGGAATAACATCTATGGCTAGCTCTTCCACGCTTTATTTCCCTGAGGAATTTTTCCTCCTTATTCTTCACCATCTGTATGTGTGTGCGCGCACGCACGTGCCTGTGTGTGTACGTACACGTGTGTGCCTGCATGCTTCTGCGTGATCTTTGTTTATTGAGATTCCTGATGTTTAACTTTAACTTAAGAAATGACTTATTCAGATCTTAATTCAGTCTTTCAGAGACTATTCTGGTTCCTACATGAAGCAGACCAAGATAGGGAAGTGAGGTGGAAGGCAGGCAAGTGGGGGAAGCCACGGGTTGACTTGGTGACCCTGGTGAGTAGAGATGGAATGGGGCCACTGTTAATACTCTCAGTGTTTCAATGAGCTCATATGCAAAAATAAATGATATAAAATGCTCTTCTGGATACAAAGGCAAGTATTCACTAGGTTATACTCTTCCCACTAGCAAGATATGGAGAAGTAAAGATGCCTAGTTACCCAGGGCTCTCTAGTATGTGGTCTCTGGCCTCTAATAAAACAGATTATATAGAAATGCTTAACTTGTCGTAATAAACTAAAGTCGTCAACTCAGCAAATGTAGAAGAATTTTAAATTTTTTGATCTGGCAAGGGATTACATTTAAAAGTCTTTTAGGTCTGTGCAATCTTGCTGAAATATAGACACTACCTTAGTACACACCATTATTAGTTTATAGACAGAATCACCCATATTCAAAAATGATGACTAATTGAGGAGCAGATGAAGCAACAGATCAGAGAAGGATTTGACAGACTGAGTCAGAGATTGGAGATGCCCAACTCCCAGGAGCATAGAGGCGGTTTTACCAGGACCGTTTCACAGAGACAGGCTTCAGGTAAAGATAGAAATGAACCAGACAACAAGAAGAAGCCCAAAGATTAGAACCTTTTGCCAGTTAGTTTAAGGTCAAGCAGACCAATTCAGTCAGAAGCTGAGAGAAGCCAGTTTGAATCAGTCATCTAGGAAACTTAAATTGTATAGAGGACATGGTCTTCCATACTGAGGCCTAAGGATAATTATAACAGAGAAAAATGGTTGGGGCTCAGCCCAAGCTGTGTATTCACACAGCTTTGAAACAGGCTCTCACCTCGTCTTATTATCTGAGAAAATAAAAGATACATTTATAAGCAAATATAAATAATTTCTTAAAAACACTGTCATCACTAGAATTCCAAATCTAAATAAAACTATGTATATAGAGTTAAGTAGAGTGTTTCTAAGCTACGATGTCTATTCATTGCATAGAGACCCATTGCAACATTTTCCCTATATAAACACAGATCTTAAAGTCATGAAATCCAAGTTTGTCCACTTTCAGAAAAGTCAGGAGAAACTTAGAGAAATGCCCCAATCATCAGTTTCCTCTTTGTCTTTCAGACATATCACTTGGAAATTCAGTGGTTACATTTAATGTCTTTCAGAACCATATACCCAATAGAGAGAGAAGGGGGAAATGGTATGGCCAGCCCAGATTACCAATGCCCATCTGGGACATTGCATTTTGTTTCATTTTGAATTCGTTTATGTTTAATGGGTACCTATAGAAAGACATCATAAAGAATCCAGCATTCTCCTACATGCTTCTAAGATCATTTGTCAGGTTCAGTGTTAATGAACACGAGCAAAAGGGGTGAAAGGCCAGCTTGGAGCTATTTAGCATGTCCTGCCATTTTTATGTGCAAAGCACTGAAGGGATGGTTGTGGCTTCACAAAATTCTAGTTTTAGAGGTGATTACTTGAAAGGAGCTTGAGTAAGCCTTCCAACTCCAGTCACTTCAAACCATGCACTTTCCAGCATACAAAGTAAATCCAGTCTGCCGTATGCTTTTCTCATTAACAGAAACTCCGAGGGTGGTTTCACAGGGATTTTTATGTATTGTTCTACGTTCTTTGTTTGATTTATAAACTGCTGAGGGGAAATGGGGTTGTAAACCTAATCCAGGTTTATGATATAAAAGGGCAGCCCATTCTAGAAACACCTTGTGGTCTTACAAATAGAGTTAACTTTAAGCAATTTATTTAGTTAAATAACTGACTCAACTATGTATTAAATTGCTGCCAGTTGGAAATAATGGGGCTTGGCAGTTTTACTGTCAAATGTAGAGGGTATAGGAAAATATGTGGAGAGGGGCGAGTTGCAATAGACCAAGCTGGTGCAGCATTTAGTGATGGAAAAACCAAGTAATTCACCTTGACCGCACTCAAAGGGAAAAAACTGAACAGCAAGTTCTCACTATTAAACAGTTAATTACAGTGTGTTTATGTGTATAGGGCTTGATTGTTAATTGCATAAACTAAGTTCTATAAAAACAAGTACTTGCTGCCTGGCATCCTGGGTGCTTAAAAGATTAATGTAACTTGTGAGCTGGTCTGTTTTCCAGGGTGCAAACTGATTGACATCAATGGGAAGTCTGGATTTTAGAAAGGCTCTTTTATAGGATGTTTTGAGCAAAAGATAAACTCTGATGTGAACACACAACACTAATACAAAAGGTGTGAACTCTACACTCCCTGCTTCAATGTGTCTTATGGATGAGAGTCTTACTCCCATTTCTCCCTGCATGAAAATGAGAGAAAAGAATATAAAATATATAAACTAACACATAAGATTTTGAAGTCTCTTCAGTATATACTCTTTATGATCAGTTACAGATGGGAAGACACCTAAGGGAAAGAAATCAAGGAATACACAATTGTTTGGACCAGGAAAAGGAAAGTTGAGAAGTAATATAGCATGTTCTTAAAGCTTATGAAAATATTAATATGAAATACCAAGCCAGCTATCAATTCTATCAGTCCACAGGCATTGGGTGTAACCCAAAAGTTTCAATAGAACTAGCCAGGGAGAGAACTAAAACTCAGAATGGAGTTTAAGGGTGCTTGCTGTTCTTGTGAAGAGTCTTGAATTGAGTAACCAGGATGCATTGGGTGGCTCACAGCCAACTCTAACTCTATTTACAGAATATCCAAGCTCTTTTCTGTCCTTCATCGGCATACACACTCAAATGCACATAAAAAAACAGACAGATACACTCACATTCTCACACTTACAAATACAATAAAACTTTAAAGAAAAGACAAACATTGATTATTGAGTCTTTAAGTCTGATTGTACATTGTATAAAATTCAGCCAAGTTAATACCACATTTGTGATTGTTTAGATAATGGTAAAAACTACAACATATATTAAGCAGTAGTTTTATAGTTAGGAAAGAAGGCAATATGGTTAATATAAATAAAATACAAATATAGTATCAGGTGAGTCTTTTGTTGTTTATATTTAGTTAAAACTAGATATAAAATTAACTATAGCTTATGCCTTTTAAAAGTTCTATGACCTCCATGTTTTCTAAGGCTGTTCCAAGACTGAGGGTGAGCTTAGAACTCCAAGCTTTACCTGAGTCTCACAGTCCAATTTAAAAACTGACAATAAGGTTAGGGGAGATTGTTCACTGGATAAACATGCCTGCTATGCAAGCATGGGAACATAATTTTGAAACCCAAAAAGCCACATAAAATCTAGGAATGCAAACATGTACATAGGACTACAACCTCAGAGTTGGGCCAGCAGTCCAGGTGGATCCTGAGAGCTCAGTGTCCAGCCAGCCCGCCTAAAATGATGAGCTTCTGTTTTCAGAGAGATCCTGTCTCGAGCAATAAGGTGGAGCGAGACAGAGAAAGATACAGTAGGTCCGACAACACAGTGACTTTCACATGTAAGCTTGTAGTAGTAGTGGTAGTGGTGATGATGATGATAGTTGTGGTGATATTATTGACGATGATATGATGATAATAATAAACAGTATTTGTTTAGACATGGCATGCGTGTAGCATGGTTTACATGAGGGTACCACACAACGTTAATGGTACCTTTTAAAATCTTAACATGCTTTGCTTTATCATGTCTTATGGAAAAGTATTTCTAGCTCCATCCCAAATTTGTCCAGTGTTTGAGTATATGTGTGGGTGCTCTTTTTTTTTTTTTTTTTTTAGTATGCTTTGACTCTGATGAGTAAGGAGTCAGTCAAAAGTATAACCTATTTCTATACTAAGTTCTGGATAAATACATGAAGATAGCATAAGACCAAGAGCAGGCTTCACCACACAACTTAACTTGTGTGCAGAATCGGGACATCTGATAGTATTCCAAGGCAGGGTAGCTGAAAGACAGCATGCAGCTTGAATGTAAGTTGTGTCTGGTTCAAATCAGGAGTAGAGAACACAGCTTTTGTTCTTCCCTTCTGGGAACTCCAAGCTCAATGGTGTAAAAATTGTTCAAAAGGGGAGTTCGGTTTGATGGATGAAGCTAAGAGATAAGTATGATCTTAAAATGATATACTACCTCAAGAAACTCATTTCACCCTCTCCCATTAGTCTTCAACATAAACAAAAAGCATTCCAACATTTATTTGCAATGGGCCTGGTTTATTTTCTTTTATCAGAGTTGGGGCTTTCCCCCATTACTCTTACTAGCTTTCTTTGAGGCAGAAGTATGGCTCTATAAAAAAAGGGATGAAATCCTCTGCTCATTAACTCTCGTGTTAGTAAACTTTTTCTTCTCAACTGCAAGCCTTGTAATTCTTCAAGCCACCCCTCTCCCCTTCTATTCGCACACTCTGAGCTTTGCATGTCAGTCCCAAGTGCCTCACCCCATCAGTTAAATTAGCTATTTTTACAGCATCTCACAAAAAGGGTTTACAGCCCAAACTCTTTCCTCTAATCTAGCTCTTCTTTGCCGCATGTGCAATTTCTTTATTGACTTTAGGTTTGGGGAGCTTTAAAAATAATACATATCAGTGAGGGCTGCCTGCTTTCTGATCATATGTTTTCTCCTGCTAATCATCCAGTTACCTGATTAGAAACAGATGCAATCTATTTGAAACGTGAACTTAAAGAGTGAACTGCTGATGACGGCTGGTATTTTTAGATGGCCCGTGTGTATGCCACAGAATGCCTTAGAAAGTTTCCAAGGCTAAATTGTAGACTATATTTTATTTATACAATTGTTTTTCTTACCCAATGAGCCGTTCCAAACCAACTGACAGACAAAAGAGAAGAATTAGCACCGCCAACACAGGTGAAACCCACACCAAAGGACTCCTCAAACAAGAGCACAGGGCTGTGATGGGTCAAAGAGCAGGCCCTGTGGCCACTGCATGCCATACCAGGGGAAGGAAACATCTGAGCAATTATCTAAAACCTGATGCAAAATACAACATCCACTTAAGAATATGCACTGTTAGGGAAAGCAGAGAGCATACAGAAGAAGTATATTCTAAAGAAATCCACTGAGGATGTGGAAATAGAATGTGTTGTATTTTAATGAAAGGGTTTCAGTTTTATTTATACACATGTGCATATACAAATATGCACATGAAGGGACCAGAGGAGGATATCTGGGGTGTTGCTCTATTATTTTCCCCCATATCCCCTTGAAACGGGGTCTCTTACTGAACCTGGAATGAGGCTGGTAGCCAAGAAGCCCTAAGAATCCTCCCGTCTCTACTAAACTACAATACTAGGGTTGGAGGTGTGTGTGCAACCAGACCTGACTACTTCCATGAGTGATGGGATTTGAACCAGATCCTCTGCTTGTGCAGCAAGTACTTTTATCCTCTATGCCATCCATCTCTCAGACCCCGAGTAGTTGTTTCAATGGGCAGATGTAGAGGGATATTGGGGCCCACCTGGAACATGACCCCCGTCAAAATTACCACCCCCAATTTTACTGATAAGAAGGTAAATGATTAGATGGAAATAGGGTCATGTTTTATTAATGTGATCTGTTGTCAATTACACAGTTTCAGCCCAAGGAACTTGAAGTGAACCACATAGAAAGCTAGTTTTATAGAAATATCCTCAGGTATTCATTTCATCAGACTACTGAGCCTGCTGAAATTGGCTCAGAAGAAGGAAAGCCCAGTGATCTCTTCAGATCAGAACCTGGTCCCTGGGGGATTTGTTTTCCATGAACACACAATAACAAAACCAGAGCAACTGACTCCTCTACCTCGATATGAATGAAAGTCACATTTATATCTATTTCCTACCTGTGACTATCAGTAGGGTCCTGCTACACAGCCAATGTGCAGACACTGTGGTGTCAGCTTTGCTAAACTGAGGTGTTTTGCACTGAAATGACCATCGAGAAGTTTTTGTACAAAACAGTTCTCATCTGAGGTGAAACAAGAGATTTCCTAAACACAAATTTCTGGTTCAGCATTTAAATGATATTCTTTGCGACTAAGTGATTTCTTCTGGCGTCTCAGGATAGACATGGAAGTAGCTGAGGTGCTAATATTTTTTTTTTGCCGTGGTGTATTTGATAACAATAAGAGTGAGACACCTAGAAATCTGTGACTTCTTCGGCATGTTTGTCACGTGACTGTTGAGTTCATCCCAACGCTTGCCTCGGCATGTTTGTCACGTGACTGTTGAGTTCATCCCAACACTTGCCTCTTATACACACGGCCCTTTTGGCAACCATGAGAAACAGAGCGGCTGGGTTATAGTAAATAAAAGGCCCCTTTCCATTCCTTTCTTCTTCACTGTCCTATGTATTCATCTCTGCTCTAAAAGCCACGTTCCTTCATAACTCTGAGGACACATGATAGCTTGTCTTGGCAGGAACTGCAAGACCTGAAACTGTGGGTTACAGAGAAGAAAGATGTAAGAGCCTCTCACCTCACAAACTTGGGCATCAGGTCGGGGGCAGTGACAACTTGTCAGAGTCTTGTTTGTGGCACCCAAGCACACCATGCCCTGGGACTGCAGAAATGGCTGCAAAGTCCTCAGACCCTGGTTTCCTTAGTCATTAATGCTATTGATTATTTTGCTGTTTAAATACCGAGGCAGGACCTGGTGCTTGCCCCAAATAAAACCAGGCAACTCATATCTCCCTTGTCCCTTTAGAAAATGCAGATGTACCCAGACCCTAAAGCACAGCCGAGCTTAAAACATACAGATATTGGTTTTAAAAGAAAAAAAAAATTCTAGATGGAGTGGGTGTCCCAAACAAACTAAATGTTGATCTGTCTTTTATTAATTTCATTTTTTATCTTCTTGTGTTCAGACGTTTGACAGCTGTGACATTCATGGGCAATGCATTTGAAAAAGAAGACATAAATATTCAGAGACGTATTAGAATGCTGTTCGATGTAAGCACCTGTCTACTTAGTGTTGACGGAAAATCATTTCCCTTGCTTTATGCCTGTTACCTCCAGAGACCACAGAGGTCCCGTTCTATCTAAAGAGCGAGTCCCAACTTGAGCATTTGCTCTTGCAACTGCAATGTATAGAGCTAATTATATTTATTGAGGAAACAATTTTGCTTTATACTTTCAATGATACTTAAAGAATTTTGTCAATCTTCATCTGGGAAACAATTCCCCCGAGATGGAAAACCTAGTACAAAGTCCTAAAACAATGACCTCATCCTACATGGTTTCCTTTGTCGCCAGGAGAAGTTTCCTAAGCAGAATTTTCCAAGAGAAGTGTCGGGAAAGACACCTGCAAGATCTCTGAGGGCCCTATGAGAAACATCACAATGGCCACCTACAGCAGACACTTTTTCCTGTCTTCCATGGTCAACTGCAGTCAGAAAACAATAGATGGAAATTTCCAGAAGTAAATTATTTATAAACTTTATATAACTTTTATTATCCTACAATTATTGTTCTATTTTATTGATTCCTGCCATTAATCTTGTACTATGGCTAATCCATAAGTTAAGCTTTTTACAGGTACATATGTAATAAGTAGGAAATGTCACAGGATCAACAATGCTCAGTACAAACCATGGTTCTAGGCATCCATTGGGGGTCTTGAAGTATATGCTCTTCTGGACAAAAGAAAAACATTTTTTTTTTACTTTATATGCATTTGCTACATATTCTATTAACACAATCTTAAACTATCATTAATTATTACACAAAGGTGTACACTTTAAGGCAAGTAGTAAAATACCATGTTTAAATCAAATACGTCATTTTTTAAATGTTCTCTCACACGTTCCCTCTCTATCTCTGTCCTCTGTCTCTCTCTGTCTCTCTGTCTCTGTCTCTCTCTGTCTCTGTCTCTCTGTCTCTCTCTCTCTCTCTGTCTGTCTGTCTGTCTCTCTCTCTCCGTCTCTTCTTTCTTTCTCTTTACTTTAGCCAAAGTAAAAGCATCATCCTAACTTAACTAGGACAAAGAAAAGAGGGGCGAAAAGAGGGAAGGAATTGGAAATGTGGGGACTGACTTCATCGGGATACCCAAAACCTGCTTTTGCTACAGAATCTCAAAACCCCATGAGAGTCCCAGCTGTTCATACTGGGTGTGGTTAACTTAATTGTTTCCCACAAAGACTAGTTTTCCTTCCTAAATTAGGAAAAGAATGTTAGAGAAGGGCTGGCCAGGGGTTAACGCCTGACGGCTCAGCACCTCCTTCAACCGGAATCCCGGCTCAGAATTACAAATGTACCCTATTATCAGAAATATAATGAAACACAGGCCAAAGTGAATGAATGAAGTCTAATTTTTTTTTTTTTTTTTTTGGCTTTGACATTTCTCCCCATTTTACTTTTATCTGACAGAAGTGTGTAATGATGTCAGCTCGGCCTGAAGAGACGGAGGCCTGCTGGAGAAGAGAGGGGCCGGCAGCTAAGCCCACAGAGCTCACGTTTCCAAACCCTGACAATGCTGCCACCTACAGGCTAAAACTTTCAAGGCCGAGTCCACCAGCGACTGTGTTTTCCTACCCCTGACGACGAAAAGCACACAAGATCACAACAGAGCAGCAGAGTCCCAAACTCAGATCCCTGCAAAGAGTTAAGTCACCAGGTGATAGCAAAGAACGGGCCCTTTCGCTTAGCTAGTTCAGTGCTGTTCCATAATTTAATTAGGATCATCGCACGGCAACCAAAGCTGTCTAAAGGAATTACGAGCCACAAGTTCAGATCACACGTGAATCCTTTTGCTCAATTAAAGCTAAGCAATTTTTAAGGGTCCCCCCTCTCTTTGCAGTATATGCAAAGAGCAGCGAAGCGTGGCCTACATATTTTTCGCATTAAAATTATTACATAAGGCCCGTAGCATTTGAAATACTATGGAAATCAAAATGTTACACTCTGACCTTGGGCATTTAAACTTCGTCATTTTGGAAACTATTGTTGCCCTGCTTCGCTTTGTTCTAAGAAAATGACTGTGGTTAGTTATAATCGCTGAAAGAATAATTACTGCAGGAAGAAAAAAAAGTATTTAATAGTGGCGGAATGGTTCTTGAGCCCGCATTGTACTAAACAGAGTTTTAATTCTGTTTGAAGTCCAGGCATCGTGACTAATGGCGTTAGCCGTCTCTCCCTTCACTACTGTAACTGTCAATAAAAGCAATTGCTTTGTTCCTCCGACTACCGAACCTTCCTAACCTTTATGCCAGGAAAAATTGCAAAGAATCTGATAAAGGGAGGGAAAAAGGTCTTACAGCGGAGCTGAATTCCAGTTGATGTAATTTTTATAGATTAAGCACACTCAACATATCACATCAGCATGCTAGGCTATGAAGTTCGTTGTGAAGCTTTTCTCGGAAATTTAAAACTTTCTTCAACTTCCTCACAGAGGAGTCCTTTTTTTTTTTTCTATGCTTAAAACATGTATAAACGGAAAGCAAAATTATGATTTTTATCAGTCTCCAATCGTATCATCTGATTGTTCTTTGAATCTGTACAACTAGCACTTGCCAGAAGAGTAGCCTGGAAGTTTTGACACAAGTGAAATTCAAAATTAACTCTTAAATGATCGGTGGGAAGAAACACACGCCCTTCTTTCAAAGGAGCATTGTGAGAAAGCATACACAATAGAAAGACATGAAGAAGTCAGGTAGTGTTGCAAAGAACGTTACAATAAATTAAGCCTCTTTGCAATTCGGACATGATTTATTTGTTTATTTATGACTGTATAACACACTTCCTGAATTTTCATCTGTATTTCCTGAAATAACTGAAATCAGGATGCACAGCAGAACTCCCAATACTACCTTCATGAAATCAAAGATCAAAAAGAACATTTTGCATGTTATGGTATTGCAGCCTATTTATTATTTACAATAGGAAGAAATCTGGATGTCAGGAGCATGTACATGTATTGCATTTGACTCACAGATTGTTTAGTAGCTTCGGAGAGGAGTGTAAAAAACACAAAGAGGAGGCAATCTTTATTTTCAAGAAAATCTGCAAAGATTAAATCTTTCCACATTTGCAGCCAGATATTTGCAGGATCAACAACTCCTTTAAACACTAGCTGGATTTAGTCATAATAAGAATATAAATACAATAAGAGATTCCTAAGGGGGATGTGATTTTTTTAAAAAAATTTCCATATTCACTACAATAAATGTTATGCCTAGAAATTTTATAGCTAAGAGAAAACCAGGAAATACTATACCCAGAGCCAGAAGACTGCTCCAGTACAAAGCAAGTCTGATATATTACCTTCCAAATACATTGCATGTCCCTGGTAAAGTTGTAAATTATGGTTGCAAATGAGACCACAAACAAAATTTTGCTCGAGGCATGAATCATAAATTCAAACAATAATCATCTCCTACGTGAGGCACAAATACTCTGTTTACTTCTTAGGCGCCGCTTCCTAAACACGAAGATGAAAGTAGGTCAAGGAAATTTAGCATCTTTTGCTCATGGAGCATGCGGTGATGCTGGGTGGCACTGCCTTACTTAAAACCGCACAAGCATTTTACATATTAAAAGTCTGTTTGCACAGTGCTGGGTCCTTAAGCATATTGCCATTTTACTTCATGACAATGCCGCATTACCCAAACTACATACATTTGGTGGAGAAAATAAATGATTCATAACATTAACCTGCTAGATAGAATTCTGATGTGCTTTTTATATGGAAAGGAAAAGGTATCTGGTTGCTGTGAGATGCTTCTTTTATCTAGTTAGTATATATGATTGCTTACGACGCCTTGTACACAGATGAAAAGTGGGCTATTTTCTTTTTTTTATAATTTCTAAAAGGCAATTCCATTTAGACCTTTATAGGCATGAAGCTTAAGAAAACTGGCCCCTAATTAAATCCGGCCAAACGACAGAAATGTTGTTGACAATGCAGATTTGTAATATTGCAATAATTATTTCTATTTATGGGTACCAGGACTGCAGAACAGCACAAATGTTTATGGGTACAGCTCCTGGTTCTTCTCACAGAGTCTTAGCGATGAATATCAACAACAATAACACCAATAACAGTCATATTGATTAAGTACTTAGAGTCTACTAAGAATTGTGTTTGGGGCTTTATATGGATTATCCCATTCAATTGCTCCAGAAAGTCTTCAAAGCAAAGACTGTATTTATATGTTTAACAGTTTATGACACCAATATTTAGAATAGTCAAGACACCTTCCCCCTCCCCACAGTATTCCTACCCTCTTCAATTCATGTTCCCTCTGGACAAGGCACTGAGCCTTCAAACATAGGTTCAAGGGCTATCTGTTTCTTGAGCAAAGCAATAATTTATTCATTTGACACTTTATACCACCATATAAAGCAACGGAAACACAAGATTTTGATGTGTTTTAAGCCTAATCAATTAAAATCAAACAATAAGATCTATTGATATCAAAACCTATGGATGCTTCCATGAAATTAATAAATTGACACAATGGATTACATAATGTAACTATGTAAAAAGTATTTGTATCTTAGTATCTGCTGCTGTCTATTAGAGAGTTTGAATTTAATGGTGAATAAAAAGGGGGAATCTCTCCCCTTGTGGATCTTTTGCAGCAGCAGAAAAAGAAGGATATTTTTAATTCTTCAGCTAAAATCATTAGACTTGAAGTTGACTAGAAAATGGTTGAACAAGGAAAATCAATAGTAGATGTCTCTGAGAGAGTGACATGTCAGCTGGGTTCCCAAGGATGGGGAATTATGCCAGAACAGAAACAGGCTATTCTAGACAAAAGGAAAGCACCATCCACAAGAGACATGACTAGGAAAAGATGAGTACACAGTGGAAGCTGGAGAATGCTACCTTTCTGGGTGTGGAATGAAAGCTCTTTGTTTCCATGTCTGCCCCACCCCTCACTCTACTCTGGTCATCTGTATCTCCTCCAGTAATTGCCCAAGACAAAAAACAGGAGTTGTATTTCTCCTCTGCTCATCCTTTACACCATATCTTATCAACCAACAAGTGCTGTTAAATCAAAAACATTATTCTGAATCTGTCCACTCTTCTGTATTCACTGCCCAACTATCCCATAATCTCGCTTGCCTGGAGGTAGGGCACATGCTAATGCTTCCAAGCCGGCTCCTAGCTTCCTTCAACTGTTTCTCTCATGACCATTTTTAGGTGGTCCTACAACTGTTCCTATTTTGATATTAACTCCACTTCCCCAAGAATGACTGCCTAGTCATATACTCATAAAGGTGACTTCATCTGAACCTTCCCATTTTAATTAGTAAAATAAAGGTGAGAGTCAGTGATTGGGCAGGTTAAGAGAGGTGGAGACAGATGGTCAGAGGTCAGAGGACAGAAGAGGACCAAGAAAGAGGCTCCAAGATGGACCTCGGGAAGGATGAATTAGATCCAGGTGGGCCTAATTGGCGTTAACTAGCTATGAACATTTTAAGGATTTTATAGGTATTATATCTCATATTGAAGGGCAGTTAGTATCTTTCTCTATTTGATGTAATCTTATTGTGTAGAGGGTTTGTGGATTGAGAGTTTAATACATAAACTTTTATAAAAAGCTATTGAGCCTTAGAGTTGTATTTGTGTTGGGATTTGGGGTAGAGAAACACCCCAGGACGGAGGCAGTAGGGCAGGCAGAGTAAACCACCAGAAAGGGGAGTTGTGCAGATGGAGTGAGACCTTGGGGATGGCTTGGGCCAAGCAACAGAGTCCGTGTGTGCGGCTCCATACTAGAAGAGGCACCCTCCGGGCTGATAAAGAGATAAGCCTTTTCTCTTTTTTAATATTTACTGCAACAAGCATTGGCCATCTCTTGGAAATGTAAAACAAATCTCCCAAATGCCACCTTTCAAGTGAATCCAAACTTTATGGCTTAATCCAAGATAATACTTGGATTTGGATTTTTATGTTCTCTTTGTAGTCTGTCTCCATTTCTTTTACTTTCTATCTGTAGTCTATCTTCATTTCCTTTACTTACTTTTTGTAGTCCATCTTCATTTCTTGAAAACTGTCCAAGCAGGAATCTAGACTGTCTCAATTACTGGGTTTCCTTCACGTAGGACAGTGCATAGTAGGCATTCAATTACATTGAACATCAAAGCATTCATGGAACTTTTGACCACTATCAATTGGGATGTTCATGCCAAGTTAAATGGGAAGCTTCAGGGGAATTCTGCACAAGAAGGAAAAAATATCATGATGGCTGTTGCCACATGAATACACTGAACAGAGGCAAGGGTAGAAGCTGGACAAACAGCAGCCAGTTTCAAGATGCAGATGAGATCTTTTGGGCTCAAAGTATAGTACTGGTGACAGTGGGTAAATGGGTGGATATGTACTATAATTTCAGCTCAGCTTCTTCTGGATTAAGTTGGAGAAGAAGGAAAGTGATGAGAATCACCCTTACATTTGGAGGTGGTGGGAGCTAGTACGGTAGGAAAGGGGGAGCTAAAGGAAGACAGATCTGGAGGGAGGCAATGAATTCAACTGGACACATTTAATCATCCTGAATCATACTAATTATCTGGCAACTCTTGTAGGTCAGTTTTGGGTCTGGTATTTCTCCTTGGAGGGGCCAGTAAAGGAAAGCTCGATGTGTTCACGGGAACAAACATCTTTTTAGCAGCTAGACATCTGACAGTGGTTAGAAGGGAGCATCATGGGAAGTAAATAGCAGCCCACAAGAACAAGTGCACATTCAGCTCTTCATTTTTATACCACTTTTCTAAAATCACCAAAAAAAAAAAAAAAAAAAAAAAAAAAGCCAATTTTGTCAAGAAATTTGCAGCCCTGAATATAACTTAAGGAAAGATGTATGGATTAATAGGGCTGTTACACTGCATTTAATTGAAAGATACTGCTGATATAGGGATGTCCTCTCTCCTCCCTCTCTCCCTCCTGCTTCCCCCCTCTCTCCCATTCTCACGTGAAGTCCCTCAGTGAAATCGGTAGCATCAGGGAATAAGAGGCAAAGAGGAGTAGAGATTAGCTGAGCCGTTAGGAGCAGCGTTGGTCCCTGTCTTGGTGGAGGCTCTTCTACACATGACTTTCTTTGAAAGTGAGCACAAGAACTTTGGGGTCAGAAGAGTAACAGTGACTGGCATTAAAGAAATACAGCAAGGCCCCCTTTACTTCAGAAAGGACCTGGGGTGTGTTCTGATTCTTCAATGTAATACACAGTATTTTCTAGAAGGTCTTCTAGTTGGCTTAAAGATTTGGACCTCTATATTTATTTAACTGTAGATATAAATTTGTTAAAAATAATTTTAAATGTGCTTGGTAATAATTTACTTTTACATCAAAGACATCCATTTATATTCATAGTTTTCATCTATTATTGTTCATGAAATATTATTCTATTAGTTTATAATACAGTTCTAAGTTTGCAAAGATCTAGACAGCACAATGAAGGTTGGTAATATTTCTCAAATAAGGGAAATAACAAAAACATTACTTTGAGTATGAATTGTTCTTAAAAATCCTCACCTAAAAGATAAAATAGCTTTTGGTTCACAACTTCTTAGCATCTAATTCTGCAGCAAATATTCTATTCTATGTAGATGATTGTAAAAATTGAACAATGAATATTTTAACCTAAAAAATGGAAAAAAACACACTTATTAGTACTTTATAGGTAGCTGAATCACCTTAATACATAAACAACTAAATCATAGACAAAGGAAAAACAAGTATTAGATGAAATCTATGAATGGAAGTAGACAGTTCTTTATGAATGTCGCAATTGTGAATTAAGAAATGTAACAAAGAATTAACACTTGTTGCTCAGGTCAGCTGAGAGTGGCTTAAAGAGCTTGGTCCAGTCAACACATATGGTATGCTACCTCCTTTCCTTCTACTTGGCAAGGTCCTCTGGCCTTGTGATTACAAGTATGTTGGGGCACTTATTAGCCTAGTGTTCTAAGGCCTGAAATACAGGACATGCTTACTTTCATGGAGGGGCAAGAGTCTGTTTTGGTGAGAATTGAAGGATATGTGAGTGGGGGGAACTGACTCTGACCGTTAATTTAGAACGGGCTGCGGCTTTGGTTCTCTTCTTAAAACTGAATATCTCCCCCCCCTTTTTTTACTAGATATTCTCTGAATTACATTTCAAATGTTATTGCCTCTCCCCCCCACTCCTATCCGTCCTCACCCTCCCTTTGCTTCCATGAAGGTGCTCCCTCTCCCAACCACACTCTCCCATCTCAGTGACTTGACATTCCCCTACACTGGGAAAACGAACCTTCACTGGACCAAAGGCCTCTCTTCCCATTGATGCCAAACAATGCTAATCTCTGCTGCATATGTCCTTGTTATATGTTGGAGCATCTTTTGGGTATATGTCCAGGAGTGGTGTAGCTGGGTCCTCAGGTAGTACTATGTCCAGTTTTCAGAGGAACCACCAGACTGATTTCCAGAGTGGTTGTACCAGCTTACAATCTCTCTAACCGTGCAGGAGTGTTCCTCTTTCTCCAGGTCATCACCAACATATGCTGTCACCTGAGTTTTTGATCTTAGCCATTCTGACTGGTGTGAGGTGACATCTCTGGGTTGGTTTGATTTGCATTTCCCTGATGGCTAGAGATGAGCATTTCTTTAGGTGCTTCTCAGTCACTTGATATTCCTTAGTTGAGAATTCTTTGTTTAGCTCTGTACCCCAATTTTTAATAGGATTACTTAATTTCTGGAGTCTTGAGTTCTTGTCAAAAAGAAACAATTCCATCAGCTAGGCCTCGGCACTCTGCAGCACACCATTTATCTGTCCTCTCAAACATAGAAACGGATGGTCAGTCTGTAGACCCCCACATGAAGAGAAATGAGGTAACTTTATTCTTCTTAATGTCTCAGCCATTTTGAAAGTAGACAAGATGACATGTAAGTGAAATATATTGAAGTGTAAACACAACACAGAAGGATTTACATGCGTATAAACAGTGTCCTTTAAATAACTCCAGATGGCCATGTGTCTTCCTAAATGTGTCAATCTCACCCACGTTCCGTCCTGTAAAATGGCCAAACGAAACTGACCCCTTCTGCGGTTTTGCTTTGAAATATTGGGAGTTCCTTTAAAGTGGTTCTTTACCCTAGCACAGTATGATTTCTTTTCCCCAAACCAACGAAACTAAAACTAACCTTTGCCAATACTAACCCATTGTTTAAAAGAGGTTAGTGGAGTATTCTAGAACACTATGTTAGCGTCTTTAACCTCATTCAAGAAAGAAGACATAACTGCAAAATGTTATCCTCAAACAAATCAGTATTTCTTAGTCTTCACCTCAGAAAAATGCATTATTTGTTTATTTTGAAATCACTTACATGTATGATAAAGTTGAAAATGGTGATCGACTCTACAATTCATTCAAAGCCAACATGGGTGAATAACCCAACAGATTGTCCTAATAGTTGACAACATCTATCCACAAGAATATATTGAAGAAATGTGACTGTTTCAAAGTAATTTTACACTATTATAATTTAGGTGCCATTTGTATTCAATTCAGCTCCCACCTCTGTCTGAAAAGTTGGGGCTAAATGTATACTTTGAGACCGAATGAGACCTCATTTGCTGAAGGGAAGGTCTTGATAGGCTATGTGTAAGCCCCTAAATATGGAGTGTAGTGAGGTAAACTACAAGTCAAGACAATGCTAATGAGATCAAACTAGCATGCAATCCATCTTTTTTCTAGTTTAACCAAAAATACATGTGAAATGCCTAAAGACACAAATCCACAACCCATGTGTGTAGATGGTAGGAATACAAATCAGAAATCAGAAGGGAAGTCCTGAGGCACACTGGTGTGGTGAGCAAGGCAAGATGGTTTGCTTGCCTCTCATAGCTCCAGTGATATTCTCCATTTACGTTTCCCCCAGTTTCCTTGTGTCCCCCAACTCTAACTGCTCCCTATTGTTTTTCAGTTCAAATCCATCTCTAATACAATTCTGGAGTTGTTTTATTATTGACATTGTACACAAGAGATGCCGAGGGAAAGGATGGTCATACAGGTGGTCCGGCAGGTATGAAGTTATTCCATGATAGCAGTCAGGACACTGCAGGATTCTCAGCCAACAGGGCAGCTCACAGCCACTGTCCTGCCTGGAGATCAGCTATGGATTAAAGAGAAACTACTAATACTGACAAAATATGATCCCAGCTACCTTAGTGGAGGGGGTGGTGGTGATGGTGATGGTGGTAGTGGTGGTGGTGGTGGTGGTGATGGTGGTGGTGGTGGTGGTGGTGGTGGTGGTGGTGATGTGTGTGTGTGTGTGTGTGTGTGTCTGTGTGTGTCTGTGTGTCTGTGTGTCTATGTTTTATGATGTTTTTGTTTGTTAGTAAAATTCTTATCAATAACAGGTCTATAAGGATTTCTACTTCTTCCCTGTGTCATTTTTCTGCCCATGAATATGTTGTAGCCTACTGGTTTCCAAGCCTTCCTACCTGCTTGTTTTAAATACATGAGATCTTTAAACATGTATGAAAGATATCTGTTTTATTCTTACACCCTTTTCACTATAAACTAGACATCCAAGAAATTGGATTTGTAAGGTAAAAATAATAAGAGCGTTGTAATCACCTAATAAATGAACACTGATTGGTTACACAGAGAGCAGTGGGGAAGGAATAAAGGAAACAAAGAGGACAACATATACAACTGAGGGTTGGGCTGGACCCTTGGAGAGAAGACACTATTTTCTATCAAAGATGTAAAGGGAGATGAAGGGTTGCTGCTGTTGAGAAGATACAAAAAAAGGCCTTTAAAATAGGTGGGAACAGACTCTATTACAGACCCAAGTTCAACCTGAAAAATGCCTATGAAACGCAATCCAGAAGAGAGAAAGGGAAAGTTGCTATTCCTCATTTTGATAGTGTTATACATGTGAAAGCCTAGGTAACTCTTACCTGGCTGGCCTGCCATTTTGTGTTTTACTGCTATGTTGTTTCTGCTCTTACTAGGAAACTGCCTTATGCCCCAGTTGATTTACATATTCTGTTATGTTCTCTGGCCTTAGACACCAATGATAGAAATCAATAGAATTGTTTTGTATCATTGCACACAAGAAGCTTGTACTTGAGCCAACCACTGAGCAGCACTTCCTGCACCCTATGTATAAGCTTTTACAGTATTTGCTTTTGCAAACTGCCCTGGGGGATCAACCCCAATCATAACAATGATCCTGGTGATTATTCAGGACAGATGATTCCCAGGAACCTCCAAATTCACTGATTCCCATCTTCTCTATAGATTAGGTGGGGACACATGCTAGCAATGTTTGCATAGATGTCATTGTGCAGATTAAATTAGTTATTAAAATCTGAAATGAGGTCAGGTGAAAAGCTCACCTGGGAAGGCTCCTAACTAATATGTGCAGTGTAAACTCTAATTTTTTTTTATCTTGAAGGCGCTTTGTTGTCTTTATCTTGTCAGCTGAAAATTCAAAGATGGTGGCTGCACACAGAGAGCTCAAGGCACATTAAAGTGGAAATGAATGACCAAAATGGGATTCATCAAATCAAGACAATTAACGTGTAAAGCTACTACCTAGTCATTCACCCAGGTTGCTAAAATGCTTCTAAATGTATAGAAATATTTTCACTAGGAACCCATTCAAACTCTTGACAACCCACAGCAACAGCAGGGACCTTATGTACAGAAGTAGCTCTAAGGCAAGGCTTGACAGCCTGCCTTGTCACTGTGACAATGAGCAATGTTTACTAAAGCATCTATATGCCATCCCAATGCCATGGTACTACCAAGTGCTCGGAAGACTTCGCACTTAGCACAAATCACATGATTCTCTCTTTCTTTTTCTCCCCCTGCCCTCCTTCCTCTTTTCCAATTTAACAACTGCTCTCCCTGCCTTGTAACAGCCTGAGGTCTGGAGGCCTGGCTCATGTAAGGAGTCACACTGCTGGTTCTGTAGAGTCTCCAGGGTTTCTGCAGTAGCAAGATTTACATTTTCATTACTAAAACTCTCCAACCAGATAATGTCACTCCATGCAATGTCATGCAGACCCTCTGAGTCTTCCAAATGCTTGGCATCCGATCTGCACAAGCCTGTTCTCATTAAACAGTTCTCTTTGCTTGCCTTGTACAGAGCAGCTTGCTAGCCCACAGCTTCACCTTAGTTTGCCTCGTGACCCATTTCTTCAGGATTTTCCTTTGGCAGCCAGATTCTGGGGGAGTCTGAGTATTAGAATCCCTGGGTGGTTTCAGATGCACCTGTTCCGTTCTTTCCGGAGTCATTAGAATTTGGCTGAGAGGAATGACAGCAGGTAAGAATTGAGTTTGTAAAAGAGCAACTCAGCATGACATTTTTTCCTAAAGTGCAGCGGAGTGCATCCTGTAACAGGAAACTTAGCCACAACCAACCATCTTTTAGTTTTTTAATTTGGGGCTCTCAGTAGCTGTCCTAGGAATTCTCCCTCTAGTCTTAATGCTTCAGGCAAATTCTAAATAATGAATGGGAGGAGCCGGGGTAGAGGGTTGCTGGAGAGAAAGTGTCTGAGCCCTACACTAGGAAATGAAAATAAAAAGGCCTTTTGCGGTCTGTATTGGATACAGATGTATGCAAAGCACCAGCCCTATTCTGTAGCATTGCCAAAAACATACCAGCCACATATGGCTGCCTTGTGGGTGGAGAATAGTGATGGTACTATCTAATAACCATCATTTACTATTGGCAACAGACCTATAATTTGACTATTGTTCTGAAAGAACCTCATGCTATAGCAATTACTGTGTACCAACAATGGGAAGAACCTGGGCTAAGGTTTGGGACTGTGTCTCTTCCACTGGCTCTGCTTTCTTACCATCTTCTCAGCTTTTAAGTCAGGATCACATTAGCTCAAAGGTGCTATATTCAGTTTTATTGTTCCTGGGACCAAATGCCTAACAACTGCAAGTTAAGGAAGGAATGAAAGGGTTTATCTCAGCTGACACTTTGGAGGTATATTCCATTATTGCAGGGAAGTCATGGGGACAGGAAGGTGAGAGTTTGTTCAACATCAGGAAGAAAGCACCGAATGTCATTGCTACTTACTGTTTCCTTTTTGCTCTGTTTGGAACTCCAGTTAAATAAATCTAAGACAAACTTAAGGATGAAAGAGTTATATACCAGTATATGTATATGTATAACACTACTACAAAAGTACAATGCTTAAAACAGTCTTGCTTTCACAATAATAATTAAAAATACCACTAAGCACCAGAGACCAGAAACAGGGCTGTACGGACTGGACACTGGCTCCCTGACAGTGGTGACAGGGCAGCCAGTTAGGAGGCTGGTCTCCAGAGCCAACTGGAGCTCTATGCTAGAAAATCTTACCTTGATCTGTAATCCTTCTTTTATACACTAAATTTAATTTAGGGTAGAACTGAATCCAAGAGGGGCAACAAACCATCTCAAAGATGGCGGGGAAAGTTTCTTTGGGAGCTTGGAATAAGACAAAAATGTAAGGCAGGGCAGAAAATGTGCTATTGTACAGTGAATGATTAGCATTTCGAAGGTATTATAATTCAGAACTGATTTTCATGAGGAGTAGTAAGACAGCAAGAAAGCAAGATGGGCCGAGGAAACATATATTCATAACACATACAAACACTGTGTTCATTCAGAGTTCAAAATTTCTACATGCCAACACTCTTGAGAATGCATAACAATGGAAAAATGAGAAAAGGCTGATAGAACGTCTCACAAGAAGGATCCACAGAAAACGGTATCATATGAGAAAGAATTCACCTCACTGATAAGGAGAAAAATGTAAACTACTCATAGCAATAATAATAACAATGGTGAAGCACAGCACGTTGGTCTTCTTGTGATGAAACTAAGGTTAGGAAAGTTCTGAGACCATTTTTTTACAAGAGCCATAATCCTATGCCTAAGGATCACACCCTCAGGTCCTGCTGACCTCCCAGAGGTCTCACAGCGAATCCCAACACGTTGGGAGCTAGGATTTCAACATGTGAATTCGGGAGCAACACAAACAGTTAGTCCATAGCACGTGGCTACTTTAAGAGACTCAGAATATACCTCTGGAGTGATCTGTGAAGGTGAACTTATCAACATAAATGAAGAAAATGGCTTTGACAAAAAGGATGAAGATGTCCCAGAGGAAGTGATGCCCATAAATAACTTCGCGGTACAGAATCTCTCGGAGATCTTTTGTTGCATTGCAAGCTTGAAGGATAAGATGTTGGAAGCTGATCAAAACTTAAAAAGAAGGATGACAATACGCCAATGCAAAAGAAAGATCCCCCCCCCCGTGGTAAATTATACAAGAAGAAAAAACACTGTTAAACTACTTTTGCAAATTTAAAAAAAAACAATGTTTTTAAAATTCTGAGTGTTTCACATAGATATGACATTTTTTTTTCTAAAAATTTTACCATATGTTTGTAACTGACAGTAAGATGACTTTACTCTTTTTGTAAAAAAATAAAATAAAAATCTGTAAATCACTAAATGATCCTCGTTTCTCCCCAATAATTTTCAGATTGCTTTTCATTGCTTCACCTTGGGTAGCCACTTTAAGAATCCCTAGCCAGCTCTAGGCAAAGCTTCAGCTGTCTGTACTCCATTTTTGATAGTCTCTGTTATTGTCAAGCTTTCCCTGTTGCTGACAATGTTAAATTCTTCCACGTTGCCTAGCTGTGTCTCTGACACACATCATTAGTTTAAATTGTTTACACTGTTCCAACTCCACTCTGTGACTTCGATCATGATACTTCTTCACCTTATACCTTTAAGGTACCTTCATTCATGAAGAAATTCCCAGGCCCCTAAATTTAGATGATTCTTTCAACAAAATGTCTATCTTCTTGAACAAGTAGCAAATCTCCACTTTTAATGAGCAACAGTCACATATCAAACCCTTCCTATAAAGCCATATGTGTTTGGTTTCGATTTTAGGTTTGTTTTTGAAAAATAAGGACTTTCATGCCTAAAATGGGAGACAGCTAAACACATGTACATAACAATGAAGGGTAAATAGACAAAGGAGGGGAAACTGAAACTTGTGGTTTATATTTTAATAAATATAAAAATCCTATGGCAGGAACTTTCTAGAAAAATAGCTCATGTGGTGGCTTTTATCTGAGTATTTATAGACTTCTGACTGCTAAGAACAAAGCCTATGTGAACTTTATTCCTCAGTGTATGAGGAGAAGACAAGATTGCACACTCTAAGAATTTTCTCAGACACTCCAACAACCTCCCGACTGCTGTGCTCTCTTGCACTTTCAGACTCTGCCCATGAATAAATAGTTACTTGGGTCTGAAGTCTCTTGAACCAGCAGCTCTTTGTTGAAGACCTCACAAGACTTTTAATAAAGACAACTGAAAAGAAATTGATTTTCCCCCCTGGTTGGAGTATGTATTCAAAAGATTGGTAAACAATATCTCCAATGCTCTCCCTTAAGAATGTATGCTTTGATTTTTACTTTGAAGGAAAAAAATACACATAAGTCAATATTTTTTATGTTTATAATAACCACATACAGGGTTTTCTGAGGCAGGGATACAATATAGCTGCTTATAGATCTTTATGTAAGACACTTGCCTGAGTACATAGCAATCTCAAACATCTTGACAGAGTCTGTGCTGATTTTTCTGGTCCATGGGTTCTTAGCGGAAGAGAGGTCTCTAAGCACAGGCATCAAGTGTGGTTTGCATTCCATTGTTTGGAGTAGAACAAATCATATTCTGCTCATATCTCTATTCTATGTGACTTACTTAAAATGAGTTTGCTACCTATATTATGATATTCTGTCCACCTCATACACACTATGATACATGTCATTGCCAGAGATTCTACATTCATAGTTTCCCATCATAATAGTCAACACAACAACAGCCATTTCATTGTAACTATCTCTTGACCATGTTTGAATAGATCAGGACTATGCTAGCCTTTCAACCTCAGTTCAATAGTCTTTCTTCTCCTAGGAAATGAAATTTGAACAGACGGTCTTTGAGATGGAGACCTGAGAGAGGGAAAAGGGTTATGCAGGCTTGAGGGAGGAAAGAAAGGAAGGGGGGAGGGGAAGCAGGGTGGAATGTTAAACTCTGAAAGTGAGTCCCCCCGTCTCATACCTCCTCCAGCAAGAGAGACAAGATAGACAGAGACAGACAGAAAGACAGAGAGACAAAAAGAGGGGAAAGGACAGATGATCATGGCAGAGATACAGAGACAAAGAAACTTCCTAGTTCTGTGCTTTAACTTCTTTATAAATCCCCTTTCCTGGTATCCATTAGATAGTTGTCGTCTTCTTCTTCTTCTTCTTCTTCTTCTTCTTCTTCTTCTTCTTCTTCTTCTTCTTCTTGTTTCTTCTTCTTCTTCTTCTTCTTCTTCTTCTTCTTAATAATAATAATAATAATAATAATAACTTTTTCTTGCTATCTTGTGCTCACTGGATCGGTTTACTCTAACTTCCTTGTTATGATTCCCAGTGAGAACAAATCATCTGCTAATGTGGCTGTCCAGAGACTTCATTTCTAGAAGAAAAAAAAAAAAACAGTATTATCATTACAAATCCCAACAGCACATTAGCAGAATAATAGGTGCCCATTCAAAATTGTAGTCCAGCAAATTAAGTAAAGTAAGAGCACTTGCTTCCAACCTGAAGACCAGAGATACATTCCTGGGACCTGCATAGTCGGAGGGGAGAACCCACTCCTGCAAATTGTCCTCTGATCTGCACGAATTCCCTGGTATTAGTATGTATAATCAACCCACTCCACACTCACACAAACAAATACCTGTTTCTAAAAGCTCCTAAAATTAGTGGTGACTGTTATTTTATTTTGCATGTGGAATTTGCAGGTTCTTCCTATGAAGGCTCTGTCCATCTATATTCTGGTAGAAGGAGAATGTATCTTCTGAGGCCCACACAGTTAATTTGCTGCATGCAAATAGTTCTTCTATTTTACAAAACCATATAAGCCTTCCACACAATGATCATATCTTTCAGACTTGACAGTAACTGACTGCCTGAGTGGGATATGTGGTCTCAAATACCCTAGTCGATCTTTTATACAAAACAATCTCAAACATCTTACAGAGTCTGTGCTGGTTTCTCTGGTGCCACAGGCCCTTACTGAAAAAGATGTCTCTAACCCAACCACTGACCATAATGGCACCTGTTGGCTTCCTGCCTCCTATTATTTACCTGTAGAACCATCTAAATATTGACATGTCTAAAATGCAATATTTTCCAAGATGTACTTGCTTGTCTCTCACAGGGATGTTTATTTTCTTCATTCAATTTCTTGTGGGTTTTTAACCTCCCCTTCATTAAGTTTTATATGGGAATAGAACATGTAAACTAACTATAAAGTTTGGTAAGCTGAAAAAAATGGGACCTAAGTAGGGAGCTAGGGGACTTCTCTAAATTTAGGAGAAAGATCAACCTATCCTTTCTGTGGCCACATCCCCAGTACCCTCTTAACATATGAAAAACTAACATAATTACAATCAAGAGATCAAAACCAAAAATGTCCTCTCTACTGGCAGCAGGAACAATAGGATGTATTTACAAGAAAATCCAACATTTTTACTTATCTCCAAGAATTTTTTTTATTTAACCATGTTTTTAAAAAGCATTTAACCTCCAAATTTTTACATGTCCCAACAACACAATTTAACCCAACACCATAAACATCCTGTCAGCCATTGACCGCCTGAAGAACAATTAGCCATGTGGTTCACTCTTCTATTGCCAAGGTTACGAATTTCATGCTTTTCATTGTGGTCTGTTCAGTTTTCAAGTCTTCTTTCAGCATTTTACAGTAAAACAAATTTGGTTTGTACTAACATGCACAGGTGAAATAGCACATTTCACTGTTAAGATTTGGGCTTAGTCTTTTACAAACTTGATTTACTCTCAAGAAACTATTCTTTGATGACATTGTCAAGGTATGTTTCTACTAGTAGCTATCCATATTAAAAATAAAGTATATATGATATATAAACAAATACATATTAAATCAGTACATATTCTGCATATCAGTGGTCAATGTAATTATCTGAAGCATAATCACCATTCACACACAGAATACTTTGAAAGGAGAAGTTAAACTTGGAAGAAAACAGAAATTAATTGTCTTTTTTTTTTCATGTCTCTGGTCCCCATTGTAAATTAAAGTAGCAACATTATCACAGTGGCCCAAAATGCAAATTTCCATCATCTGATAAAAAAAATAAATAAAACCTTGTAGGTGATATGTCTATACAATGGAATGCTATTCAGCCATAAAAAACAAAATGCTGATACCAACTAATATATGCATGAGCCACCAACCATTAGAAGACTGTTTATGGAACAACAGAAACTCAGAGAAGCTCGTAGCTGAAGCTGTCCTCACAGCTCTGTTATTAGTTTGGCACTAACCACTGAGTTTAGTCAAAGTAGTCATGACTTTTATTTGACTATTGCACACCCAGGCCTAGCACCGCCGTCCAGCTTCCCCAAATCTTTTTTATTAGCACAAAACATAAAACATTCAAGAAAGGCAAAGACCTGAACTTTGTGCCCTTAAAGCAGGTGAGCCCAGTTAGAACTTTTCACTGTGGTTGACAAAATGTTTCACCTTTACAGCCCAGGCACTTGATAACTCCGGCCTTCATTTTGTGCCCTGCCTAGGCAGAGACTTTTAGCTCTGCTGGGGCTTCGGAGAATTGATTCCCCCAGTCCTTGGAGCCCAGGTGTGCTTTGCTGAAATTTATCTCTCAGCCCCAGGCAATGCCAGTACACCAAAATGGATGCATTCGAGGTTAAGCACCTAAGCAGCAATTTCCCTTTGAGCACCGCTATGTGATAAAGCAGTAGACTTCACTCTTCGAATGAAATGTACTACACAGGCTGTGTGGAATAGAATGGGAAGAACTTCTTGTGGCCATTTGTCCTAGTAATTGACTAACAGAGAACAATAGGCAGTATTCCTCAATAGCAGTGAACTGTTGGAAACGCCTGCCTCCAGATCCCCTTCCTCTTACACCGTGTATAAATCGGATTCTAGTGAGAGAAGCACACTTCTCCATTAAATGGACAAATCTGACCCTGTGAACATGAGCAACAGCAGCATAGCACCTACAAACAATGAAGAGATCCATTTCCATTGCTTTCTAGAATTTGTGAGGCTCTTTGAGGGCGAAAATAATCTTCCCATGGTCCATCTTGAGGCAGTGGCCAGATTGACTCTGAAGACAATGCTTCTATCCATCACATGCAGACAGCAGAAAGCAGCTCCAGACAACTCTCCCAGTATTCCCCGGGCTATATAAATTAAATACTGAGATGGGAAATGTTAAAAGTCTCTAAAGTATTAACCACCATCAGAGGGATGCTTTTGCCATGAACTTCTTGCATGTTAAGCATGCAGATTGCCCATCTGCACAGGTTAGTTGAGCTTGTTTGCAAAAAAAAAGCATAAGTTCAAAGTCTGTAACTTTACATAAAAGGCTACTCAAAAGCTTAGTTAGAATAGTTATACAGAAGAGAAAAACATTCCTTCCCTGGGTAACAGTCTGGCAGGTCTCCTGCCTCCATCCCCCTTTTTGTTGCTATCTCTGCCCTCAGCATGCAATGTTTTTTAAGTATTGCAAAATGTCGATACTCAAACAAAGGAAACTTGAAGCACCCCCTGCTATCACAGAATCTTGCTTTATAAAGCCAGAAACACTGACTTGCAAGGAAACCTTATTCCCTCCTTCCCTCCCTCCCCGAACATGATTTGCTTCCCCTCCCTCTTCATATATAAATAAACAGAACGTGTCTGTGTAGTTGGTGCTTTTTCTCCTTTGGTCTTCATAATCAAGGGCTATTACAGCAATAGATCTTATCTGTGGAATGGCAGTCCCTCTGCACCTTCGGTTCAGGTTTTTGTTTATGCTTGGCTGCCATTGTGGCTGTTCCTGATAGTTTTAGGTCAGCCATGACAGACTATAGGTGACACTAAATAAACAAGCTGGGAGTCTGGGACCAGCCAAGAAGAAGTGGTACTGGGGCTCACAGTTTGATTTTCGTTGATTAATCACCCCTTATATTTAGAAGAACTTATTGTGTACAGTACCTGCTTGTCTGGCTTAGCAAATTACACCATCAACAGGCAAAGACTTAGCAAACCTCATAAACAAAGGGAAACCCGGAAGACAGGCACAGCTTACTCAAGTGCACAGTGAAGCAGCCAACTTCAGGAGTATGATCAGCCCTGTTTATTTATTTCTTGAAATAGCTCATAGCTCTTTCTTCTGCTGCTTGTTATCCTGCTATGACCTGAGTCACCTTGTCAAGCCACCTCCCAGGTCGCCCATATCTCTACAACCAGCAGCCTAATCATTTTGAATGATAAGAAGGTTCCCAATTTGACTCTATAGAAGCTCTGCATCTGTGCATACATATGTGTACACACACACACACACATGAATGTACATGTGCATGTGCGTGTGCATGTGCGTGTGCGTGTGTGTGTGTGTGTGTGTGTGTTTTATAGTTACGGCGCTTATGAGGAAGCTAACAGACAGAGCCATGCTTTATTTTAATTTAGCTTTATTCACCAAGTTGCCATTGTGTATCAGGTACTACAGTGCTCACAACAGAATTATCATTAGCTATCATTTCCCTCAAATGATTTCTAAACATAAGCAAAGTGTTGTGAGTTGTGTAGCTAACTATAAACATCTGGGAAAAAAACCAATTAGTTCTTGGAATCCTAATTAATACCTAATCATGTTATCAGGAATCCTGAGAAATTCTTCAATACAAATTCTGTTTATATAAGCTTCTGAGAGGTGTTGTAACAAAAGATTACAACAAAATGTACTTGAATAATTAGGAAAAAAATACCAAAGCCATAACAGACAATTCATGGCAGATATGAACAGAGCTCTTCACTAGCTCACACGAAGACAAATACCATGAAAACATAGGCAGTTTTATCAGAGATCAGCTTCTGAAAATTGAGGATAATGCTGTATTTTGATACGTCTACAGAAAATTGGGCCTACTTTCACTTACCTAATGCCAAAGGGAAATAAAATGATATAATCTTTGTGTAGAGTAATAAACTCCCCTGGCCATAAAGACCAGCATATTCTAAGGCATGTCTTCTCACATTTTAATCTGTGTACGAATCACCTGGAGATCTTTCTAAAATGAGATTTTGATTAAACAAGTCAGGTGGGGATGTCTCCACTTGTAACTAATTTGGGGGCAATGAAGGGACCACACAGATCACACTGCATTGCAATGTTAGAACACACCTAGATGCTGGAACTTGGTAGTGAGAGCAAGACACTCTAGATGAGCAGTAATTATAATGGTGTGTGTGTGTGTGTGTGTGTGTGTGTGTGTGTGTGTGTGTGTGTGTGTGAAAAGATTCAACATTGGTGTTCCAGAGAGAACAGAGTATATAATGCATGTATTGTGAATGGTAATAATTTTCACTTTTACCCTAACATAATAACCATACCACATAGTTGAGGAGCATTTCATAAAAATGGCAGTTACATGGAGTTGGGTGAGGTTAGCAGAGCTAAGCATAAAGTCTTGGGTAGGGGCTGAACATGGAGTGAGCAGGAAATAACAAAATGAAACCTTTGTCAGGGAAGTCAAAAGAAAGAACCTTAGGGTGCATATATGACAAATATAGATTTATTTTATCATAAGTTGGATATTATGAATGTGAGATCACTCACTAGCAGGAAAACTATCTTTTGAGACATTATCCCTTAGTATATAACTGCTATTTTGTATTTTCTCCCTTTGTACATGGTCTTCTGCCTTCTGTATAACTCTGTGCCTTAATTTCATCTTCTTATGAGGGAGTAACACTGTATTAGTGGCGCCTAATAAGCTCATTTCAGTTTCGCTGTTTTGGGGTTTCCTATGCTCAAACTCCACTCGGTGTGGAATGTGATGTCCTGTTGCCTTCATATCAAGATCAAGAACTCTCAGCTCCTTCTCCAGAACCACATCTGCCATGCTTCCCACAATGATGATAATGGACTAAGCCCCTGAAACTGTAAGCCAGTCACAGTGAAATGTTTTCCTCTGTAAGAGTTGCCTTGGTCTTGATGTCTCTTCACAGTAATAAAACCCTAGACAGAAGTTGGTATAAGAGACTGGGGTATTGCTGTGATAGGCCTAATATTATGTCTGCTTTGAGGAATGAGGAATTTTGAACTTTGGATTAGGAAAGCAATAGAAAGCTTTAAGCAGGGTTTAATGGGTCAGCCTAGTAGGAACAGGGAAGATAATGGTATTGAGGGTGATTTGAACTGTGGAGTTAGCTCAAGAGGTTTCAAGGAAGAAGAATTTTACTATGTTGTCTATAGATCATACTTGTGATTTTGGGTGAAGAATTTGGCTGCTTTTTGCCCTTGTCTGAAGAGTCTGACTGAGGGTAAGGTGAAGAGAATTAGATTTAATTGCAATGGCAAAGGAAATCTCAAAGCAGCCTAGTATAAACGTTGTACTGTAGTTCACTCTTATGGAGAGTGTTTTGGTGAAACTGAGCTAGAAAAAATACAAAATGCATGGTTCAAGTGTTAAAGGGGCACCAGGAAGTAGAATGGAGCTAAACCCTGTGTTCAAGGAGATGAATGGGTTAAAGATATTAAATGGATTTAAGATAATGGTGACTTTGGAGCAAGATCCGATTTAGCTAAAGTTTCATACTGTAAAAAGGAATAAAATAAAAGCTTAGGTTAAGGTGGGATGGTACACTCCTTTAATCCCAGCATATAGCAGACAGAGTCTAGCAGATCTTTGAGTTTACAGCCAGCCTGGTGTACACAACAAATTCCAGGACAGTCAAACTTAGGAACTCAAGGAAACCATGAAAAACAGAAATCTAGTGATTTTAATTGAATGAGTGGGACATATTCTATCCCCAGAAAACAGCAGAACTTGGTAGCTTCATCTACATGGTTTTGGCTTTAGAATCAAAGATAGAAGTAAAGGGTCACATACTGTCCTTCCACAACTAAGTAAAGTCTCTGAGGTCAGTCATTTAGCAGGGCTGTACTTGCATGGAGGTCTTGAAAGGCCATTTTGTAAAACTGCACATTTGAAACTAGGATAGCCTTGGAGACCATGAGATATTGGAGATGACATAATCATGAGACACCTGTCAAGGAAAGTACTAACAAGAAGTGGAACCAAACCAAAAGAAAGAAGTGCACTGCAATCCACAAAGCGAAAGGGAGTTGGACATTTGAAGAATATCTTGACGTCAGACATGGAGATGCAGAGTTTGGAGTTTGCTCAGATAGTTTCCAGTCTTGCTTTGGTCTAGTATTTCCCCACTGTGCTCCCTTCTGTACATTTTAAAATGGCAATGTATATTCTGTGCCATGATATTTTGAAAGTATGTGATCTGCTCTTTAATTTTGATTTTATAGGGGATCACAGTTTAGAGATTACATAAGTCTCCAAAGAGACGTTGAACTTTGGACTTATAAACATTGTTGAGACTATGATAGACTTTGGGGACTTTTAAAGTTAGACTAAATGCATTTTCCATTATGTTATGGCAACAAATCTATGGGAGGCAGGGAGTAGAATGTGGTAGTTGAGTAAGTATTGAGCAAGTACATGTATTTAAATATTTGGCTCATAGGGAATGGCACTATTAGTATGTGTGACCTTGTTAGAGGAGGTGTGTCACTGTGGGGGTGGGTTTTGAGGTCTCCTATATTCAAACACCACAAAGTATGGAATAAAAATCTTCTTCCACTGCCTTCAGATCAAGATGTAGAACTCTCAGCTCCTTCTCCAGCACCATATCTGCCTGGACACTGCCATACATCCCATCATGATGATAATGGACTAAACCTCTGAAACTGTAAGTCAGTCCCAATAAAATGTTTTCTTTTTTAAGAGCTGCCTTGCTTGTGTTCTCTCAACAGTAATAAAATTCTACCTAAGACTCTTAAAATTTTTCAAAACATATGAAGAGTCATTTCAGTTTCTGAGTTTTGAGGCAGAGTCTCAGCCATGAGATCCAGAGTCCAGAAAAAAATATGAGGGCAACACACAAGTTGTTTAAAAGACCACATGAGTGGAGGTTTGAAGATCTTCGCTGGTATTTGAAAGAGCAATTCAAGTGATAAGATCAGGTGAAAATATGAGGAGAAAGGAAGGAAGAACACTATAGAAGAATCAAAGAGACATGCTGGACCTATAAAATTAGCAAGCCTCAAAGGGAATCCTTGGACCAGTCCAATTATGAACCCAATAACCCAATAAAATTTCTCCACTTATTTTTTTACAGAAGAGAAGTCAAATTTCAGCAACATGAACAAGGTACATGTTCCTGACAATCTTTTTCATACTGCTCTTCCTCTTTCCCTGATGAGATTCCCTGACAAGTCACTCTCCTCTTGAAGATAGGGATACTTGTGACCACCAGCTTCAAACATATGAAGGCAAATGTCTCCCTTCTGTTACAAATTTGTTTTAAGAAATGGAAGTCTGCAGTGAGTCCAGGTAACTCTATTGACTCTGTGACTATTTTATCTACCAAGGCTGCACAGGAGCCAACTGGTGTCCTAAACACATAATGCTTCTTTCTCCCAATTCTGAAGACTGACATCTGAGATCTGGGTGCTAGCAGGATTAGGTTCTTAGCATAGCTCTCCCTGGATTAATCATGGCTGTCTCCTCATGTGTTCTCACACAATAGAAGCAAGCTGCCTGACAGCACCTCTCAGAGTCATACTAATCTCATTCATGAATGCTTGATCCTCCTCAAGGCTCCAGCTCTGAATAACAACCCACTGGAAGCCAAGAAGAAGGTATGTGCTCTAGGGTGGCACCTGAAGAATTCCTTTCAGAACCTTCTGCTCAGGATTCTCAAATACCCAAGAAAGTAATCTCAAGGTGAATCAGTATGAAGTAGCAGTGGAGGTTACTTATTTAAAAATATTTTTAATTGTATATTTAAAGAGATAGGCCTCAAAGGATAGAAGGAAGGGTGAGTTCACCAGAGCAGATCACCATTAAAGGTTGTAGCAATATGACATTTGGGAAGCTTTTCAGGAAACTCTGTTCAAAGGGTTTAAAAGTCTGCTTTGAAATGTTTGGTGCACTTGTATTAGGCAACACTAATCGGGTTCATTTGGTTAAAAAAAATTAAAAAGAGAAAACATGAAGGAGAAAAATCTGTTGCATTCCTGAGAGGATGGGTAGGAGGAAACCAGGATACATGCAACCAAAGCACATTGTTTTCATGTATGAAGTTGCCATAGTATAAATAAAATGTATTTTTAACAAAGATATTTCTTATACTTAACTGCTGTATAAGAAACTTTTTTTTATTAATGGAGCTCCTAAGGTGTTTTGAGATGCATCTTACAGGCCAATAGAAGATACAACACAAACCTAGGTCAAAATAGTCAAAGGAATGCTTGCTATTCATAGACTAGAGGTCAAAGCAAGTATTTTGACTACAGACATGGTTCCTGTCACTGTCAAAAAAACAAAATGGCAGCCAACAGAGTAGGAGAAGATCTTTACCAAACCCACATCAGATAGAGGCCTAATATCCAAGGTATACAAAGAACTCAAGAAGCTAGACACCAGAGAATCAAACAACCCTATTAAAAATGGGGTACAAACTTAAACAAAAAGTTCTCAGTTGAGAAATATCGAATGGCTGAGAAACATCTAAGGACATGCTCAACATCCTTAGCCATCAGGGAAATGCAAATCAAAACAACCCTGAGATTCCACCTCATACCAGTCAGATTGGCCAAGCTCAAAAATTCAGATGACAGCTTATGGTGGTGAGGATGTGCAGAAAGAGGAACACTTCTCCACTGTTGGTGGGGTTGTAAACTGATACAACCACTCTGGAAATCAGTCTGGCGATTCCTCAGAAAACTGGACATAGTACTACCTGAAGACCCAGTTATTCCACTTCTGGGCATTTACCCCAGAGATATACAACAAAGGCACATGCACCACAATGTTCATAGCAGCTCTATTTATAATAGCCAGAAGCTGGAAAGAACCCAGATGTCCTTCAATAGATGAATGGATACAAAATTGTGGTATATTTACACAATGAAGTACTACTCAGCTATCAGAAAAAATGACATTATGAAATTCTTAAGAAAATGGATGCATCTAGAGAATATCATCCTGAGCAAGATAACCTAGTCACAAAAGAACAGACATAATATGCAGTCACTGATAATTGGATACTAACCCCAGAAAGCTCCAAACACCCCAGAAACAACTCACAGACTGTGTGAAGTTTAAGAAAAAGAAAAGAAAAGAAAAAACCATTATGTTTACTCCTTACACACCAAGAAAACCTTGCCTAATTCCAGGTTACATCCTATTTTACATGTACTTTATGCTCATTGTAACTAGTAAGATCTTAATGCACACTATCAAACCTTATTTTAAAAAAATGCCAAGCAATGACAAAAATGTATTTATATACTTTTATGCAAAAATGTTTAAAATTTGTACATTTATCTTTGTTTTTTTAAAATAAAGTTCTTCAATTAAAAATAAAAAGAATGTGGGACAAACATATTTAAAAAAAAAAAACATGGTTCCTGTCTTAATTGTAAGATTCTCTTGATAGTCAGCCAGTAGGCAGGGCTACCTTTCCTTTTCACATTCCTTTCGTCCTTCATCTTTATATCTTATATTTAAAATGTTTATAACATTAATCATGAAGGTGATAAAATGTCACACCCAATACTCTGGCAGAGGACACTATTATAAAAATGGAAGTAATTTTTATGCAACTATGAATGGTTTAGATTTTCCCATGGAAAACTTCCATTCAGTTCACAGATGATTTGTGTTTGTGGAGGTGGGTCGGGGATTTGGGCATAAGTATGATCATTTGAAAATTCAGTTCCATGTGGATTTACTAAAGTTTCTCTTTCCTCATAAAATGGCATGGGCAGTCTTAGCATGGGATCGTGTCTTCGATTCTGGCCTCTCAGTCTTTGCTTATAAGTATTTGTTTTTCACCTGAGTATTAATCCCTCTCCCTGCACTCAGTTCTGAATTCAGAAGCTAGGATGCTTGATTCCTTACTTATTCCAATTCTGTGGTCCGGTGGTAACCCTTGATTCATCTTGACATTCAACATTTAGCAAAGGTGTCAGAAACTCTGAATTCTTTTCATGAGAGCTGAAAGCATAGTAACCTTACAGAGTCTCTATTCTGTTCCACCTTATGCACTGTTATAGTTCTGTTGCCAAAGAGGCACTCTGGTACATAGTTGGCATTTAGTACATATTTTTGATAGATAAATAGCTTAGGATTGGCTCTTACCATGGTAGAAGAAAGTGCTGTGTCTCCTTTCCAATTACAGTGTATAGTCTTTAAATTAACCAAGTTCAATTCTTAGCACCCACTTAGGCAGCTCATAGCCATCTCTAGGCACTGGACACTCTTTTCTGGCCTCCCAAGCACCTGAATGCACACACACGCACACACACACACACACACACACACACACACACACACACACACACACACGGGGGTGGAGAGAGAGAGCAATTAAACAATAAAAGTAAAATACTGTTCCAAACTATATGAAAGGTCGTAAAATTACTGGGTAGCAGGAAAGTTTCTCATAAAACACATAGACATGCCATTACTCTCTCTGTGTAAGAGTCAAACTAAATGGGCTTGTCAATCATCTAGAAAGGAAAATACCCATGAGGGAAAGTATATATTCTAGAGTGTTTAGAACTGGTCCAAGTCTACCTAAAGTAAGGGTTGGCACAATGGTCACTTTGGCCACTGTCCATCTCCTCTCTTGAGAATGTTCCCCTAGAGGGGGACATTCTCTGCAGTAAGCTCTCTCTTCTACACTATGCCCTCTTATGCCTCATGTGGATTCTTCCAATGAAGATCACAAGGACTGAGGAGAGGAAAGAGTTCAGAAAGAGCGTGCAATGATGCTTGCAGACACTTGTCTCCTTAACTTCAGAAAGTAGGAAGAACAGTCTCAACTCTTCATAGCAAACCTCTTTATCAGATCTCTTTCTTTAGTAAAATTTCTTAAAGCTATCACTAAATTAAGACATCTTTTAAGTCCTTTTATCCCTCTAATCTGAATAAAATTGCCTTAGCATTTTTTTCACCTTTTGCAAAAAAGACTTGAATGTTAACATTTGCTTCCAAACTATGTTTTAAGTAGTGAAGCTTTTGTGTAAGGGGATGTTGGCCAGAGTAGCTGACACTAGGGTAGTTTAATTAGTTCCACATTTGCCTCCTATCCAGGTCCAATAAATATGCATTCATCAGCACAGCTGCATCTCAGCATGCACATTTAAATTAAAGAGGCTTCCTCAGAGGCAGGGACAATCCTGGCAACTCTTCCCTTTGCCAGAAGCCACATCAAATCTTGAATCAGTTGTCTCATCAGAATTTATTCATAGATGTCTATGTGTGACAATCACAAACACATTGTCACACATTGGATTTTCATAGTGATGCCTAATGACCTACGAATTTTCTTTAAACTATGCTAAGAGCTATTTAGTTTCTTAGAAAAATGAAGGAATTTTTTTTTAAAAAAATATACACTGATGATATTTGACAAAACTTACTATCCATTGAGTTTCTTCTTTTAACTTTCATTCAATCTTGGCTTTTCTAGAATTATTAATTTACAATAAAATGCAACCAGTTTCTTCTTCTTCTTCTTCTTCTTCTTCTTCTTCTTCTTCTTCTTCTTCTTCTTCTTCTTCTTCTTCTTCTTCTTCTTCTTCTTCTTCTTCTTCTTCTCCCCTTCCTCCTACTCATCTTCCTCCTTCTCTCTCTCTCTCTCTCTCTCTCTCTCTCTCTCTCTCTCTCTCTCTCTCTCTTTCTCTCTCTCTCTCTCTCTCACATCAATATTTTCAAATGATGTAGATATTATTTTCCATTGAGAAAACCATAGCTTCCAGGAAATGAGGCATTGCTCACAAGTTCTGACCTATGCGGTGTCATTCGTCCACAGCTTGCACCTGACATAAGCTTGACAGATGAGCCAGCTCACTGTTTGCTCACCCGTGCAGAGGCAGAGGGTGTTCACCTTTTCCAAAGGGAGAAGTGCAGAGCTAAGACGGATGTGCATTCACCAGGCACCTTCAGGGTTGTTGTATGTGTGACAGACAGTGGTGGTACCTGCCATGACATGGAATCAGGCCAGAATATGTCAGGACCAACACAAAGTGACCTCAGAGTAGACCCTTCAGGGAGAACCCAGATTAGTGAGGCCTTGTTAACCATCTGTAGGGCCCTCTTATCGTGGTCTACATTGTGACTTTACAAATTGGCACTAAGTTACAACTGCCACCATCCCCACATGGTATTTGTAGTATGGATAGGACACTCAATACATCTCAAAGACAGACACAGGACGAATGAGACACAGGGGAATGACACAGGGGAGGGATAAGGAATGGGAAAAGAAGAGAAGGATGCTGAAGGAAAGCTCGATTTTTCTCTTACTGTTCATGACTGCAAATTATGAGAAGGTTAATGGTTTTTACTGTCCTAAAATATACCTATGCCTGCCAGGTTCCTGAAGGTTAATTGCTACTGCTAGGGGAGCTGCCCTAATTACACTGCCTTCTAATGACCTTCCTGTAGGCTAATGCTAGAAGAGGCCTGCCTGCAGGTGTGCTGCACGCCCACCAGATGATGGCCCTCCCTGGGAAAATGCTTCCCAGGAGCCTGAGTTATTGGCGAAGTTTATTAGTGATTGGCAGTGATTGATATTCCAGGGTAAAAGTTTCTGGGTATTTTCATATTTCCAACTGTCTTAGGGAGGTTCTTAGTTGAATTTCCTGTTTTGCTTCAACTGTTCCCTTTCTGTCACCTTGAAGTTTCTGTCCTATCCACAATGCATGCCTGTAGTCCAACCCATGTCACAAGGCAGCTGAGTCCTAGTTCATAGTCACACTACCTCCTCTTCTCTGGGTGATGTGACTGCATGTTCATATCCAAAATAACTGAAATGTACGGACACCTGTCTAACAAAAAGAAATTCAGGACACAGAATTGACATAATGCTTGCCACAAAGTGAGTTCCAGGGACTGTGCAATTAAACTGACCTACATTAGGGCAACTTCTTACCCTGAAAAGTAAACATTAGAAATATGTGCCTTAACCAGAACTGTGGTGCACTAATTCTCGGCTTGGGGTGGATGACAACAACTTTAAGAGCAACATCAGCTACACAGCAAGATTCTCTCTCATGAAACAAACAACCCCCCCCCCAAAAAACCTTAATAGTCTTTACTCCAAATGCAAAAGGAAAAATGCTACAAATAAATGACATATTTTAGCCCCTATTTTTCTTATTTTGCTCTCTAACAGTTCTTTCTTATGCAATCTTCTCCTCTCTTTTTAATCATTTGACAGTGAGGCGGAGCAATACACCCCTGCCCCTCACCTCCAACCGTAAATTGTTCAGAAAAAAATAGCTAGATAAAGCATGCAGTCACTCCTATACAAAATAGGGGGAAAAAAGGCCACACCTCATTAGTCATACATGCTAAATGGCTAACATTGTTTTCTTTATTGATTTATGTCTTAGGTTCTGGAAAAAAAATGTCTATCCTTGGGGACCCTTTTAATAAGGCAATAGGGTAGGGGCCACATAACTTATCTAATAACACTGCAGTATTAAAAAGATAGCGTGTTTTGAATCCAGTTCTGTGATTGTGATTTTGGTCCCAATAATCCACTGTGTTATAATCCTGTTTAGTCGTTTATGTAAACTGGAATTGACACCATCTGCCTTGCCAGTGCTCCTAAGTAGTTGGGGGGGGGGTCAAAAAATTTATTATTTCTATATAGCTCATATAGGAACAGCATGTAAACTATAAAAGCACCATGATTCAAGCCTTTGTTAATATCTTGGTGTAGATTAAGAACTAGTTTAATTACATCAAATATTATGAGATGAAGTGAAAAGTTTGAAGCTAAAACTCTTGCAGAATGCTGAGGGGAAAAAAGGGTCTAGACAGGGTGCAAGCCAGGTACACTCTTTTGCATCATTATTTATTAACTCTATCTTTTCCAGACGCAGAACATAATTTCATTTTTTTTTAATAATGTAAGGAGGGTGTGGTCACATTCTTTGCTTTGTGTAAGAATGGAGCAGACTTACAGGTTATCACCAGGGCATTGCCATTCTTTGATAGGAAATCCTAAGACTGGCCTTAATCTCCAGCAGATGAGTAGAAAACAAACTTTGTGTATGACAACAGTAACTTGCTGCCTCCATTCTAATGGCATGAATCAAAAATACAGTAGTGCCCTAACTGGCTGCCAGATTGACCCCTACTCCTACCGAACAGTAATTCCTGCTTTTTGATCTGAGAGAGTCACCCTGGCTTTCTTCTGTGTGACTCATACTTGAAAACAGTGTTTGAGATGAGTCTATTTATGAGTGGTCTCTGGTGTTTGTTTGAAAAGTCCAACAGTGGATGTACCGCAATGTGATTGTCCCCTCTTTTGGTTCTTCATCTTTATGCAGAAGAGAAGTGAAGAGATTGTAGTAGAGTATGCGTGTTCAGGTTCTGAAAATCTCCATGGAGAAAGCTCAGTGCAGCTAGGTCTCAGAAGTCTGAAAGAGATGTTAGGAAATCAGAAAGCCTAGCATGTGTAGCAGGAAGGAAACGATTTTTATTAAGACCAAGAAGCAAACTTATAGCTTCCAAAGACACTGTTCTGTTCTCATCTGGACATAGGAAAAGCAACTGGCCCAGAGGACATTTGAGAAAACTTTCAAGATGTGGTGATAGAAGTTGGGGTTTATATTCTTCTTATATCCTCCAGTTTTATGTGATACTAGATTTATTGAAAAACTGTTCATAGCTCAGGTCATAGAGAAGATTAAAGGAGTATAGAAGAGAGTGACAGTCCCAAGAAGAGGTAGAGATAAAGTCTCCTCCCAGAAAAGGATAAATGCCTGCTGCTTCCAGAGTTTTGTTTATTTTGTATTTTCATAGTGATTGTTAGCATTTATCTTGTCACTAAGTTCGTGTTAAAAGCTAGAGAAAATGTTTAGATCCTTTGCATAGACCAGAGGGAAGCGAGACACCTAAAATGCAGACATGACTGGATTCTATGTAAGAGGACAATATTTTTTTCTATCCACATTGAGATGATATTACCAGGGGAAATGGTGCCAAAAATCCTAAAACCAGGAAACAGAAGGATTAGCCCACTAAACTAGGTGACAGAAATGTAGGATTGAAGGCATACTGCCTAGTTTAGGGTAGACCTGAGACCCAGCCTGGAGATAAAAGAAGCAGATAACACATGGAAATGAGTTAAATGATGTTTAGCAAAGACAAGGCTTTTGTTTGTATGCTGCAAAAAGTAAAGCGAAATAGTAGAAGTGGCCATCAGATACCTGGATTACAAATATATGCAGTGTGTGGAGTTATTACCATCCGCAACATGCTAACTTTTTAGAAAAAGAAGTGGTTCCAGGACCTCTGGTAGCTCTGATCTTGTTTGAGGATAGAACAAACAGAAAGGGAATTTAAGATGACTTGTTCCACAGCAAGACAATTCAATAATGTGGAAAAGTTCAGCCCTGAGCAGAAAGTGGTAATTAACACTGAGTCTCATTTAGCAGCTTTGAAGGCAGCACACTGACTTCAAGATTGCTGTAAGTGATTAATCTTTTCCTTCCATGATAAATCAAATTGAATTTCTATGTTTGGAATCAGTGAGTACTGATGAGCCCCAAATCTCCCTTTAAATCCATTTTTTTAAAAAATTCTTTGCTTCTTTTCCTTCTATTCATCATTGTAAGAAATGTTCTTCAGATTGGGGTGAGTTCTGTCTGGATTGATTGCTTGTTTTAAATAGCTCTTTCATTTCCTTTGGGGGGAAATTGTATTTTTAAGAAGGCCTGCTCTGAAGCCTAATGCAAGATCACAATTCAGGGCTTCTCTTATACTCTCAAGCAGACATATGAAATAAGACACCTACAGTATCTGAGGGGAGTTCAGGTTTTTCTCAGAAGACAGATTTTGTTCTTTCTGTGTGTGTGTTGGGCATGAGAATGTGGGGTTTGCACGTGTACATTTGTAAGCCTTTAAAGACGGGGAGACAAGGCAACGGTGCACAGAAGCATGAAATCTGAAGCACTCGAGAACAGAATATATCCTTTTAGGGAAAGGAGCTGTGACAAAGAGAAAGGAAGACTTAGGCTGGCGTACAATGAAGTGGGAGGTTGCATGCTTTCAAAGGTTAGTAACTGAATGCATTCTTAATTTCTAAAAATAGGAAAAGAGCAAGATATAGTTGTTTAAAAATGCTAAACTCAGCTAAGAATGGTATTTTACTTTAATAATGCAATCCCTGGGGAGAAAAGAATTTGAACCTCGACATCAGTTTTGAAATACATCTTCCCCAGGAACAAGTTCTAAATCCATATAAATTTGAGTGTCTCCTCCAAGCCTACCAAGAGACTAACCAAACAGTGGTCTGTGAAGAGATGTCTTTATTGGAACAATTCAGGAGATCCACAGAGCCAAATTATTCTGAAGTTTGAATGGACTTAAATGAGTCCCTGAAGCTCAAGACTCCAGAACAAATCTCAACTTTTGTGGCAGCATTTGAAAGATTTTAGTCATAATGTTCAGACATTAAAATGGTGACCAGCTGTTCTTCTTGATATGGTACTTGCCAAGGCCAAAACAAAGAAAGGGATCTAAATCATAAAAGAGAATTATTTAAACATTAATAAAAAACTTCCTGCTTCAATTTGGTGGGGAAAAATCTTACTGCGATGTAAGAAACAGATTCTAGGCCAATCTTTGTCATGATCAACTAGAAGATAAGTTACAAACAATGTATAAGCTTTAATATCCTTTTTGAGAAAATTCAGTCAGACCAGATTCTGACTCAGATCATGACGTCATCACTGGCGGAGTTATACCCAGAATCTATTCTTCTAGGCGCCATCCATCTCCCCCACACACAGTTCACTTCTAGCCTGGGTAATAAAAACCCTGGTACAGAATGAGAGGAGTGAAGGTTTGCCAGGGAAGAGTTGGTTAGAGCTGTGATTCTGAAGAACCAATCTCACTGTCAAGCCATGCTGGACAAACTCTTGAGAAAGTGAAAACCGATGCTTGATTTGGATTTGGAAAAGTTGAATGAGTAAGGATAAGTGAACAGAGGGACAATAAGATCTATGAGATGAGATCCATTCTTCGAAAGTGAAAAGGGAGTAAGTCCCCATGGGTTGCTATAGGGATAGGAGAAGCAAATGGGAAAAGGAGTCAAGTGTAATCATTTGGGAGTTGCACCATTGGTAACAAGGAATACTCCAAAAGGCAATCCCTGACATAGATCTAAAAGTGTCTCATGAAGCAAAGATTTAATACCTTCTTGTGGGTCAGAGAGAGGACCTTAACTACATTAGATCCTTCTGATCTCAAAACCATCTTGTCTTCTTCCATCCCGCATTAGAGAAGACAGAAGCCGAAATACCAAACAGAGTAAGTAAGTAAGTAGAGGTAGAAAGAGGGCCAATGGGTAAGGGTGCTTGCCACCAAGCCCGATGGCCTGAATTGATCCCCAAGACCTACATGGTAGAGGTGGCTAACAGACTTTACATGGGACCTTCTGACTTCAACACACCTGATGTAGCCTGTGAATACCCACATATGCGTAAGTGCACGTGTACACACATTTGCAAATAAATAAGTAAAATTAATTGTAAAATAAAGGCAGATTTTAAAGATGGAAAGGCTGAAAGTGGAAGAATGGAGGAAGGAAGGGAGGAAACTGGTCCTACCTTGACCTTCAAACATGGATGAAGTCAGGGGCAGAGCTGGAGACTGTACAGGCGTTACGTTTTGGCACTCAACTAGAGTTACAATTTTTAAAATATTGGAGTAGAGTCTTGTTCAGCAATGACTCATTGCACTCTGCCTCAGGGAGGAACATTTCTCTCTGCTTATTTATTCAGGCTGACTGAAAGTGTTCAGGTAAAAGTTCAAAACTACAGACATCAGATAGAAGCACAAGTGTTTCGTTGCCTCCTGGAAGATCTTGTTCATGCATCGAGAAGAACATATCCCCCAATGGCGCTGCCACTCTAGGTGGAGCCCTCTAAGAGGCCAATGGAATGCAGCTATGTCTTACTGATGTGGCTACTGTGGGTAGTTCTAGGTACTCTAGGACCTAGGGGCAGTGCAATAAACACTCATAGCTCACTCTCACTAAAAACTCGGGTTGCTCACACATGGAAACTGGATGTCTAAGGTCCGTGTGCCAGCATAGTTGAGTTCCGGTGAGATTTCTTCCAGGTATAGTTTACTGTTAGAGATGGAACGAATGTTCTCCGGGATCCTTTTTGGTGAGTATTATTCTCATTCATTAGTGCTCCATCTCCCAAGTCCTTACACCTAATATCACTGTCCTTGAAGGATGAAAATATTCAGTCACTCTAAGCTATGATGGACAGCTTGAAGTTGAAAACAGCCACTCAGCAGAACCGTGTGCCTGTGGGCATAAGAATCGATGTTATTGTCTTGAATTTGGAAATGATTATATACATCACTATTGTGACAACTGCTGGCTAAGATCAATACCAACATATCCCCATAGATTAAAAGTCAAAGAGAATAAAAATTTATTCAATGAAAAGTTCCTTTCCCTCTTCAGTGAACCCAGCCAATAGTTTCTCCTGCTCATCCTCAAATACTTTTATTAGTTCCTTGATATTCCAAGCAATATATAGTACATTACTAATCATGCTTTTCCTCTACAAGTAGATTATTATATTTTCATATTTGTTCCTGTAACATTTTTCAGTATATTAAAATTCTCGTTCTTTTGCCACACACAGTATCCAGTGCATTACTGTTTGTACCATATTTACAATACCATATCTGAAAATGACTGAAGAAAGTCAGGCACTATGCTTACTGTGATGTCCAGAGGAGGTCATAGAAAACTGTGGGAAGGAGACTGAAAGGCTGATTTAAGAGAGAATGGTTCTGAACCCTACTGAGCCGGTTGTGTTGTCAGGATGAGGGAACTTAAAATTGTGAGAAGTAACTTAGTGTCTTGCAGATAGTGGTTACTCAATTTACACTCACTATTACAATGACCACATGATCAACCACGCCCTCCCCTTCTCAGGCTCCTCCCAATCCACAGGCAGAGGGAGCGTTGCTGATTGTCACATCTTCCCCTCCTGTTGACAGCTCTCTCCCATGGATTTCTCTGAGATATACTCAGCGTGGCCTTTATTTTCCTCTCTCTACCTAGCTTTGGCTTCAGTGACACCACACAATGAAAAATCCACGGGTCCTTTCCAACCCTTCTGACTCTATCTGTACCCTCACCCCCCCCCTCATTGTCAGTGTCACATGGCTCTGCCTTCCTGACACCTGTGTGGCATCAGGCAGACACATTCAGTTCTGAACTCTTCTTCAGTCTTCGATCTGAACATCAGTTGCCCCACATCCACGAAATGGGAAGACATAGCTGGAGACTGGTTCACAGCTGAAGTGAGTAGATCATTGAGAGAAAAGTCTATGACTGCCCTGGAATGAAGGACTTACTTCTTAGAGCTCTCTATGTAACTAGGTCTCATATTTGTTCAGTGAAATTCTGTAAGGTTAACTACAATACATGTTAGCATATGAACACCTTTCAGCTGTGCAATCTTCTCTTCTTCATTCCTTTACTGACACTTTCCTGCATTTTATTGTTTCCATCCACCACCACTATGTGGATGAAAGCTGTCCCCAAGTCTCTATGTAAAGCTTACTTCTATCCAACAAGATATGGATATTACAAAGAGAAGGCATTGACAAGTCCAAACCAGCTTCCCTTGTCCATTCATTCCAGTCCTCTCCTCACCTTGACCGCTCATCTCCATAAATGACACTACTAACTTCATTCTTCAACTCTTCAGTCAGTGACTCTTCTCCTATTACTCATATTGTCATTCATTTGCCAAGTCCACACATTGAAAATCAATATATACATATATATGTACATATATATATATATATGATGTATATGTCTATGTATAAATTTTCAAGAGGTAGTGGTAAGGAGATGATTCAGTGAGTAAAAGTGCTAAAAGCCATGCATGGAGTTCAAGTTCATCTCCTAGCACCCATGTCAGAGGGCTCAGAGCTTCCTGAAAGATGGCTATAGGGTGTTCGATGCCCCTGGACTTGTGGGTACCTGCTTTCACATATCCACACCCCAACTCCCCCGACACAGAGATGTATACATATGAATGCTTTTTAAAGTTTTAAGGAAAAATTCTCAAAAGTTGAGAAAAATGTTGGTGACCATGTAGAAACCCATCCCCCACCTCCTGAGGGACAAATATGAGACCTAGTTACATAGAGAGCTCTAAGAAGTAAGTCCTTCATTCCAGGGCAGTCATAGACTTTTCTCTCAATGATCTACTCACTTCAGCTGTGGACCAGTCTCCAGCTATGTCTGCCCATCTTTGTGGCAAACGGAACAGCCCTCCCTGCCTTACCTTTCTACCAAACTGGCAATAGCACAGTTCACTGCTCTGTCTCAGTGTGCATACGCATGTGAACACACATTTTATAGTCACCGTGTCAATGTCTCTGTTCAGTCTCACAACAACCCCATGTTGTCTGCAGTAGCAATAGTCTGTGGAAATTATGGGCTTGGGTCACTGATTTTAAAATGCATGATAATGCAATGTTGTCATTAACATTCAACATTATTTCCTTATATTTTGCCTAAAGTCTTGTCAACATGGCATTTAGAAGACGCTAAGCCAGAAAATGAGGGAAATTGTACAGATGATGGCATTATTGGGAAGAAACACTAAACTAATGATTAAGATGTTCTAAACATTGAGGAGTAAAATTTTTCTGGCAATTGAGATCCATAAGCCATAATTTCACCTTTTCTGAAATACCATTGACTTTGACTGTGTAGCACAATTTTACTTTAAACTTATAACCCTCCTGCTTCTGCCACATAAGTTCTGGAATTACAGACATGTGCCATCATATCCCGCTGTGAAGAATTATGTTATAGAAGGAAAATAGGAGTCAGTATCTTATACTGTAGCTCAGAATACCTTTTAATGTTTGACCAATTGTGTGATTTAATATTTGTAGGCCAACTCCAGTACCTATAATTAGTTGCTATTTACTTAATTTGAACTAGAATGATTTTTGTTCTGTGACTTTTTTAGAGTACATTTGATAACACAGACTTGCCTGGAACTTACTGTGCTCCAGACTAGCTTCAAAATCACAGTTTTAATGTCCAGTGAAGAGCTGGATGACAGTCATACGCCACCGCACCCGGCAATGGAGTGTGTTTTAGCATGTTCTCTTTTTACTGTCAGGCTTTCTATTGTCTCCTGTGAAATGAAGAAATAGCCCTCTCCCTTTAGGTAGGTGATGTCTGTGGAGCATCAGACGCTCATTAATTCAGTCTGGACATTTATTGTGCTCCTTTGTAAAGAGAGGATGCCGTCAGCACCAGAGTAACTTGTGGATAGTCTAAAATGAAGATCCTACTGGCCCAACCGAAGGCATGAACATTGCAGTTCTTCACATTAAAATCACTTAGTGTGTCCTAACAAGTCACAGAATTAAACTTGGTCTAATTTTAGTTTAAAATTTTCATGTTGCTCTGCATCCTTTTTTTTTTTTTTTTTTTTTTTTTTGTTCTTATTGGCAAAAAAAGAGAGAAAAGCAATTGCAATATTTTGAGAAAAAGAAAAAAAAACAGGAAAGATCTAGACTACCGGTAACCCTTCTCTCGGTGCCTTTTTTTCCTCTCTACCTCTGTCTTTCAAGAAAAGAAGGAAAATTTATGGCTTTTAGTGGTTGTGAAAACCAGGAAATAATAGAGAAATCATGCATTCTGCAGGAATTCTCTGGAGTGTATTAAATTATACTGACAGCGTTGATATCGCTATTCATGTTGAAATAATTAGCAATTCTAAGGCTATTAACGGTGCATTGTATCACTGTTTTAGAATTGGTAGGATGAATGCAAAAACCTTTTGGTGACTTTTGCTCCCACTAAAATTTAATTAGCCTCAGTTACTGACCTCATGTTTTATGTAACAGTACACTTTGCAATGATCTCATAAAGAATTGAAGTTTGGGAAGAAAGTCATTCTTACTTTAAAAACTAGCATCACATAAAAGTTCTCTGAGTGATTTTTAACTACTTTTGCAAAGTATTCTTATAATTGCTAACATTACCTATGGGACTGACTGACTTTGAATTTAATTGAAGTAAGAACGCGTCTATGTGACAAGGTCACTTTTTAAATTGGACCAGCACTACCTTGCATTACAGTGCTGATTTTTTTTTCCTCTCTAAATTAACTATGATCTATAAAATTATCGATAAAGAATAATACCCAGGTCATCAAATATTAACAATGGTTACAAGAGAGAAAAACTACCTTCAGTGCATATAAAATTTATGGAGAATAGTGATTCCTACTAGGCTGGGAAGCCTGGGTCTGTGACGCTGAGAGGTGACACAGTCAGTTTCAGGGACAACTCCGAGCCTTTTCAATGTTTGACCAGATCAGTGCTTAAAATTACTGGAGAGCAGAAACCAATACACCTTGATCAGTAATAGTTTGGCAGGTGGTAGTGGGGGCATGCTTGGGGTAAACAACAAGCATTTAGCCTACCAAGAATTCTGATTGGCTGGAGGCGTTTTGTGATATTTGTGATTGTGATGTTGCCTTGGAAGCACACTATGACCATGACAAGGCTATGTTGCTGCCTCGCTTTCTGTGACGATTCCCAAGTTATTGGACTCCCGTGCTTCCCATGTTCTTTCTAAAAGTTGCTCCAAAGAATTTGCTCTCAGATGGAAGGAAACGCAAGGGAAAGGCTATACTAAACCTCCTTCCCACAGGTCAGATTCGGGACCAGAAATGTACACTACGCCAGACCATGTTTTGAGCAAGGGCGAGAGCATACCGCGCCACGGGAACCATCTTGTGGATATTGAGGATCTTTCCATGACGCCCTTCTTACTTCAGAATAGTCCCATTCTGCTGAGAGCACAGGGCGCAGAGAGCAGAGAGCAGAGAGGCCTTTCTCCATTGTTTACAAATATGACTCAAAGAGGGATCTGGGCAACAGTGAGACCTAGTGGGAGCACTGCTGTGCCCAGCTGCGTGGGATGAGGGAAACCAGGACACAGTGCGGAAAGGGCACGAGATCCGCAGGTAGAACAAAAGAAATACAATCAGATCCCGGCTCCCAGGCCCCACCATTACAGGATGTGAATGAGTTCAAATAGCTGGATGGCTACAAACTGAACTTCAGTTTCTTTTGCTATAAAGTATGGCTCATATAGCACCTCACAAATCTCTCATGACAGCTATTAAAATATTTAAAATACAAGGAGGTCTATCTGCATAACTTTCCATTTTTATATAAGGTTTATGCACCAGCCCAACCTCTTCATCTGGGACTTTCTGTACTGTGCAGTGAGGAAAATTAAACATGTCCCCTTTTCTGGTTCCATCCCATCTGTAAAGAGATGAGAGGGCATGGTGGCCCCTATATAGATCCATACCATATTAATCTAGTCAATTATTTAGATCCATACCATATTAATCTATTAGATTATAGCGGATGGGTGCTGTGTCTGGACCAGAATTTTCAGGCCTGTAAAACTTACTTTTAAGTTGTGAAACAAAGGTACATAATTTTATTTAAAGGTCATAAGCAAATGTATAAAAGGGCTGACGAGTACTCAGGGAAGAAAACTTGTCTAATCCAAGAATACTATCCAGATAGTCAGATAACTGGGCTCAGTCAATCAAGGGGAACTTGAAAAAAAGAAAAAGGAAAACAAAGGATTCTAAGACCAGTCTAGAGTGAGGAAGGTATTTAGGGGGAGAGAGACTCGTGGAAAAGTAAGAATTTATTGTATGGCTCCTTCAGGAGCCTAGTAATCTCCTAGTCATGTATCCCCACCACGCTTCCCTTGAAGACTCTTGTGTTGTCCTTTATCTGTGGTAGAGATTGGATGCACAACTGTCTTCCAGAGGTGTAGATCCTAAAATAGAAGTAAAACTGGGCTCCATTCAGGACGGCTTTAGAACATCCTACAGATGCCATCCCATGATCCACGGCCTCCTGAGAAAGACAGGCTTTTCTGTGGTGACTGTGGGCAGACACCCACATCCTTTCTGAGCTGTTTGTCTTCTCTTTCTTGGGTAGGACAGAGTTGTTTTTTCAAGTTTATTTTTGTGATCACTACAAGAAAGTACTAGAGGCTGGAACTTGAGCTTTGTGATGCAGGAGGCATTGCTGAGTGACCTCGAGTTACTCACCTACCTTCCCAAGTCTCGAGCTTCTCTACTTCTGAGTTAATATTCCATGGGCTCCCTGTAATGTGGACCATCACTACTGCATTATTCATGAGGGAAAACACACATTAATATTCGCTTTTGTTAATATTCACCTAGAAACCAAGTTCACCATCCTTACTTATGCACAGCATTTCTATACCACTTGCAGTTTTCTTATATACTGGTACTGAGCCATGAAAAATTGTCTCTTACAGATCAGACTCACAGTGAAACTTGACCCTTGCCAGACAGACATCTCTGACTCAAAGATGTGCAAGCATAGGAATGTCCAAGCAAAACCAGCCAGATTTGCTAGTTTATCTAGAAGGCTTCTCTCTTACTTTTAACAAGAATTTACTAAAGCCCTTAATAATTGCTTCTAAATGTATCCATCCATCACCGCTCAAGACAGGTATTTAAAATGGTATTTTCATTGTATATCTGGAGTCCCTTCTCTTAAACCGCTTCACAAGAAGATCAAAGAATTCCTGCAAAGAAAAGTTAATGTCTCTGAGGGCATCCCAGGGGGATGGATGTTCAGGAAAAGTGTCTTTAACATGGTTTACATGTTCAGGAAAAGTGTCTTTAACATGGTGTAGGTACAGTCTAACCTGAGAAAACATGGGAGATGATATTTTACTCTGAACTCTACATTTAAAACTTATAAAGATAGTCATACAGATTCCTCAGCCACAAACTTTCCAAATGGCTTTTCAAGAAAATCAGAATTTAGGCTAAAGAACAGCACAGTAAGTAAAGTACTAGCTGCCTAAGCAAGAGGACCCGAGTTTGGATCCGTAGCACCCCAAGGAAGACTGTGCGTAGCAACTATAGATCTGGGATTTCAGCACTGGGGCATAGAGATGGATCTTGAGGGGTTACTGGTAAGCAGCCTACCTAAAATGGTGGGTGATCTCCAAGTTCAGCTTGGGGCCCTGACTAAAGAAGTGATTGGCAATATCTTATTATTGGTCTCTGGTCTTCATACACATCTTCACACACACACACACACACACACACACACACACACACGAGAGGGGGGATACAGACAGACAGAGACATTCACACTTGCATCAGAATTTTTTCAGTGCTCAATGCCAAAATTAAAATAAAGAGAGAGATTTATATTATCTGACAAGGGTTTTAGGTGACAATTTGAAAATGAAGTCTTGGAGTTGCCAGCAGTAGTCAATCACATTTCCTAACCCTGTCCCCAAACACGGCCAGGGGAAGCTCTTGAAAGTAGCTTATTTTACATCATAGCCCTAGGTTAAACCAAAATAATCCAGGAGGAGGAAAACAACAATCATAGGAAGAAAAAAATTCCCACAGTGAGCTACACACCCCAGATGCCCAGACCTTCCATGGATCTTAATGAGGGTCAGAGGTCAGAGCTAAAGAGCCTGGTGAAACAGTGAGAACCAAGATCCTGTTTCCATTTTAATGCCCTGGTGTTTATGTTTGGCTTCTGCAAGGGAAAGGCCCAGACAATTCCACTTCCAGGGAGGCCAACAAAAACTGGACTGGGGTAGCAGTTTGACTTCAAAGTGGGGGTGTTCATGGAGCTAAGGATAGCCTCTGGTCAAAAGTACAGGATTGCCAGAAAGAACAGTTGGCTGAGCATCCTTACACACACAGACCTGACCTAAAATTAAATCACATTATGAAAATAAAGACCATTGTCTTCAATCTGCCCCTTCACCTCTCCACCCACACACCTCCAGAGAAGGCTGTTGAAGTTTAAATTTAGTACCAATGTTGGTTACATAACTGTGACCAGCCACCTCAAACTCTGTCCCTCAATTTGTCAACCTGACCTTCCTATCACACTCTGATAAACTTCATCTGTTACAGCTGCTTATTTTGTTTACCTTAGGGGCTGACATTGTAGTTTATCACTAATTTTGCACTACCTGATTTTTGGAGCATTTAACTTTAGTGAAAATGTATTATTCAACAGCACAATATTCCTTTGTGAGTAAAATGTTTTCACCCACCAACCATCACCCTCTTCTCAACTTCTGAACCTTTGATGACCTGAGAAACTAGATCCAAATCAACAATTTCATGTATTTCCCAATCCTATTACTGACAGATAACTTTAACATGTGTTTTCCTGGCTGGGCCTGGCTTGGAATCCTGAAACAACAGAGCTCATCCTACAAGGAAGTGAGTGGGGATTGGAAATGCCACACTCTTGCCCTGTCCTGAAATGGCTAAATGTCCACTTGGTTCTGGACTGGGTTCAGGATGAAGCCTCAGTAGTTGTTCATTTGTTTTAGATCTAATACTAAAATGAGCCAAAGGCCAAGTGACTAGTAATGGCCAAGAGGTTTATTAGGTACTTACTCAGTGAAAGCCCTTGGATATGAACTTTCCAACCATTAACTCCTTTGATCTGTTCAATAGTCCCATTGGGAAAGTTACTATTAGTCTTTATATTTTATGATGAAAAAATGGTGGCTTAAGGCAGCGAATTTTACTTTTATAGAACTAGAAATGACTAATAACAGATTTCTAATCTAGGGTGATTACGAAGCTTTGCAATCAATCGTTTATCAACTCCTCGGCATCCTCTGTTCGTGTGTATTTGGGTGCCAGAATCTCATGCAAAATCAACCACCTTCTCAAGATGCTATTCTTGAAAAACAGCTTGAACACACACACACACACACACACACACACACACACACACACCAGACAAGCTCTCTTGAGCCATGAAACTTAAAGACCAGTTCTGTGACTCCCCATGCATACAGTGTCTGTGCAAAACATGACTCAACTAACAACCACTGTGTTATTAAATGATGGTAGAACACTGATAGTAGAATAATTAAAAATTTAATAGGAATTTCTGACTTTAACCTTTTAACTCCTGATTGATTCAAACATGATTCTAAATCACCCTTTGAGTGATTACCTGTACATAAAGATATATGCTCAATAGCTGTCCCTACAAATATATCATTACAGCCTCCTGTCTCTCATGCCGAATACCTTTTTCTACCTGGTTTAAAGCAAGAATATAATTCTTGGGGCCAAAAGATGGCTCAGTGGCTAATAGAATTTGCTGCTCACATGGAGACCAGAGTTCAGATTGCAGAATTCATGGTAGGCATCTCAACAGATATGCACGGGTGTATTCAGACATATCCATAATTACTATTAAAAATGTAAATGCAACGTTAAATTTTAAAAATGGCCAGGTATGGTACTACACACCTTTAATCCCAGCACACAGAAGACAGAGACATATAGATTTTTCTAAGTACCAAACCAGCCAGCCAAGGCTACAAAGTAAGACTATGGGAAAAAATTACTGCCTATGAATAGAAAAAAAAATGCATCTAATTTTCTTTGCTAATACTAATGATGAATCTGTACTTAATCCATTCTTTGAGAGGGAGATGCTGTAGCCCACTATAAGGAGACTGTTTCAGGTGGCTCCATCTCTGATTCCTCATTAAGTTCTCAATTCTGGCTGTGTTTACTTTCAACTTCTTGGTGAACATAAATTAAACTTTCAGTTATAGTCCTACTCAAACCCCACCCCTCCAAAAAAAAAAAAAAAAAAAAAAAAAAAAAAAAAAAAACAGACAAAACAGACCCAGACTGTTTGCTATTCATCATCAATCCTACAGGCATGGTTGGCCCGCAGAGTGTTTTATAGAGTGCCATGGACTTTATACTGGTTCTTCTATAATTTGTCTTTGTTTCTATGGTAGAGAATTGGAGGTAACCTAGCGAACTGGAAGTAACCTAGCAAACAACAGTCATGAACTAATTCATAATTTCAGAAGTAGAAACTGTTAATCAGAATAAAAAACATATCCAAGAATATGCAGCTGATATTACTTTTAAAAGATCTGTTTCCGAGGCTTTTCTTTATTAATCACTTATGTTCCTAGTTAATTCTTATATTATCTGAGATTTATTTACTTTTAAAAATAAAATGAGACATTTTTTATTTACTTATTGATTTATTTATGGTACCAGTGGTTTCACCTCGTCCTTCATGTTGCTAGGCAAGCACTGTAAGGCTGAGCTGTATCACCATTATAAATACTTGACTCCTTAAAATGAAACACACACATTTCCAATCTTCTCTTTTTTCTTTTTTAAATCTATATGGCTATTTAAAATTATACATAGGTTAGTAATCTGTCATAATTTAAAGTAAGAAAAATAAGTATGATGTTTTAAAGTAATGATTCAGAGGTAATATATAATATTAACACACACACACACACACACACACACACACACACACACACACACCTGCATCCTCCTTTGAGTGTGTAAAATAGGTGTTATCTAAAGACCCTAGATTGGTTATCCAAACCCAATCTAGGGTCTTTAGATCAACTGGGAAAATGGCTGTGAAGTTGGCATAATGGAGATCACATAAAAAGTTTATTTCCAATAAAACACTGTTTTTTTTTTTTTTTTTTTTTCTGAGCCTGAAAATAAAAGATATTTTTACATGGGATTCGGTCTTCCTTTAGGGCCTTCACAGACATTTGAACCAAGCATAAGCATTATTGTTAATGTGAGGACTGGAGTAAGTCAATCTGTATGCTGACCCTATCCTCCAGAGCCCAAGCTTGCTCTGCAGAGGACAAATTGGATGCCAAGTAACTCCCAACAGACTTTAAGTGATCTGTCCAGACCAGAGAAATAGAAATATGGGCCCAAGAACTTTCTCACTTTGAGTTCCAGTTGTTCTTCAGGCAAATATGTTTTTTTTTTTTCTCCTCCTGAATGATTTCCTCTTCCAAATACCACTTCTCAATTAAGCCTGGCAACTGGAAGCATATTTGACAAGTTTGTGCAAGACAACATGAGTAGCATTGAGTCCACGGTCCATCACTTAGTGCCTTCTGATTGTTTAGCATTAGGAATTCTGGAGAAAATAAGACAGATGGGGTCTGGGCAGCTGGGACCTCAGATGAAGCCGAGAGAGTATTGTGTCTCAAATCGTGCAACATTTGCTCAACAAACCATTCTGCGATTTCATTGAGAAACTTTTTTACAGCTTTACTAGATCTCAAATTCTAAGGAATAAAAAATGAAGGGGGAATCTGGAAGTTGCTGTATTTCTGTTGGAGTTTGAATTTATTTTATTTCTCTGTTATTGTTAGTGTCTTATAAGTAAGGTTCAGAATGCTTAGCATTTTCTAGGAGGCAGACTTGAAAATCAAAGTTGAGAATTGTGTAGCATTTATCTATGCACAACTGCTTGACAGCCTAAGGTAGGTACATTACTATGGGTTGTTTAAAAAGGGGGTGTGTAGGTTTGAGACAAACATTTACATAAGTATGTCTTATCATGAAAAAAATGCATGCTTGAATAAATTAAGCACGTTCTGCTCTCTAAAGTGTTGAGAACACTTTTATGGTTTGCATATAACGGATAATATCTTTGTCGAGGAATGCAATAATCTTCTTCATTGACAGAATGGTCCAACGCTATTCTTTACTAAAGCTATTTTGCCTAAAATTTGATCAAAAATAATTTGTATTTCTGTTAAATGTATGTGAAGGCATGCTAATGAAAAAGAACTTTCACCTTTTAAAAAGAAACACATTCCCTCTACCCCTTAACTTATTAAAAAGTTATGCTGCCTTTTAAAAAATATCAAATTTAAGGTCCCGTGGAAGCTGAACAGAAATTCACAATGAAAATAGCCTTTGACTCCTTTGGGATACTTTTACTACCAAAAGTTCTTTTTGTGTGTGTGTTTGATTAATTGCTTTCTATGGTGGTCTTCACTCGGGAAAACTACAGGCTTTATATACTTCATTCCCAGGAAAACAATTACTTATTTCCTACATATATACAAAGATTCGTATTATATCAAATTGGGTCAAATTATAGGACTTTAGAAAGTATGCTTTTTCAGAGGGTATGGTGAGTGGGCTCCTGAAAGTCGCTCAGATAGATAGCACAGTGGGAGGGAAACAGAATGCCCGTCTGCTTTCCATTAAAGTTATGTTCTGCACCAAGTTTGATTGCAAAACATCTGGCAGTCTTTTCTCTGATAACGCACTTAGCTCAGTAGGATGGACAGTGCTCAGCCTTTGAAGCTCCCTGTGCCTCTTAAGTGGGGGGAATAAAAAGAAGACGATAAGAACCAGTTTTCTCCTTCTATCAAAAGTAGCAAAAGATGTTTATTTGTGTCCTTTTATTGCATTCTTTATCTCTGATGCTCCACAATTCCCTGTTTAGTGGATAGGGAATAAGAGAAACTGTTAAAGACAGGGACCAAAGTCCTTTATCCATGACGGATGTCTAATACCAAGGCTTTCCTTTCATGGCCGTAAAGGAACCAAAAAGTGAAGGAAGTTCGGAATCATGTCTTTAAATGCCTATACAGGTTGAGAGCATGTGGGGTAATTTGAAATGAGACCAAAAGCAGAAAAATCAGAACTGAGAAGGTTTGAAGCCTGTTATATTTGTTTGGTTCTGACAATGACATTATGAATCGTTTATTTTCTAAGGTGTATCTCTACCCTTTAACCACATTATCATTTCCAACATGACAAGAAAGGCTTAGTTAAATTAAGATTTGCATTTGAAAACTTGAAGGAAGTATACAGGTCACAGACTCAACTTCATTTTTTGAGTAAAGATTAAGAAACAGTTTTAAAGGGACCTGAGTCTTTTTCAATTGCACACAGTTAATTAAGAATATTTAACACAGTTTTCAGAAAACATATATGAATACTATTTATGAATAAATGAGTGCTTATAAAAGCAACAGAGAAATTACTACTAAACGTACTGATTGCAAATTTGCTTTTGAGAGTCATAGACATGGGTGCAAAAAAAAAAAAAAAAAACCTTTGTTACATATTTACTGTCTGTTAATAAATGAAAGCACCTTTCTGAAGTCTGTGGCTTACAGTATGAATCACACCTCAAGTGGAAGAATGGCTAAGACTGGGAAAAAAAAAAACATTTGCTGAGCAAATACGAGGACTTCCTACATTAAAGGTGGGCAGGCATGGCAGTTGTGTATAATCCCAGTCCTCAGAAGGTAGAGACAAGAGATCTCTGCAACAAGATCCTGCTGGACTAGCATTGTCTGAAAGCTCTGTGCTTAACTCATTCCCTGATTCAATCGATGAAGAGGGAACCATCAAGGAAAACACACAATATAAACTTCTGTCTGCATATGCACGCTTGGGACTGCTCATTTACACACATATAAACACACCCACCCTCCCTACATGTACCACACATACACATGAAGAAAGTATTGATTTTTTTTTTTTTTTGCAATGTCATCAGTAGAATTTTACAAATGGTGGGAAAATTTTAAGTGTCTAAAATAATTCCACTCAAGCGCATTGTGCTAAAATTTGGCTTGATTCAGAGAGAAGAAATTTTCCTAGAGGAGTGGAAAGCCTGGAGATTCAGTATCCACCTATGAGTACTTAATCTTTGTCAGGTTTTATTCTAGCTGTTTCCCATGCATGGGCCAATCTCTTTCTTCCAGCGGCCCTCTGAGACATCTACTATGTCTTCCCATTATGCCAATTAAAAAACTTGATGTTCGACTTGTCCAAGGACGTGCAGTTCATGAGGGCAAGAGGCCTTGTCTTCAGAATCTTAAACCTCTATGTGCTACTAGCAAGTAACAATACCACTTGACTCCCAAGCAGGATGCTCTCCTCCTTTGTGTGTGCTGCATTGTTTCAAACCCTAAAGCTACAGATGACTAAATACTTGGTGCCACACCAACATGGTTTTGTGAAAGAACAGAGCCCTCTCTCATGCCATACAATGAAAATAGCCGAAAGTTACGCTTAAGGCCCTAGATCCATTCTGAAGAGAAGCCTGCTTCTTAGATTGATGTTTTTGAAAACTAATCAACCCTTAGGAATGCTGAAGAGAATGGTTTTCTCCCATCTGTAGGAAAAGAGACCACGAAACAAAAGTCAAGTCCCATAGCTTGCAGTGAAATAATTCACCATAGAAAAGGCTTCTGACACCACAGGGAAAAGCACTTCTGCTAACACTTCTAAATGTCCCTTAACCAAGCTCTTCCTACTTACTTTGTAATGATTGCATGTTTTCCCTTTGGGCCTACTAAAGTATTTAATTGCAATTACACTCATTTACATAGCAGATGAGGCTAATTGCTGGTATTAGTTACCAAATGTATGCTTGTATTGTGAGGGTGAAAAAAAATGCCCTACAGAAAAGAAAACGACTGTGCCTTTAATTAAGGAGTTATGAAGTCAGAATGAGCTGGTTCCAAGATGTAAATATGAAATTGAGGGCTTTCAGAACTCTATAATGGGTTTTTATTACTCCATCTCACTTCCTTGATTACACACAATGTTTAGAGACTAAAGATAAATACAGTGCAATGTTCATAGGGCTGACCTGATTGCTAGGCACGCTCTCTCACACATAGATTGAAATAAATGCAGTTGTCTTGCAAGCCCATGATAAATGGTGGGTTATGAGTACCTGGTCTTCATTTACTTGGCTATTCAGTTGCTAATCCTGGCTTCGCTCGTTGTAGAAGGGATGCTGGCATCCTCAAGCACACACAACTCACTTTCTAGGCATGATTTTTGCAAATGCAATGTCAAATGAACAAAGACAGCATAGAATTGAGGGCAAATTCATTGAGAAAGCCAAAAACTCAGAAAACGAGGTTTTTTGTTTGTTTGCTTTTTTTTTTTTTTTAACTTAATCTTCCTTGACTAATTTCTGTGTTAGAATCATAATGCCTAAAAATGGAAGTTTGTTGTACTGCACTTTAAGGAAGTTGATAATCTTGCTAAGAGACAAAATTATACCTTTGAAATGTTCTCGTTCTGTGTGTATGTATATGTATGTATACTCAGAAAATACACATATACAATTACTCTCATCTCTCTGTGTATACACAGATCACACACACATACACACACACACACACACACACACACACACACACACACACACACCTATCATTTTATACCAGAATTTACTGCAGAATGGTAGCTAATACTAAACCCTGACAGCATTTAAGATTAACTATAAACTAGTTCAGGGAGTCAGAGAGACCAGTTGTTAGAAGGAGAAAAGCTCTCTGAGAAGTCCTTAAAGAAGCATCTTTGCTTAGCAGAGATTTTTTCAGGGAACAGATTAACTTTCACCCACTGCAAAGTGGCCACTGCAGTCAGGTGTCTAGGGAAGATTTCGCCCAGCTTCTCGTTTGTTTCGCTTCTTTGTTCTGGTACCCCACCACCTCTCACACCTTGTTTTGAAGATAAAATATTGCTTTCAGAAGGGATATGAACTTTTATGACCTTAAAATACACTTGCTGTGCTAATTTTCCCTTTACTGAGTGCTTAGCTATACTAATATTAGACTGTGCAGTGTTCGGCTACCTACACAGTTCATTTCATGAAATGAATCTGGCTGTCAACCAAGCTCCCACCTCTTCTTTTTATGAAAAAAGAGAAGTGGGGGCTGGGGGGAGGTATGTGATGGGGAAGAAGAAAGGAAGGTGAGAGGACAGGATGGAAAAAATGTCCTGGCTAACAAAGCCTGCATTCCCTGGGTACTGTCGCCTTGTCCTTCTCAGTAAGTATTCTCTTTGGTACAATGACAGGGTCAGCAAGTGCTATTTTTTAAACTTGTGTGAAAATTCATTTTGCCTTCCATCCTATTCTCTGGGCACTCAGGCAGTGCAATCATTAGTCTCTGGTGCCAAGTGTAAACAGGACATCCTTTCAGATAGGAAGGTCCAGCTGGCGAGAACACACAACTTCTGCTTTTTGCCCTGTTTGGGAAATCGACCCCATTCGTTTCACAGAGAAATGCTGGAACAGGGGAAACTCACTTTCCTCTGCATTCTATAAACAAAATTTGGAGAATATCTTTTCAGCCCCATTGTTTGGTGTGTTCCTTGTCATCTCTAAATTCTTATGTCACAGCCACACCTGTGAGACAAAATTACCACAGACTCTGGGTGGTATGATCTGTCACAAAGTCTTCATTCACTGGGGAAAGGTTACGTCTCACAGTTAAACGGGGACTCACAGAGTGTGAAGGGCAAGAGGACATCTGAGATTTCATCCGGTACAGTTTTCTGATTTCATAGATAATCATAGAGATTGAAAAAGGGAGGGAAAATCCAGCTTTTAATCACCAGATCGATTGTTATCCTTGGTCCTCTTAGTAGCAGGTGGGTCAAAACCAAAAAAAAAAAAAAAAAAAAAAAAAAAAAAAAAAAAAGGTGAAGCTTTTTCTCAAAGATGCCATATCTACCTATACATGGATATCCCCATCCTTTCTCTGCATACAGGTAAAAACAACACAAAAAAGAAAAACAAAGACCCAAGGCTCAGTTCGGAACGTACAAGTTACAAGCAATGAGGTAAAAGGCGTGCGTGAGAAATAAAGTCAGGAAGTGTTTTCTGGAGTGGGTGGTTCTCATGGTGCCTCCCATTCATGTTGACAAAGCAAAGGAAATGCGCTCAGACTGCTAAGAATGACTGATCCCAGCCCAGGTCAAAAAAATCACTTTTATGTCTACTGTCATTTATTTTCTTCTCTGCCACTTTGTTCTCTCATATCCACGACTCTACTCCACCCCACTTTTGCTTCTGTAAAGCCACTTTTGGGCATGTGGCCTATGCAGCTAAATCCCTCCTTAGAAACTGCTTACAGAATAGGTTCCCAGCTGGTCCACCCCCCCTTACTTCATCTTTTCACTCACAGGATCCGATCTACATCTGGTGGAGATGATTAATGCAATTGGGGTCCAATGGCTGGTCCCAGGGATTTGGGATTAGGTGAAAAAGGAGTTCACTTCGTCTCCATATTTAACTGGCAGGAACGCTTCACAGTGCTCTTCAGTAACCTCAACCAGCAGAAGTAGACTACCCCCTAGCTGTCTTATCCTAGGTTGAGTTTGACCCTCTTTGAAGGCCAGGCTGTGCTTTGTTCTCAGATAGCTAATTATGTCTCTGAATCTTCATAGTAAATCCCTCAAATCTATGTAGTTGATATAGTTTTCCATTGATGGAAAACATAATCATAATTAATAGTCAGATTTTAGACCTGAATGTTTTCCTGTTGTCCCTATCTTTATAAATGTCTTCTTTTCCTGGTCATCTCCCTAATTCTAGAAGCACTAATGCCTAAGCATTAAAACATGTTGCTAAGGGTCCCGTTTTCTTCTTTCACCCCACAGACCCATAAAAGAAATAACATGGTCAAATTCAAAAAGGATTTTAAAAGATTTGTCTAAAATAAAGTTTATGCTAGCAATTTTCAAACTATCATTCAAATTCCAGGAAGTATCCCTCAGGGACTCCAACACAGTTTAGCTTCGAGCACACGGACTTATCAGAACAATCTCTCTCTAAATAAGAGTGTTTCCCTATACATTCACCTATTGACATTTACATGGTTTACTGTGGCGGTTTTAGTTCTTTAAATGCGTCCTTACACAGTAGCACAGCATAATGACTCAAAGTGAAGATCTCTATACAATATTTTGTTAGATTCCCAAGCAAAACTGAGCACAGAAAGAACTGGGTAGGGTTAGCGTTGATTTTATTAATTCAGAAACTGTAAGCCCAGGTTGATTTTCTGGACTAGTTAAGAACTAGCCCAACAATATAAGTTCTCCACAGTCTAAGAAACACTTGGGAAATGTTTTATTCTTTCAGGGCTAGGACTCAAGGCTTTCACAGGCTAGTCAAGTGCTACATCTCTAGGCAGACTCCTTAGCCCTATTACCTGGGAGAAAAGTCTTGTAGTATAACCCCGGCTGGCTGGGCTCTCTAACCTGCCTTTGCCTCCTTCTTGCTAGAATCACAGACATGCATCATCATGTCTGACAAAGATAACTCATTTAGAGATGTTGGTTCCTGTAAGTAAAATGATATTTTCTGAAGAATCGCCATGCCTAGCTATAGAAATTTCCTTAAAATGCAAACATAACTATCTTGAGGATGTATTAATTTAATGCATTAGCACTAAGTAAATACTAATTTAATTTGAGAAGGCCCAGGACAATGGAAGAGTAGTAACACGGAGCACGGTACTAGCCAGGTAAAAGGACAAAAAAAAAAAAAAAGAAAAGAAATTTTTCTGTGTCTATTGAAAACAAAACATGGCATTCTCTATTATGGAAGATACAAACATAACTAATATTTCCTGCTTTTAAAAGTACCTATGTAGCCTGCTGAAAAACTATAACCTAGTCACTTTGTTATTGGGAAGATCACAGCATAAGCAATAATATTGCCTTAATTATTATGGGAAAGAAGAAATTATGATTTTTTTAAAACTATTTTCACAAAAGAAGGGGTATTATGAAAAACCTCACAACCCATGAAAAAGGTGTGGCCCAAATACTACTGGCAAGCATGAAAAACACCTCCTGTGTCTGATTAGGCTGCTGAGCAGAAGCTGACCTTGTATCTTCAGACCTGTCTGTGTACTGCCATTTGTCTCTGCAGACCTTAGGAATTTGCCGTACAGTACCTTGCTGCCAGTGCTCACCTTGTTAACATTAAGCGTGAACTTTGGGTGCTGATGGATATACTCTGGGGGCAATATAACACAGAACTTCAAAGCCCAGGAGACAGCTAAAGAGGAATGAAGATAACAGTTAAGCCAGGAAAGCTGGAAACCCTTCGTGGCTCCAGGCAGAGTTCTCCACACCCACCCTGAAGCCCACAGAAGGTGCAAGAGGTCGAAAGGTTTTCTACATGGTGCTATTGCTTGATTGTTGTAGCAAATTTATCTTATTTCCAGAATTACTTTGTACTGAGTATATTTAACTCGAAGTGGCAATGTGCTCTATAGAAATGCTGAAATGTTAACGTTCCAGTTGCTTTACCAATACCGTTTTATGGAAAAATACAGAAATTTTAAAGGGATGTTCTCAAAATTCATTGATGTTGTCACTGTTAAATCTAACAACATATTAATTTTTCTTCTAGTTCCTATTGCATTGAAGTACTCCATTTCTGAAAAGAAAGCATTGTGGCGTGTTCACACCAAAACAAGGGAATTTGTGGTGAGTCATAGTCCTTCCTCCTGGACTTCAGTCTCTTGCTCAATGCTCCAAGGAGAAAAATTTTTCTATGAAAGTGAGTAAAAGCATTTGTTGGTTGGGAACTTTCCTCTTTGTAGTCATACTTTCTCAGTCAGGACCTGAGTTTTGCAGTCAGTGCAGCTGCTGAAGAACAAGGCATGTTCAGGAAACAGGGCAGAGACAGGGAAGGACGTGTTGATCTGTCTCTCAGAAGGCGGGTGGAAATTGTTCCCAAGAATGTTGTGAAATGAAAAGAAGAGTCAAGTATCTGGGAACCCTTGAAACTCTACAGCAGCATCACTGAGGCACAGGCTTTATGACTATGGGGGGGGTAATGGTGTGTGTGTGTGTGTGTGTGTGTGTGTGTGTGAGTGTGTTGTATGTGTTATGAGTGTGTATATGTATACATGTATGTGTGAGTGTGTGTGTGTGTGTGTGAGTGTGTTGTATGTGTTATGAGTGTGTGTATGTATACATGTATGTGTGAGTGTGTGTGTGTATACATGTGTTGTGAGTGTGTGTGTTTGTGTGTGTGTGTGTGTGTGTGTGTGAGAGAGAGAGAGAGAGAGAGAGAGAGAGAGAGGGAGGGAGAGAACTGGAAAGCTCTGAAAACATTGAAGAGTCGCATTATTTTGTTTCGTAACCACATAAGCTCATACATATTTAAGTCAGAGATTTAGGTAATTTGTATGGCCTTACTATAAATGTTTGGATGAATGAGTGAATGGATTAATAGAATTTTTACTCCATCTTCCCTTTTCTATGTATTTTCTGTGTTAATCCTTCCTGACTAGGACTCTGTACATTTTGACTGAGTCTCCTCCTTTACAAATTCAGCACACTATTTTACACTATTGGATTCTAAATCTTAAATAAGTTGTGTTTCATCATTGAAGAGAAAGTAAATCTGGTTCATTTAAAAATAAATTTACAAGAGCTAGGGATATAGCTTATTAGTAGAACACTCAATCTGTATGGATTGGTACTCGAACCCCTAATGCTACCTAGACACACACACACAGAGAGAGAGAGAGGGGGGGGGGGATAATTTGACGTCAAGAAATAGAAAATAGGACTAAGAATTCTTAATGGAAATTGATCTTTGCCATCACTTTGTCTTAACAAGCTCCCTGGTTTTGTTGTTGTTTTTGTTTTTTATCTTTTTTGCATCATTTTGCATTTTGTTGGATATTTTATGTATTTGCATTTCAAATGTTATTCCCTTTCCCTGTTCCCCCCTTTTCCACTTCCAGCCCTCCTACCCCTGCTTCTATGAAGATGCTCCCTCTCCCACCTACCCACTCCCATCTTACCATTCTGGCATTCCACTACACCAAGGGAACAAGCCTTCAAAGAACCAATGGCTGCTCCTCCTATTGATGCCAGACAATGCCATCCTCTGCTACATATGTGGCTGGAGTCACGGATGCCTTCGTATGTACTGTTTGGTTGGTGGTTTAGTCCCTGGGAGCTCTGGAGTGTCTGGTTGGTTGATATTGTTATTCTTCCTATAGGGTTGAAACTCCTTCAGCTTCTTCAATCCTTTTTCTAACTCTACACTGGGGTCCCCATGCTCAGTCTGATGGTTAGCTACAAACATCCTCATCTGTATCAGTAAGGCTCTGACAAAGCCTCTCAGGAGACATCCATATCAGGCTCCTGTCAGCAAGTACCTCTTGGCATCAGCAATAGTGACTGAATTTGGTGTCTGCATATGGGATGGATCCCCAAATGGGGCAGTCTCTGGAAGGCCTTTTCTTTAGTCTCTGTTCCACTCTTTGTTCCTGTATTTACTTCAGTGAGTATTTTGTTCTCCCTTCTAAGAAGGACTGAAGCATCCATGTTTTGGACTTTCTTCTTTTTGAGCTTCATATAGTCTGTGAATTGTATCTTGGGTATTCTGAGCCACTTGTCAGTGAGTGCATACTATGTGTGTTCTTTTGTGACTGGGTTACCTCAGGATGATATTTTCTAGTTCCATCCATTTGCCTAAGAATTTCATTAAGTCATTTTTTAATAGCTGAGTAATACTCTATTGTGTAAATGTACCACATTTTTGTATCCAGTCCTCTGTTGAAGAACATCTGGATTCTTTCCAGCTTCTGGTTATTGTAAATAAGGCTACTATGAACATAGTGGAGCATGTGTCCTTGTTATATATTGGAGCATCTTTTGAATATATACCCAGAAATGGAATAGCAGAGTCTTCAGGTAGCACTATGTCCAATTTTTTGAGGAACCCCCAGACTGATTTCCAGAGTAGTTGTACCAGCTTTCAATCTCACCAGTATTGGAGTATTCCTCTTACTCTACATTCTCACTGAGTTTTTTTATCTTAAGCTCCCTGTTTTTTATAATAACCTAGTCCTCTGAAAATTTTACAGTGCCATAATAGTATGGAATTTTCCAAAATTGTTGCCAGTCTCCTTTTGTATCTGCCCTTTGTCCTGTTCTATCATTTTGTGTTAAAATAGCTGGCTTGTTAAGTGCTTTGGTCTTTCAGAGATGAGCACTGGAAATACAGGAATACAGAGATGTCTTTTTATATAGGCTTTTTGTGCCAAATTTGCTACAGGGGGATATGAAAGGCAAATGTGTTGACAAATGACAAGATGTTATGTACTGTAAAAATATTATTTTGTGTATACCATTTCCTGTTAGGTGCATTTATCGATTTTAAGTTTGTTCAAGATGAACTTGTTATTAAGAAGAATATCTTGCTTTTTAAACTCTTGAAGTTTGAATTTTGAGTTCTCTAGAAGAAGCTGTTAAAAACAAATACAATTTTTGCCTCAAACTTTATAGTTTCAAATAAATGTGAATATATATATACATATATATGTGTGTGTGCGTGTGTATATATATATATATATATATATATATATATATATATATATATGTGTGTGTGTGTGTGTGTGTGTGTGTGTGTGTGTGTGTAGTTAGATAAGATGTAGCTTGGTCAGAAATAGGTAAAAATTTTCTGGTCTAACCAGTAAAGAATGACTCTCTGGGGACACACTGAAGAACATAAGTGCCAACTTCTGCTAAAACGAGTGCTCTTTGATAATGCTGCACGGATACGCAGATGGCCATTTGAATTTATTGTCTATATCTTACATAAGTCAAAATCGTTAAAGATAAAATTGGCATTGGATATATCATTCATATTGGTGAGGCCCTTGGAAATGTGAACATCCTAAGTGTTAATGTACAATTGATTCTAATCTATTGATTACCCAAAGTATATTATTGTAGTTCTTATACCTATAAGTGATAATAAAAGGAGCATGTGTCCAATTTCTTCTTTAGCTATATTGGATTATCTTTTAATATACAAAATGGAGTATTAAAATGATGTAATCGGGAATTCATATGTAATTGTTATTCTTCAGCAAACGTTGGCATAATTAAATGTAGGTTAATATAATATCACAGAAGCATAAGAGATGAATCAAGTTATAGGCAGTAAGTGGAATAAATAACATGAAGATATAACAGAAGTTTGGGTTGCTGTTTGTCTGTTTGTTTGCTTTTCATAAATTCATGTCAAAGAATGTATGAGATCTCAGCTAGGGTTATGAGCCAAATGACTCATTCTCCCAGGAGGAAAAACCCACTTAGGATCAAATAGTATTAGCCAAAGTCTTCCTGTACTCATACTCCGACTGCAGATGGCCTCTATAACCTCTGCAAAGAGCATGGCAGGCAAGCCCATCCTGGATTAGACAGGTCAACTGGTAGACACAACTCTAGGCTCAAGGGCTGCTTTGGGGGCACAGTTACTGAATCTGTTTTGGCAGAAATTCGTGTCTAAAAATCTTTTTCATTTGAATCCAAACAAAAGGAAATGGCTGGAGTTCACAAAGTTCTTCGTATTCTAAATCATCCAAGAAAGAGGACCTCTTCTCTGTCTAGTCTGTGATGTGCACTTTCTAGGTCTGCTTTTTTTTTTCTATTGCCTGCCCTAGCCTGCCCATCTATACCAAATTCTTTTCTGCTTGGTCTTCAGGGTGGGGATTCTGTTGAGGTCAGTATTCCAAAACTTGACACAGGATGTCTCTTCAGCTTTCTGATTCCTGGCTCTGCAAAACTACTGATAAGCTAAGCCTTTGCTCTTGATTTCCCACGGAGATGAAGGGGAAAAGTCTGGCTGAAGTGACTCAGGAGAAATGGGTAGAATGTGTTTTCCCAGCAGAACAAGCTCCTCCAGCCCTCCCACCGGCCTCACCCACAATGCACTCACACACATCATAACCCCACCCCCCCACACACACACTCTTTGGCTTGTGCTGCTCTTTTTTTGGTCTCTAGCCCTAGTTATGACAGTTGATTGACATTGCTGGCAGTTCCCCTAGTGTCTGGTTAGGCAGAATTCCCCGTGGAAGGCTAGCATGCAAAACAAAGAACAGACAGCAGTGCGGAGAGGAAGGCTGAATAAAACAGAACCAGGAGAGGAGCAATATTGTTTGCTGAAAATATTTTTAAATTTTCCAAAAAGAGGGAGCAAACCTTTAAAAGATTGTTTGAATCATCTGTGGTGGCCCCTCCCCATTCTCTCTCTCACCACCCCTTTATCCCCCCACAGACACACCGCTCTCTGGCTTCCATTTCTCCATCTGTTTTCTTTCTGGTATCTTTTCCCCCTTCAGTCATACACTTGTTCAAACAGTACATCCTTTCCACTCCTAACTTTTGTTAGGGCCAAGCATTCTTTTAACCTAACTTCCTTTCTACTCGGACAGCAGAATTATGGCTGAATCAAGTAAAATCATGAGGCATTATTGGAGGTGTCTTTTCATGAAAAACCTTGCTTCCAATGTTACCAAAAACCCCACATGTGTGCTGGTCCCAGTACCAGCAGTATACAGGCCATAGCATCCTCTCCATCAGGCATGTGAAACTAGGTCATGTGATTGCTGTCCATATTCTCGAACTCCTTAGTCATCTGTTGAGTCGCTTCCCTCGAGCATTCAAACACCAAACTATTTGATCACCAAAGTGATCATAAATTAAAATGTCACCTTCATTGGTCCCAGTATGCTTGTTAAAGTTATCACTGCAAAGAAACAAACACTGAATGATAGGGATTCAGGACGTACATGTGATTTTCTGATCCTATTATAGAGGATATTATCTACGTAGGGTAAAGGGCTTTGTCTTCATAATGGGCAGAGTTTGGCTTCCTTTCCTCCACTTGTTTTTCCTCCTGGCCATCCACAGTACTTCTGAATCCCCCTTTTCTCACACTGATTACTAAAGGATAATTCAATTCATTTTCTGCTGTTCCATTTTCATGTGCCCAGTTCTCTGAGTTGTTAGAAAAGCCCCTTCTATGGCTTTTTAAATTTCAAGGATTATGCTCATATTATTTTAATGGTGTTATGGTCTGAATCTGGATCTGGCTCCTGCCACTCCAGATCTTTATTAAGGAAGTGCTCTTTGGGTCAAGGCCTGAACTTTCATGGTGGAAATAGGCCTTTGGAGGGAAGACTTTGAAGGTTACACTTGGCCTGGATTCTGCCACTCTGCTCACTGACCACTGCGATACAAATAGTGCCCCCGGAATGCTTCTGGACCCTGAGCTGAGCTATTCTGCCATGTCTTCTGTCTGCATCACACACACACACACACACACACACACACACACACACGTAGGGGAGTGTCTAATGCGTCAAAAGTGAGGAAACCAGAAACTTAACACTGAACTAGAGAAAAACAAGCACGTTTACCATAGAAGATACACATGAAAAATGAGCAGATATATAGATGCTGCTATTATTAGTCATTATAAATGTAATCCAGAACCTTGAGATACCATGGCATACCCATTGAAGTACTAAACTTGATAGTATTTACCATCTGCCACAGATACAACCCAATAAGAAGTAATTTACAAAACCACTGTGAATGCAAAACAGAACAGCTTTGGAAGGCAGCTTGGCATTTTCTTGAATCAACACTTCCTGTAAGGTCGGCTCATTCTGCATGTTGTACTCACTGAAGAGACATGAAACAATAGGTCCACACAATGAAGTAGTCCTGGATGTTCATGACAGCCCTACTTATAATCACCTCAGATTAGGGTCAGTAAAATATCCTCCCACAGGTGAATGGGTAAACTTACTTAAACATGTGAATGACAGAATATTATATAGCCTTGAATAATGATGTGAGGAATGGAACCCTCAAACCTTTCGGTCCTTAAAGACAAAAAGTCTTTCAGGTATATCTTTAAAATTGTCACCTTGTCTTCTGAGATTTTATCTAATTTTATCTAATATATATACATACCTTACTCTCCCCTACCCCCAGTGTGTATGTGTGTGTGTGTTTTCTACCTTTTTTAACATAATTGGAAAATCCCTGAGTCTTCTGTTTACAATGGGAAGCAGACTGACAAAATCAATAAATTCCATGCAGTAAAACCTTGCTTCAGTTGTGAAAATTACCCACATTTAAGTAGCAATTGAAACTCTGGCAATAGATAGTGCAACTCAAGCAGAGAACGTAGAATTAGAATAAATAGGAACAGAAACAATTTGGAGATTTTTGGTACAGAACTAATAGAAAGCCATGAAATGGACTAAGTATGAGAAACCAGAGAGTATGGAAGAGGAAAAGAGCTCAGGGTTACAAATGAAAGTGAAGAAGAGTTTGGCAGCTCAAAGAGATGCTACAAGATTACTTCAAAGTATTTGTGGGAGGGGAAAGAGGGCAATAAAAGAATAGAGGATGTAGTTTTCCAACAGCTACTTGGTTACAAAACAGAGAAGTGCATTTAGTTATGATGAGAAAGCAACTAGAAGCAAAAGTAATGAAATGCTGATTCCCCATCACTAGAAGTCTTCTGTGGAATGAATTTTCCAGCATGCTTTGCTAGAAACTCACAGAGATATAAAACTCCATCCTGTTTTTGGGATTCTTAAAATTTAGAGAAGAAGCTAGGAAAATAGACCTATTCAATTATTAATTATATTCGCCATGTGGAGAAGGTTGTGTCAGCACTGAACACTCATAAACTCATTGATGAAATTTAATCCTGTAAGGGATTTTAATCAAATGTTCCCTTTTCTATGTAATTACATTGAGTCCTAAGTCCTGTAAGCAGGAGGCTAGGGAGACGGGGTAAAAGGAGTGTTGAGCGAGTAATGAGTATGTGAGTTGAGATCCACAGCAGCCACGTAAAAGCCAATGCATACATTTAGAACTGTAGTTTTGAGGGAGTGGGGTCACATATAGGTGGATCCAGGGAACTTCCTTGCCAGGAGGTTTATCCAAAATGTTGAACACAGGTGAGAAACTCCATCAGAAAATATAAGGTAGAGACGCGTAAAAGACACCAATATCTCTCTCTGCCCCTACATGTGTAAAAGTTGGTGAGCACATCCTCCCAATAGACACACTAGATATAAACAGCTTGTTTAAGACACAACTCATCCACAGATAGTTCCCCATTAAGGTGCAGAATTGTCTAAATGTTCGAGTATCTTTTTTCTTGAACAACCAAGTACTGTGCTAAAAAAAACACATTATTTTTAAATAACTCTTAGGTCGAAAATAAAATAAATGTATATGATCAATTCCAGCAAGGATAGCAGATGCAAATTCAAAACCATTCTGTTACCAGCATTTAGAAACAATGGGAAAGCATACCTAAGGTTCCCCATGTATCTGAATTTTAAAAGTAACAAGCCTAAGTCTCAGGTGAGAGAAATGAGGAAACTGAAGGGCTCTAATTGTAAGCACAGGAGCTGACTCTGCAGCAGCCTTGGGATAGGGTCCTTAAATCTAGCAGCAGCCAGGGGCTTGGGGTTACAAAGCATCCTTAAAAACAGGTGACAAGACCATGGGTCTATGTGATGCTAGGACTCAGAACATAACGTCAAAAAGTTCAAAGCCTTGGGCTCCAAAGAAAGGAGAGGAGAGATAAAAGTCTACTACTCAAGGGATATGGCAAAGAAGCATGCCTCAGATCTCCAGGGAAAAGAGTGATTAATTGAAACTGCAAGCCAGCAACATGCACAAATCAGTCTAAAGCCTTCACCACCAGTAGTTCCTCCAAATGAGAAATGAATTTTTAAGTTCTGCTTGAGCCAAAAGCTCAAAGAATAAGTAAAATCACTATAGACTGATATTTCGTGAACTCCATTACTGTTGAACATGTATCCAAACACATGCCCACCATCACCACCACACAAGAGGAAACCACAGTTAAATCTTCTGAAACAAGAGCAAGTGACAAAACTTGCTAGGACATGGTTGTTCCCTTAGTATGCCTTAGGCTTTAGACTTTGCCTTTTTATGATCACTGTCACCACTCAAAGGCAGGAATCTGTACCTTTGCCTGAGGGCTTCCTCTAAAACAGCAGCAGAAGTTTAGCCTATAGCAGACTTCGGTTACAAGGAACTATCTCTACCAGAACAGCCCTCATCCAACAACCAGTACATCAACAGCCCACACTTTTGAGCAAGGGAAGGACAGGTAATGATGAGTCTGAAGCTTGCCTCCCACGTTGGATGCCATCTTATCCTTGCTCCCCAGATAACACAGGGTTATGAATCTTGTTAAGGTTGATCTGAGGACACTGGCATTGAGAACAAAGGATGCAGTAGTGGGAGCTCGTTGTGGGACAAAACTAAATAAAGTGTTAGAGAAAGAAAAAGCAACTCTAGGAAGGAAGTAAACAGCAGAAGAAATGAAGAAAGGCTGTCATTCAGAAAAGAAACAAAGGTTGCAGAATAAAATCTGCAGTCCTTGACCCCCCCTCAAGAAACGAAGTGAAAGAAAGGAGAATAGCTGAGAGTCAAGGAATAAAAGGATAAATCTTGGGTTATCAGGAGCAGAACTAAGAAAAGGGGAGGAAGATACAGAGTGCTCTGTGCACACGTATGAAAAGATCTTATCGAAGACTGTATATGTACACTGTGAAAAAAGTTAATATTACATATCCATTTGAAACAAAAGTCATGAAAAAATGTGAAGAGGAGGATAAAAAGTAGGGAAGAATGCTAAGAAGGCAAATGTACCTCCGAAGATGATTTGAAGGTGTAGCAGTGGTTAATTAAATAGAGCCCGGTGGGAGGCTCCACAATACCAATTCCAGTGCTCTGTTCCCAAATGAAAGCCACACACACAGCCTTTGTATTTTGATATGCCTTAATCATCTCAATGGCTGGGGCACTTCCTAAACTCCACGTGGCTAATCCACCTCTTCCGAAAATCCCGAGTTATTACTTACTAAATCCTATATTCTATCTTGGCTGCCCTGGACCCAGTCAGGCAGCCCTCTTGAACCGCTCTCCCTGGCTCCTACATGGTGGCTGTGTTCTCTCGCCCATTCCTTCTCAGGTGTGGCATCTCTGCTCCTCCACTTCTCCCAGCATGGAAGATCTCCTTTTCTTCTCCTGCCTCCCTGTCCCTAGTCCAGGAATCCTAAAAATACCATCTCTGCCTTCCCTGCCATTGGCATCTTTAGTTACCCAATAGAACCAACTTAGGGCAGGTTTCCAGGAGTTATGTGTATGCAGATCTTCTCCTGAAAACAGTTTTGGGGACACATAAGAATATAAGCAACCACAGGAAGGGTTATATTTGAATAATGAAAATATTCAAAAATGGAGACAGCCTATAAAGTATTCCAGATTTAAAGAAGCCTAGGCCCTGAGCAACATAGATAAAAATACTATGTTGATATATATTCCTTACAAAGTTGTAAATAAATGAAAATCTAAAAGTCCTCTAAATACTGTGGGGTCATCCAGCTCAAGCACTTCAGTCACCTCTTAACATGAACAAGAGAGGGAAAATGGTGTATCTGAAATATCAGTCGAGAATAACTGACAGTCATGAAGCCTAAGCCCATGAGTGAAGTCGAAACACAACAGAGCTCAGATCAATAAAGCCTGAAAGAATAAAGCCATTCCACATCCTTTACCTAAGAACACCGAAGGCCTTCTGGAAGTAACCCAACATTTAGTGGCATAAAATATAAGTATCATCAGTGTCGGGTCAAGTGGGAACTTCTAAAGGTTTGGCTCATTATCAACACTCTGGGCTCCCTCGTGCACCTGTTGTTAAAGATGTTGTCAGCTTATTGGTCTAGGATGGCTTGATTGGCATGTTAGCCTTTGGCTGGCAGGGAGGAGTTTGCAGTTTGGTCACATGTTTCTCATCTTTGAGCAGGATATCCTGAGCTCTTATAAGATGCTAAGTGAGAAAAAAAAAAAAAAAAAAAAAAAAAAAACAGAATATTTCTTAAGGCTAAGGCTTAAAGAGGTACACTGTCATTTCTGTTCACTAAATTGGCCAAAAGCAAGTCACAAGAACAACCTACATCCAAAGGGTGGTTAATTGGACTCTGCCTTTTAATAAGAGGCCACCAAGTCATTCTCAAGTGTAGGAATCTCCTCATAGATACTAGTTGTAATCTATGTAATTGAATTTTCACAGCATAGTAATTTCTAACACATAAGAAGATAAAGCTGCTATATTGTCTGATAAATGGACCCTTAAGATTAAGAACACAGTTGAACAGTCAGTCAATGGGTAATACAAAAAAATGAACTGGCCATCTGAAGCTAAAATAACCAAGCCTAAAATAACATAGTTTACAAAAACAATGTTAAAAATCTCTCCAAATTACTTTATAAGTAATGTAAATTCACTGTTATAATGACCCATGTTAAATATTACACAAGCAAAAGGAAATGATGGGCAAATAGTGACGTTTAAGATAAAAATAACAAAGCACCACTGTTACCATTATCTAATTAATATATGTGGAGATCTGAGAGCTAAAGTAAAAATATATCTTTTAAGCTAACATTTGCACAGTTTTAAACTGACCATTTATTTGATTCAAAGCATTCTTGATGAATATCATGTATTTCACAATATGCTACCTGTATCATATCTCTGACTTTATATTTCACAGGTTGGAACACATATAAATATACATACAAACACTTATTTCCACAATAAAACAATATAGCACCCAGCCCTTAGGAAAATCCCTGTGTTTAGCAGCATAAAAATACATGGGTACAACAAATCAGATCTGACAAAGTAAAGAAATTAGTAAACTACTTAGACCCAAAGAGCGATGGGCATGCCACATTTAATGGTATAGATAAGGCCATATTAAATGGAAGTGTATAGTTTCTGGAATTCCATCTAGTAATAAAAGAATGATAAAAGTAATAGTAAATGTTAGTTCAATATTAGTGTTCTATATAATTTTATTTAATCACAGAACAGTCGATTGAGATAACTACTATCATGATCTTTGTTTAACAGATAAGGAAACTAAATCTTCAAATGTCATTAGTTTTTTTCAGGTTTCCTATCCCTAGGTGATACGATTCCAACACATCCCCCTCTTAGATCAGAGGTCATGTGTCTGGTGATCCTAACTCTTCTCTGTCTTTTCCAGCTTCCTCTGTTCACTTGAGGTTCTGTCCCACCATAGCCCCAAACAGTAGTAGCCATGACTGAACCCTTTCCTGCTTTCGAGTGATTTTCTCAGGCATTTCGTCTCAGCAGAGGTAATCATGTTCCGCCTTGGAAAAATCATAGCAACATTATAAAACATAACTAGAGTACATGTGGTTGGTAGGGTAGGAACAAATGCTCCTTTCTGAAAGGATTTTACATGACCATTTTTAGAAGGTGTGTGTTCCATGGCTATCACACAATCTCATTTTCCTATAAAATGCCCATTCTGAAAAAATATCTCTGGTCCTTTCTTGCCTCATATCCCATGGAAGAGATTCAATAAATGCATCATGTCAGAGCTGTCATGTGTCTCCCTCCATTAAAACATGTTTGAAACTCCAGTGTTACAGTGTGTTTCAAAATTATTATCATACTTTTTAGTTTCTTTTGAACTTAATATTTCCAACAAGGCTGACTATGACAAAGAAAAAAAGTAAGTGAATTCTACAGGTAACTATGCCTAAGAGGGTGCATATAAAATTAACATTCTTACAGACAACCAGAGCATTGGCTGGATAAAATAGTTTCTGAGAACAGGTCAAAATAGCGGAACTTATTAGATTGAATTTTCCAGGTATTTAACTCAGTGGGGTATAAAAGAATAATATGTAGACCGACAAGAGAAAGTCATCTTTATTAATATGCAAAATCCCGTATGATTCAGGGGCTGAAGAGATGATTCAGCAGTTAAGAGCATGTGTTACTCTTGAAGAGGATCCAGTTTAGTCCCTAGCATATCTGCCAGGTTGCTCTCAACCAATCTATAACTCCAGCTTCGGGGTGATCTGCTGCCTCTAGCCCTCCTAGCACACCATCACCCATAGGCAAATATAGACACACATATTCATATACACAGAATTTAGAGAAAATAAATCTAAAACTTACATCATCCACTTAGATAAACATTAGGAGTTGGGAAGATAAGGGTGGTTATTAGAGAAAGCCATTAGACAAAGCACTGCAGAAACCCAACTGTAACAGAAGATCCTTTGATATAACCTACTTTCAAGAAAGATCCCCTAGTTCTATTTTTTAATAAATTCTTGGAAGGAGAATAAAATCCAAACACTCTAGGTCAGTAATAAAAAGACCAATCATGATTCAATCAAGGTCACTTGCTCTTCATAAATTACTCCCTCTATTGTCATGCAAAACGAGCTAACACAGCTCTTCTTCTACCTCGGGGATAAATTTATGAATGTTCAAGTTCAATTCCATTGTTTTGGGTATTCCCCAAGTTCTAAATTTGATGGCTGAATTATCAAAATATGAGATGCTCCTGAAGCCTAAGGTCTTGAATAATTTTTAAGCCTGAGGAAAAATAAAACTAGTTATCTAAATATTGGATTTTTAAAATATTCTTGTTAAATTAATGGTTTTTAATTTTTTAACAAAAACAGTACATATAGCCAAGACAAAAGAGTGCATTGTTTCAAAAATAGCATTTAGTAGAGAATGCTTTCTCGAAGGTCTCAATAGAAATAAATACTGAAGAGGTTAAAGGGAGTGTCTGTGCATTGACTTGAATTGTTGGTCATACAGCACAGGCAGAGCTAGTTTATTGTGAATAGCTAATCAGCTCAGTACCCCCTTATTACAAATATATGATGAGACACTGTTAGTTATGAATGGAAAATGTCTGTGTATCCTGCTGCTTTCTGGTGAGAGGATACACAAGAGGATTTGCAAATGAGGTGTGGGTTGGGTAAAAACCGGACCCTAGTTTGCTTTTTCCAGAGAAGCTATTCTGGGACATGACTTTTCTATTTTCTGTTGGGTGTTAAGCTGCCGTGAGTTGGGTATTGTAAGACAGTGAATAGCAGGAGGCACTGGGAGAAGAGAGAAGTAATTTTTCTGTCTCTTTCCTCCCTCGAAGCCCACCTCTATACCCCTCTTTGCTACCTTTCGAATGCATGCCCACTTTTTAAATTAAGTGTTGTTACATGCATATGTATAAGTATATATTTCTAAATATAATCTGATCAATCTGTAGAATGATACTCATGTTTGTCTTTTGAGGGCTGATCATCTGATATGGTATAGTATATTATCATGTTCTTCCCCAGAGAAGGCCACTTCTCACAGTCGCTGTGTCCCTTAGTTGCCTCCAGTCCTTTGTGTGGTGTTGAGGCCTCTTGGGCTTCCCATCACTTTGACATGTCTATAGGTGTCATCCATTTTCAGCTCATGTCTAGGTGGCCATAATGGTGGGAGTTTAAGAATGTAGCTTCTGACATTACTAAGAGACACACTCTCACAGCAAACTCCCTGACTATCTGGGTCTTACAATCTTTTAGTATCATGGAGCTAAACATACCCCTAATTAATAAAAACTGTCTCCAGTTTTATATAAATTAATAGGAGTGGTTTTTATTTACTAATATCTGAATGTTGGTAAACACAAACCTGCCAAGTGGCTAAGTAGCATGAGTCACACAATAGTAGCAATGGCTTTAAAACAAAAGAAAAAAAGGAACACCATAAAAATAACAGCAGCAACCCAGATTAACAATTACCATCCCCTGCTCATGTGTAAAGATTTTGTAAAAAAAAAAAAAAACTAAGTACTTGCTCCTATTGGGTTTTTGCTACTGTGATAAAATACTGACACAAAATAACTTGGGAGATGAAGTGGAAATGTTTGGTTTCTTTGGAAACTCAGTTGTGTCACGAGATGTTTTTCTGGAAGATGTCGTGTGGGAGAATATTTTCCTGGAGCAAGCATGGGAGAGAGCATGCGATGTTTTCCTGTAAGTGGACGCTTGTGAGGCTGAGTAAGGCATGAAGGGAAGCCTGTGAACAGTGAGGGATCACTCTTGCATTGCTATGCTGTGTGACTGCACACCACTTAGCTCTTCTTTGCTGGCTGTTCCAGTTTAGCTGGTCTCGCTTCTTTGCTGGTCTTCACTTCATAGAGAGAAATACGCCAAAGATTTCTCATGGTAATCTGGCTGATTCTGGCTGCTTCCACTGACTTCTGCTGATTCTTCAGAGCCTTGTAGTTTCTCCTGAATCAAGCTGCTGCTACTGATTCGTGTTTGGTGTTTTTATTAACCTGGACTACAGGAATCACCCCCAAAGAACTACTTTTAAACAGATCCAAATCCCTTTTTCCTATAAACCTTTGTTCCCCTACCTCTGATCTGTAGGCTAGAAAAGGAGGTTGAGTGTTCTAGAGTCCTAAGTAAAATACGTTTAAAAAACTCGAAGTCTACAGGAAGAAGATGAGGTGTTTTTGGTTTATAAGTTACTGGCTATCATTGAGGGAAGACAAAGCAAGAAATAACCTGGAGGCAGAAACTGAACCAAGTCCACAGAGGAATGCTGCTTACTTGCTTGCTCAGCCCATCTGTCTGGTACCTAAAGTGGTGTGGGCCCTTCAGAATCAATTAACATAAAATGTCCCACAGACTTGCCCAAAGATCAATACAATTGAGGGACTTACCTAGTGAGGTCCCCTCTTCCCAGGTGTTTCATGTTGACAACAGAACTAACCAGAACACACTGTTCCAGACTCCTTCCTGTCACTGTGATAACAGAGAAGGGTTGTTTTGTTGTTGTTGTTGTTGTTGTTGTTTTGGGGTTTTTTTGTTTTTGTTTTTTTTTATCGACTTGAAGATAAAAAGTCAGAGAACTACTTCAAGCAAAAACTAGAAGCAGAGATTACAAAAGAATGCTTTTTGCTCTCTGTCTGGCCCTCACATAGGTTCATGCCCAAGACCTTCTACTCAGGTAACAGCTCCACCCACAGAGGGCTGAGCCATCCTCTACCAATTAATAATCAAAGCAATGTCACACAGACATGTTCGTGGACCAAGCTGAGCCCTCACATACCCCAACTGAGACTCCCTTATCATGTGCCTTTAGACTGTGACACATTAACAGGTAAAGCTAACTAGGACAAGTACCTGGTCTACAGCTCCTTCTGGGGTTGTGATAACTCTAAGTTTCAAAAACTGCATGGCAAATCATTCTTACATGTTTATCAAATTCAAATACAAATAATTTCTAAACATTTTCAAAGTCATTTTTTTCCTCAAGAAACATGACCAAGAGACATTTATTCAAGCATACTTTGTTTTCTATAGTTGAAAGAAAAGACAGTATCTCTTTCACTCAGCTCACAGAGTGGACTAGGGGACTTCATGCTCCAGTAATTGCTGAGTTTTGTAAACTGTGTGTGTACCCTTGAGACTTTCTCATGCTTCTTGGCCATGCGTGAACCTATCTGCTTTCAAATAGCATTGTAATGTCTTCAGCAAAGAAACCTTTAAAAGTTGTTTAAATTTTCTTTTGAAAAATAGTCTTTGTTCTCTTACAATTTTATACATGTTGATAATGCATTTCAATCGTGTTCACTTCCATTGCTCTCTTTCTACCTATTCCCCACTCCTTGTGGACCACTTTGTCTCAACTTCTTGAAAACTGATGTCTTGTGTATGCATGACACTCTTTGAAACACATCTCCAGGTTCTGTTCCCTTTTTCGCTTCTTCCTCTAAAAGAACTTTGGCAGAATCATGGAAGGTCACATTGCACTTCGACTTTGTGATGCTGAGTGTTTTTGCACTAACAGAAGCCTTTCTTCGTAAGCATGTAAGGATGCTGAGCCTCTGATGCTTTTTTCCACTCACTGAACAAAAATAACCCGAAGAGCACATTTTATGTTGAGTGAAACTGCTTGTATCACATAAAGAATTAGCAGCTCAAACACAAGGTAAATTTTATCTGTTTTGGATCCCAGTTTAAGTCTAGATAGTAAACTTAATTTTACCTGTTCATGCAGCTCAACCCAGTGTAAGTTAAGGTGATATTATGACTAAAACATTAAAAATATTTCCTCACAAACTAAGACTTCTTTATTTCAGCCTCTGTTCAATCATCAAAGTATTGGTAGGTCAAAATTATTTACACATCCAAGCACATTCACCTATTCATTCACCTATTTTTGTGCTAGCACTCATATTGCTATATGTGTTCAGAGATTAATGAAACTTAAAAACTGTAACCCAGCATCTCTTACAAACAGTAACAAGGTTAATGAAGCCCCCAAATTGATTAAAAAAATAAAACAGTGTTTCTGAAAGTAAAGAGCTACATTTATAAGGACCAGCAAAGTTGGCCTGAAATGTTTGCTAGTTTAGTATTCTTTTACACTGGGGCATCGACAAAATTACCCAATGTTCACAAATGAACATTTGTATCTTTAATTACCGTATGCTTGGGAATGCCTCAGTCTAGCTATCGATATATTCAGTTTCACCCAAGTGGTTATGCAAATGGCGTTGGTCTTTGCCTCCGTCTGACCATTATCAGTTTGCAATTATAACCTTTTAAAAATGTCTTGAGCCATTAGGTCAATACACAAAAAGAAGTAGCAAAAGAAAATTACAACTGCCACAATTGTTTCATGGGTCTAAAAAACTACCTATAAGCACATTCTTGGATGAAAAAAAAAATCAGTTACCAAATTAGGGTTGGATGTGGTTAAATTGCACATGTTTGGAATTATTTTATATAAGGCAACAAAATTGTGAGCATCATCGTTCCTTTCTTCCTTCTGAGCAAGCAAGATCCCCAAAGTAGCTTTGAGGATACTTTATTTATGGGCCTGCTAGTTCAGGAGCCACACACTAATTCATCATGCTCCTGCTTTGTGCCGTCTGTTATAAATAAATATCCTTGCCTGCAACTTTCTGTCGGGGCATGTGTTTACTGTTATGCAGATGAATGCAATATGGAAAGACATTAAAGCTAAAAAGGAAAAAAATTGCTTATGAAAATGTCTATTGAACGTATATATCCCTACCACTTGTACACAATGGTTTGCTTCACAGGCAGGCCTCTAGCTAGAACAAGCATTAATTCACAGCTCCTAGTTTTCTTTGTAAACTACTGGGGGGGGGGATGAGGATAGCTGGAAGTTAACAAAGAAGCATGCAGCCATCGCCTTCTTCCTCTGTCCCTTTAACCTTTCACACAACATACTGCTGTGACTTTGGAAGAGGAAGGACAGAGGGGTCCCAAGGGAACCATGTTCCAGTTTTGAAGGCTGCAGTCAGCATCAGAGCTGAAGAGTGGGGGGGGGAGACTCTGGGGGCCCTGGGTAGCAGTGGCATGGTCAGACTTCTCTGGAAGCAAACTCCTTTTGAAAAGAGTGAAGAAAATGCTTGAAGTAGGGAGAGCATGGGAGGTTGGGAATCAGGCCAAATGCAAGGGGGTGAGGGACAGTGACAGCACTAACTCCGAATGGAAAGTGCCATAAAGAGCTTCTGGAGCCTGTTACAAGTGTCACTCAGGGCACCAGAAGCTCTCCTCATAGCATCTTAAGTCTCCTCTGCACCATGTTTATGTCAATCAACTTAGGAGCAACAATATGCTCATTTGACTTTTAGCAATTTGTTTTCTGCTTGACTAGAAGTAAGCCAAGACATTCCCCCTGATTGCTTAACTGATTAGCTTTATTTAGTTTTATTATTTTATTAAGTTTATGTGTTGATTGTTACTTGCATTTATAGCTAACAAAGGTGACTTATAAAAATGCTATGCCTGTTTGCCTGTTTTTCTTTTTATGTCAGTGGTATATAATAACAGAATATTGTTTTCACTGGGGAGAGAATTTTGATAACTACATCATGATTTGTTCTCCATTCCAATTTTTTTAAAGCCATGTATCTTGGTTGTAAATTATTAAAGCTACTTATAACCTGCCCTGGAAGAATATTTTACTTGATAAATCTATGTGAGAAACGATACCTCTAAATTAGCATAAGAGAATAAATAAATGACTTTCCGGCTTCAAGATAAACTATGCCCCTCCTCCCCAAGGTGCCACTAAAAATCTGATGCCTTTTCCAAAGAATATTTGTAAAAGCATCTTCTTCTCATATCTAGTAATCTGTGATGCATTCTTTTAGTCATTTTATTGTTTCCTTTAAAGACTTAATTCAGTTCTCTTTGTTGTGTTCCTTAGAAGAAAAATTGTCCCCATTCCTTATCTTTAAAAGAAGAATTCTCCTAGAGAACAGACTTAGCTCTTGTCCTTTATTGAACTTACGTCTTGTTAGTTGAGAATGAGGAAGGTTTCACCCAAATTAAAACAGGAAAACAAGATGCCTATGTAATATATGGGTTCCAATACCTTAGCTAATTTGTTTTGCTCATGGTGTTTTTCAATTTTGAAAATATCCTGAAAGTTAATCTAAAAATTCTAAAAAAAAAAAAAAAAAAAAAAAAAGCATGCGGTTGATAGGAGTATGCTCTTATTGGTTCACCAGTTATCAAATTGTTTGGTTCAGGGTTAAAGACAAATTAATTTCAGCACAAATCAATAAATGCCCAGTTACACTTCAAAATATTATTGATATCCAAATAGGTATACAGGTCAAGAGTATAGGCAGTGCCGGTGTATTCTTCCAGTCAAAAGTTAAAAGCTAGGAAACAGCTTTTACACTTGAATTTTTAAAGTGGTAGAACAAATTACATGTGTTACTCCAGTTATAACTGGAAGTGGGCTTTGCAATGAACAGAATCTAAATTTGGATGAATAAGTTTGAGTCTCCAGCATGAAGGCACAAGGCTGAACTAAGTGATGTGGAGAAGGGCTGAAACGTCCAGGCCTTGACATTGTCTGCTTACCTATCAGGCTGTTTCTAGTTCTTTTCCATGTCAACTGCTTGCCATGATAAGAGATGGCAAATGCTGGAACTGAGTAACTTTCCAGTGAGGAAGAACAGTCCCTTCTATCTCAGGGGAAGAATGACAGGTCTGTGAAAGCCAACGGACCCAAAGCGCCCACTTCAAGAGACTCAGCACCTTGGTCTCCTCCCCACCATTCTTGTGAGCTCTCAGCTTTGATAAGCAGCCTTTCCTCGCTCATGAGGTTATAACATGATAATGTCATTCAACACCGCTTACGCCCTTTCCTGCTGTTTATCCAACACAGGAAACCAAGGATTTTCTTGTCTTGTAGACACAGCGGAAATATCTAGCTAGCAAATACCAGCCCTTGCATGCAAACAGAGCCATATCCTTTTTCCGTCTGACATCCTTCCTGCATGCAAAGAACAATCTACCCTTCACTTTTTTTTTTCCGGACTTTATACTGACTACTCTGAAAACCCACAGAGAGGAGACCAATGTAAACTTCCACTAAACATCTGGCATTTTCAGTCAAAAGTTTGGCATAGAACGTGGTTGAAGGGGTTGAAGATACCCTCTGCTCACGGAATTGGCACACTCAAAACTGCTCACTCACCACACAACATTTTCACAAATTCTGCCATTAGCTGGAAAGGCTACTCTAACTATATGGCAAAACTGGATGTTATTCTGAGGTGGTCCACAAATCTTGGGATGTTACAATACAGACATTTCAGTCTAGACTAGGAAAGACAGGAGATCTTAGCACCACACATCTAATATGTAAGATGAACAGGCACACTTTGATCAACCAAGCAAAATAGGGTGGTCAGAGACATTGACAATCACTCTATCTGAGCAACATAGGAAAAGCTGCCTGGCTCTTTAGCTTCTTGATGTTTATTAGACTTAGCATGAATCTAGAGGAAAAGGAAAAGAAACATTTTTAGAAAGCATTAACATCCTCTGCAAAAGGCAGTCCTTAGACTGTGGTGATTTGTATAAAGAAAGGTATAAAAGCTCATTAAATATTGTTGTCAATGTTCCGATGTGGTTTAGAAAGTCTTACTTCAGTGTCAACCGTAGTGCCATGGAATGCCTCCACAGCTGAGGGTCTGCAGTGACTGATGGTGAGGACGAGGAGAAGGCTGTCCATTAACAACAGGTCTGTCATCTCCAGCTGCTGCTGTGCTGTAAAGACTCACAACCTCCACGAAAAGATAAAATGAAATGAAATCCAAGCACGTGGGGTGTAAAGGGTGCAAGGGAGGTACCCAGCTTCTGAGCCCAGTTTGGATTACAGTGTAAGACCCTGGCTTGAAAACCCAGGGAAAACAGGACTAAGTCACTAAACAATGGCAACAGAAGAGGGACGGACCATTGCTACTTGTTTAGCATCATCGTTTACAGGGAAAACGACCATTTTGACTATTTTCTTCAGCTGCTGAGCTTTTAGTTCTATAAGCTGCTCCTGACAGTTATTTAAATGTATGACACCCAGGACGGTTGAATATTATTTAAGTGTTACCACAGCATCCCAAAACTAGAGGGATGAAAACTCAGTCTTCCAGGCCTCAGCCAATGACTAAGTAGTTTATACATTTCATCAACAGGACTGCAACTTAAAAATCTAACATTGACACGGAAAATGGTCCAAACCCCATTGAAGCACTTGCTTTGGTCCAAAAATATTATGAGTCTGGAGTATGCTATCTCATTTAAATGTCACCACAACCCTAAAATGGAAGTATTATATTAATAGTTAATATTTCAAAAGTATTTATTATGTATAACACCACTTATTAGAAAATTTTCTGAGATTATCCTAACAAAACCCTTGCGATAAAAGTATTATATAGAGATGTAGAACCTCTAGTGTTCTTCAACACCTACACACACACACACACACACACACACACACACACACACACCAATAAAAAATGAAATCCAAGCACTTGAGGGTGTGGGGTGCAAGAGAATTATCAATCATCTAAGTCCAGCTTGAATTAAAATGTGAGATCCTGTCCTGAAAATGCACATGACACAGACCTAAGTCACTAACAATGGCAAGAGAAGAGAGGCCATCAAATAGAAAACTGAGGCACAAGATACGACTGTAGTGATAAAACTAGAAGGTGGTGGGGCAGAACATGGAAATAGGGAAACTAGACCTACTATCCAGGCATCCTGTTTTTTATTTCAAAAGCTAGTATGAAACTCAGTGTCCCTTCCTTCTCACAGGAACATCATTCAGAATAAATGAGAGGTGTATGAGTAATTACAATGGAATTTTCTTTACCCTTAAGGCACATAATTTTATAGGACCAAATGAGAAGGTGAATGTCAACTAAACATAAAAGGCACTTTGGTTGGTCCTATGACTTTTTGTTCTCACATCCTTTAATAATTTCTGATATTTTACAAACATGTCCAAATAAAAGGAAACGATGCCATTCTGAAAGCAAAGAGCAAGTCACTTCCTAGCTTATTGGATAGAATAGGAAGAGAAAGAAAAGTATTGGTGTTGACTGTAGCTACAAAATGACCCAACATTGCTTGAATGAAAGCTATTGGCTTAAAGATGCTGTTATACCAGGTCTAATATTATTTGGAAGCAGAAAGGCACTGATTGGTCCAATTCACTTCAAGGTTGCCTGAGGGAGGATTGAAGGAAGAGAGAAAGTGTTGGAGCAGAGGCACACCAGGTCCTCAGACCTATACCCTAAGAAGGCTCTTGAACACACTCAAACACAAGGCTCTAGACCCACAAGGACACCAATGAAAACCATCAGGACCCCAAAAAAGAGTCCCAGGAACAAATGCATGTAATACCCTAAAGGCTCAAAACTTGATAAAATGAAGCAATCTTTAGACCCAGGGCAGAGATAGTTTGGAATTTCACACATAAACTTCCTCTTTTCCATATCCAAAAGATGACTGGATGGTGACAATAACTGGTGCTTATTAAGTGTTTAATATCTTAATGTGAAGCTTCCTATGAGAAATTTTACCATACATGGATATGTGGCTATGGTTATAATTCTAATCTTAAATATTGAGAATTTGAGGAATTCCTCCATAATTTCAAGAATTTAAGTGTAACCTACACGTGACAAGGCTGTGATAGAAAAAAATATAGTTTGGATCCTTCCTTAGAACATTGGAAATTAGAATGAAACAGTAAACTCATTTCATCTGTTTACCAAAAGACAGGTAAGCCATGCTAGGGATGCAATAGAGAGCGTCCAGAGGTATCTTATCTCTGACCATGGAGCTTCCCGTCTAGCAGAGAAAGTAGATGTTGACGTTAAAATTTTTAAGTGTGTTGTATCTTCTTCATTGTTAAATATGTTCAACAATACTTGACATAGTTTATGCATAAAATGCCCCACAGTGAGTCATTTACTATGTGCTTGATTGCCAACTGATTGGATACTGAGAGTTCTGATCATTTAACAAATTGATTATACCCTTCCTGGATTTATAAAATATGATTGCATCATTGGTAAGACCTAACTGAAGAAAGTAAATCTCCAGGGAATTTGTCTTGAAAAGATATGTTTCGTCCTCTGTCTCTTTTATATTTGCTTTCTGGTTCCTTCCACTACACACTGAAATCATGGGTCAAAACAAGTGCTTCCTTCTTTAAGTTGATTGTTTTGTGGCATTTGTCACAGCAATGAAAAATCTGACTAGCAAAAAACCTATCAACCAACCATCCAAAAACACATCATGAGGGTCTTTAACTTATGCAATATCTGAGTTATTTTATTTCAAATGGAATGAACAAAGATGGTTCACTAGTAAGATAAAAGATATAAAGAATACAGGTTCCTTTCAAAGACTATTTGATGTAAGCATGTGAAGAAAGATAGGAATATTTTCATGTGATCCAATTTCATGTATCTATTCTACATCCCAGTCATATGCAAGTGTTCTGAATCATTCAAGACAGAGGAGCATTATGTTTTCCCTTTAGAACCCCACACTCCAGTGAACCTTCTGAGAGAAGGCCCATATATAAATATAAAGTAAATGGAGTGAATGACATAAAGAGCTGTAAAGCAATGAGGCCAGGGAAGATAAAAGAGAAACTAACGTTAATAGCAGTAGCTCTTTGAACTAGATCATCAGAATGTGCTGGACACCATGGGAAGGAAGACATTAACATAGCAGGAGAAAGTTCCTACAACCTCTAGGCTCCTCTCATTCCCTGAATGTGAGTCAGAGCTCAGCTAAGAGAAGCAGCAAAAACTACTCAAAGCTGAGGTGCGGAGATGGTGCCATATGGACCAGCTAGGAGAGGGCCATGCTCAGTGAATTTCTGCCCTCGTTCCATCACTTACAGAAGGAAGTGTTGGGAACCCCAAAATTAATGACAGGGACAGACTTGACATACCATACTACAGTATGAAAAGAACCAAGAAAATGAAAAAACAGTGAGAAAAGGCACTATAGTACTTCAGAGATGAACAGCAAAAATTACTGTTTAGAGGCCATTTGTATTTGAAAACACAATGGCCTTGAAATACAACCAGTTACTGAGTTAGTTTATATTACAAAGACTTTCTGAATATGTGTGTATGTATATGGAGAGGGGGGGGGGGGGCAGAAACACAAATGAGCAGAGTAAGGAGGAGGAAGCTGCATCAGTAACCTGTGACCAATAAATAATTATCAACTGCTAGTATAACATACTGTAATAAATAATAAGAGACAGAAATACACCTGAACAATATGACTACAATAAATAATAATGAATAAAAATATTTGTGGAATTATTTATAGTTCCTGAAGCACGCATTTTGACAAATATTTCAACTAATCTTTTAAACCACCTTGTAAGATAAATGTAAATCATGTCAAAATGGAATGCCAGTAGATACTTATCTGTGAAAAGATAAATGACCAAGAAATAAGATTCTAAATGCCTAAGTCCTTCCCTAGATCACTCATCCCTCCACAATTTCCCTAAATTTAAAACAAAATGCCCAAGAGGGTAAAACAATTAATTAGGATTTGGGCCTAGACCAAAGCCAGACTCGGATCTCTGTGAAAGGTGTTGCCTGACCTATTAACGCAGACTCAAGTTCAGAAAGGCCCAAGAAGTACCTTGTACCGCCTCTTACTACTCTGACCTGGCCCTGGACATCAGCCTTTTCCATTCTAGTGAAAGTAAAGGTCGATTTGAAACTGTGGAAAGTTGTAGAGATTTTCAAAGCAAAGAGTTGCCTACATCTTTGTCTGAACCCTAGGAACCTCTTCAAGTTACCCTAAAGATGAGAGTTTTATGCCATTAAGAAAACATAGGTCTTTAAAGAGAACTTATCAGGCATAAGTGAAAGTCATTTTTTAAAAATCTCATTAATGTGTGCACCAGTCTTTAACTCCACACAGCCGTTAGCACATCAAATCATTTTTTACGGACATTAATTTAGGAAGCTCAAAGGTTCTCCACTTAAAAAGAAAAAAAAAAAAAAAAAAAAAAAAAAAAAGACGTTAGTTTCCCTGCCTTATAACTCACCGTATTAGCTAAGAACACACAAAACTGAAAAGTTAAAAAAGATATAAGCAACATCTTAAACTTTGGACGACATCAGATCATTGATACATTATTAACTAAATCTTTATGTATTATCAAGTCATACCCCTTTCCCCCAGTCTCTACTTGAAAATTCGCTATTCCCCTGGAAATGTCTGCAGACAGGTGGGATGTATTAGAGTACTACCCTCTTCTGTGAAACACAAATATCCCAGGAAAGACTTGAGATGGAGGCCCAAACTTCTGCTGACTGCTAGAAAGGCACAGAGAAGTGAAAAATCCAAGTCCACATGCACTTGAGGAATCTCAGAGCAGCAGCTTTGGTAACTGCACTCAACACCTTTTCAAATGCACAGGAAAACACTGCTGTGTGGAAGTGTTCTGAGACTCAGCGTTCTTTATCAAGGGACTAAGAAGAAACTGCTAACAAGTTGATGGATATGTTTTGGATGTCACTTTAATCTAATGTTTCACCTCAGAAGAGCTTGTTTGGTTTTAATAAAACTCTCCAGGATAGATGGATTGTCATGCGCACCATCTCCCTTGTTTCTAATTTAATAATTCCATACATAAAAGGACAGAGAGTGTGAAGGAAATAGATCATGACCTTCTGACATCTGGCATAGTTTCTGAGGCTGGTGTAGGAGAGGTTCATAGCTACTATCTTGCCAAATCTTATCAAAACCTAAAAGACAAAAAGATTTTTTTTTTAAGGTGCACACGTTATAATTGACATCAAAAGGGAAGTCACGTTATTTTCAGTACATTTGCTTTAAATAGGGAGCCAACAAATTGGAAAGAGTCCATGATTTAACCAACATCAGATCTTCTTGTGTTCCCTATTGAAAGTTAATAAATGTTACTTTCCAGACTTACTGAGTTTACGGTTTTCTCCAGTTAATGATCAGCGAGCACCTCTCGTTGCCTTAAATGAAAACAAAATGAAGACCCGAAACTCTGTGATTGTGAATTGATTTCTGGCAGAGAAGCAAAATTGTTTGGTCTATTTTTATGGCTGAAATAATTGTATTCAAAACCCATAAACAATGTACATCTACTTCAATCATTTTTCAGCTCATCTTTGGTCATAAACTTTAATTAAAACAAAACATCCTCTAGGTAAATCAAAGGAAGTGCCATTGAAGTAACATAAACAGCTGAGAAAACCTTGGGCTGCTTCCACACTCAAGTCTGATTAGATGGAAAAGCACCAAGGGCCTGTGTCAGTAGGTCAACCAATAGAATTTGTGACTAAGATATCTGCCTTTTTGGCAGAATTCATGGGAAAAGCTCTGCCAATTTTTGCTTTTCCAAGAGATGGCTTTCCACATGGAAGCCGCAGTCACTATAAAGGCTATCTGTCCTGAGGAGGGTGTCCCCTATTTTGCTGTCAGAAGGGCTGTCTATCACAGAACTCAGATTGTCTGTTCCACTTGGCTGATGTCAGAAGCCTACAGTAGAGTTATGGCAGAGCAAACATGTTTTCCATTATGTTCACAACCAAGTGTTGATTAAGGCAGCACGTGTCAGAGGCAGGAGTAGCCAGCACTGAGAAGGAACAGCATAGACCTTTTACACATGCTGAAATTGTTTCCAGAAAGTTCAACATCCCACTTATCTTCCTGTTCTTTTGCATTTTTTTATAAGTTAAAAAAGAACCCACAGCTTTTTGTGCTGACTTTCTTTAAACCAGTGCTTTAATCATGACTGATGTTGAATTTCTTCTGCCTTATTCAGTTGTTTCTGTTGCTTGTAGTCAAAGGATCTTTTTAATATTTACCAGTGGACTCAATAGAAGAGAAAGGATTTGATTTTCGTTTGAGGCCGTGTGTTCTTTGTAAAGATATTTTTAAGGAAAATGTTCCCAACATCATTTAAAAGATGCTGAGTTACTTGAAAAAAAAAGTCTATCATAACTGTGATTATTTTAGAAACAAACTAACTGCTTGTTTGTTTTGCATGAAATCAAAAACACTACTGGGAGCAATTAGATGTCAGAGGACTTAGAGTTAAGGACTCCCATCCTAAATAAAACATGCTACTGATGATGATGATGATGATGGTGATGATGAAGATGATGAAGAAGATGATAGTGATGATGATGATAAAAAAATGATGATACATAAATAATAAATGTAAATAGTAATAAACATACATAATAGGTCTAATTTTATTAGCAGGTAGATATGGAATAATCAGAAATTATCCGAAAGGCCAGCCAAATCTTATGCCAGGGTCCTAAAAAGAAGAAAGTACTCATAGTGGAGTATATTGTTACATAGGACCACTAATCCAACTCTATTGTGAAGGTTGGTGTCAAGGCGATGTTCCTCTCTGCACATCTCTATACTGATTCAGGTTGTTATATCACACCTATTGGATCGGAGTATTCTGGTGTGTTCTATGATGTGGTGACTTAATTGGGTTAAAAAAAGGGAGTAATGGGGGGACGCACAAAGCTCACCACGGAGTTGGGATGTGTGTGCGCGGGGCATGGCTACAACCCGCCAAGGGAAACTGAGTGAAAACAGCTGGGGCGGTTGTGGACCAATCGGATCAAAAGCAACCAGGGCGGGTGGAGTGGACTCCGTGGTAGGAAAAGAGACCGAGCTCCCAGCTATACAGTGGAGCAGCTTCCAGAGCGACATATTCATATTTTATTATTTATTGCAACACGATGTGGCAGCCGTGGACTATCCAGATCAAAAGCAGCGAGGGCGAGCAGAGTAGACTGCCTGGGCCAAAGGAAGCTGGCATCTGTGAGTACTTGGGGGCATGGAGCTGCTGAGATAAAGGTACCCTACAGTACCATGCGGCCCTACTGGTGTCGGCACTGGCACGGAATAAAAGATTACCACTTTATATTTTTACCGCAGCAGAACTGCTCTTTCTTGTCACAATGATAATGATTAGAGTTGTTAGTGTTAGCCCGAGAAAATAGTTAACACGCTAGGCACCTGATAAGTAGTTTGAAAGATAAGTGTGTTCCACAAGTTCAATACGGCCAGTTTAAACTAGATCTTACTCATCTGAACTGAGACAACTCTGGAATGATCCAGTGATTAGCCCATCAGAGCACCAGGGCTCCTGTCCTAGAGCCCTGTGCTTCTAAAACCGTGTCAACAATAAGTGGGTTTGAACACTACTGGACTGCAGGACACCATTTCAGTGAACTCTTGGGTTGTTAGCAGGAAAAGCAAGCCAAAGTTTGGTAAAGAGCTGACAGTGTCCACTTTGGAGATTTCTCCCCCAAGTATCTGTTTCTGATTCACTATTAACTCATTTACTTTTCTTTCTCAGACACAGAAATGTATGGATTTGCCTATCTCATTCTCATACATTTTTAAATGATTGATCTTTATTTCTACTTTTCATCAATCCACCAAAACAAATTCACACTAATAACCCTCAGATCCATGTTGTTATTTTTTTCTGAATCTGGGTTGCTTTTTTCACTTTAATACTATGCCTTATGTCAGAAATTAGCTTTCTAAATTCCAATATGAACCTACCATCTACCACTTAGGTTGCTTTTCTTTTTATTTCACGGCCAAAACTAATTGGTTAACTAAAATTAACGCTGTTTCGGTTTTTTAAGACAGTGTGCGTATTTCTTTTCCTTTTCTTTTTACTAAAGTTTAGAAACTCTTGTTCTATTTTCTATATTCTTATGCTAGCCTCAAATCCATTTCCCTGTAGTATCTTGACAACATCGGGCAATTTTTATCATTTTTATTGGTTATTTTATTTATTTGCATTTCAAATATTATCTACTTTCCCAGTTTCCTCTCTACAAACCTCCATCTCATCTCCCCCACCCCCGTTTCCATGAGGGTGCTCGCCTACACACCAAGTCCCGCCTCTCTGCCCTATCATCCTCCTTCTCTGGGGCATTGAGCCTCCACAGGACCAAGGGCCTTCCCTCCCACTGATGCCAGATAAGCCCATCCTCTGCTACATATGCAGCTGGAGCCATGAGTATCTCCATGTGTTGGTGGTTTAGTCCCTGGGGACTCTGAGGTTTCTGGGGGTTCTGGTTGGTTGATATTGTTGTTCTTCCTATGAGGTTGCAAACCCCTTCAGCTCCTTCAGTCCTGTCCCTAACTCCTCCATTGGGGTACCTGGACTCAGGACAAAGGCAACCATCCCCATCTGTACTGGTCAGACTCTGGCAGAGCCTCTCAGGGGGGCAGCTATATCAGGCTCCAGTCAGCAAGCACTTCTTGGTATCAGCAATAGCGTCTGGATTGGGTGTCTGCAGATTTGATGGATTCCCAGGTGGAGCAGTCTGTGGGTGGCCTTTCCTTCAGTCTCTGCTCCACTCCTTGTCCCTGCATTTCCTTTTGACAGAAGCAATTCTGGGCTAATATTTTTGAGATGGGTGAGGGGCCCTATCCCTCAGTGTTTCACAGAGACAGAAGGGAGTAATTCTCAAATTCATCTGGAATAACAAAAAGTCCAGGATAGCAAAAACTATTCTCAAAAATAAGAGAACTTCTGGGGTAATCACCATCCCTGACCTCAAGCTGTTCTACAGAGCAAGAGTGATAAAATCCACATGGTATTGGTACAGAGACAGGCAGGTAGATCAATGGAATAGAATTGAAGACCCAGAATTAAATCACACACCTATGGTCACCAGACAAAGAAGCCAAGATATTCCAGTGGGTAAAAGACAGCATATTTAACAAATGGTGCAGGTACAATTGGTAGCTGGCATGCAGAAGAATGCAAATTGGTCCATTTTTATGTTCTTGTACAAAGCTCAAGTCCAGGTGGATCAAGGACCTCCACATAGAACCAGAAACATAGTGCATTTGTGTCCTGGCTGCAGTCATCTTTCTCATTCATTGAGCTTCTATAATGAATATGCTAAATATTTTAGTTACTTTATGTCCTCAGGAAAATACACACACTGAAGAATGCAAAAATCATAGAGAAGAAATTAATTGGCTCGGTACAGAATGGCCTGATATACAATATGTTACCATGTAGGTAACTATGTGGGGGAAGGGAGAATTTCTGGTGTCTAGAAGAAATAACCTAAAATGAGTTTTATGTTAGGTCACCACTATCCTCAATCAAGAAAAGTGAAGGTTCAGACAGAAAAAAAAATACTAGAGGAAAACATAAACTGATATAAAAACACATTTCCAAATTCTGTACATCTGAAATATAAGATTATAAGGCAGCAACCTGAGTTTGTGCAGGTTGGGAATGCCACATTAAGTGCATTGCTCCATATGGAGTCAATGGAATATCACCACAGCACTTACGTAAAGTAGTGAGTGATCATTTTCTATCATAGTTTTGAGGTTAGTAGCACAGACAAGGATATTGCCATGGGATCCTGGAAAATGGCAGGACCGGTAATAATAATCTCAAAAAAGGGATTCAAGAGATATTTAGAAGAATGTAAATTATTTATTAATGGGTTCGATATAGAAGGTAAGAAACAACGTGTCTGTGATTTACCAAACATTCTCACTTTTTACTGCCTATATTAAACTTTCAACTGAGCATTGTTTTGCTGTGTGAGGACATGGCAGTTGTTGTAGAAAATTCATAGAAACATTTTGGTTGCCATAGAAAGAACACTAGTCCTAAGTCAGAAGTGGACACAAAGTAGCTTTTCTCAACGGAGTTATCTGTTTCAAACTGTTTCAGTGATGAGGGTTATGAGGATATTTTCATTCTGTCAAATGTTCCACCAACCATCTATCCAAACAAGCCTTCTGCCTCCATACAAATGTTCTATTCAGCAAGCACAAATGGCCTATTTCTGACATCCCAAGTGTGCTTCTGACTTCAAGCACATGAACTCCTAGTTGACTACCAGTATCCTTTCATCTACAAACACTCCCTGCGCACGCCAGTTTATTTGTCAAATATTATTGCTTCCTCCAACACAAAGTTTTGTATAATTTTGCCTCTGGAAAAACTCTCCTTTGAATCTTATCTTGGACATTCATTGCACTTATCTTGTAAATAAACCTCGGGAAGGTCTGCTTTATCATATCCTGTCTTTTGAAGTACATGATTGGACAAGCAAGGTACTTCCGACCTGAAGGCATTTGAAAGAGAGCCTTCAAACAGTATTTTTTAAAACTAAGTATGGTTATTCTAAATATAAATTGACTACTTTTTTTGTATGATGAGCAGTTCAGCATATAAAGGCCTTTATTTATAGATGCTAAGTCATATAGAGCCCAACAAACCTCAGTATCTATAGATATTAGCCTTGTTTCAGAATTTAGGTATGCTTACTACCACATTCCATGAAATATGTCAGAACTTGGCTTTGGTGTCTTGGTCTCATCTACTTGATTGGAAGAGAAAATGGATAATATTCCTTAAACATCTTTGCATATTTATTTATCTGTCTACCAGGTATTCTACATTGTCTTCCAATAGCTCATTTAAAGCAATTTAATTCTGTAATACAGGTTTGATGCTAAAATAGTTAGGGTTTTTGTTCTCTCAGAAAAAATAAAATCTGTTTCTTGTCAACTTAGTAGATCACACAAAACAATTTTCCAAAAATGCTGGAGAATATGAATTGATTTTAAGACATTGCTCCTGGATTTTTGCCTCATTGTTTTTTTTTTTGTTTTTTTTTTTTTTTTTTTTTTTTTTTGTCCTGTGTAAGACTTACATACAGACAAGGAGTGAAAATTGGATGCTCCTCGGAGGGTGATGCATTATGTTTGTCCATGAACAAACTCATTTCTCGCCCCTCTAAAACCATTTGGTTTCTTCAAACTCTGCAAAATCTAAGAAACAGAGAAGAGGCCAGGAGTCATTGGGTTTTGAACATGGTGAGAATAGCCCTTGCAATGTGGTTGCTGTTGCCGAGTCTAGCTTTGAGAAATGGGAAATAGTCTCCATAACAGGGCATAGACAAAAGCCATAGTAGGAAAGATGAGTTAAAAACCAAACTACTCTCTGAATTATAGAGAACCTGTCTTTGTCAGACTAAGATAGCAAAAGGGGGGAGGGACAAAACAGCATACTTTTATCTACAGTGGAGGGTAAACTGCACCAAAATTGCCTGTATATTCAGAATAAAAAGCAATGCCCTGTCTTCTCTGTCTCCAGATGATCAGCCTTTGTAGAAACTGGCTTTGGGAACACAGGCTACATTTTAATACACAGGGTGAAGGATGAATTTTAATTTTACTCTTTCATATTAGTCTATAATTAGTGCCAATTAATATTCTGAGAGAACAATCAATTAGGATTTAGTAGTATAAAATAAAGCCTAAAGAAGCCACTTTTCATGAGAAGATTGAAAGTTGGAAAAGTCAGATGATTTGATATTTTCTTGAACTACTTAATCTAGTCAGAGTTATAAGTATTAATATTCATTCTTTCCTCTCTGTATTGGCATGATAAAGTGCATTTTTCTTTTTATACTTGACAAATGGCAGACGTACTTCACTCTTTGAAGATCTGTTATCACTATAATCCCAGTGCTGAAGGCAAAGACAGGAGGATTCTTTGGGTCCATCCAATATAACCAATCAGTGAGTTCTGGGTTCACTGAAAGGGAATGTATTAAATAAAGAAAAAATGAGACAGAGAACAGTAGAGAAAGACACCCTGGTACCCAGTGACATGTGAACACTCACACACACATACGTGCATGCATGCGTGTGTGTGTGTGTGTGTGTGTGTGTGTATGTGTATTGAACATTATTGCCGCACACCAGTAACTATAAAAGCATAAAGTTTCAAGTATCTTTTGATCATTTCAAGTGCCCTGGAGTAAAAAGGAAGGGAAAGAGTGGGTATGCTACCGTGGGCAATGGACCTTGGTAATCAGGAGGAAGAGGGGGCAGAAAGCAGAACCAAATGCATTTGCCATCTAGTTTACACGTTGGTTTCCCAGTGGCCAAGTAATTCAGTGATAATTGTCAAGCATTTCAGTAATGGCCTTAGAAAAAACATGGAGTTCGTGGGTTCATAATTGAACCTGGTTACTATTCGTGGTAATCCAGCTGGCCCAGGTACAGAGCTGGTAAATGTTCATTTCTCATGACTGCAGTGGTTTTCTGTAATCTTTCTCTTTAAAGTGGCCCAAGGAGAAAACCAATCAAAGAAGGTAAATTGACTCCATGTATAAATGTGTTTGAGTGGCAGTATATATTGTCCTCAATGTCATGAAGCCCACCCCAACACACCCCACCGTACCCCACCCCACCCCAGATCTTCTGTAGAACTCATTTATTTATTCTACTTTAACCCTCCTCAAGAATTCAGTCTGATGACCGGGACTTGTTAATTTTATACCCTTTCGTGAAGGCTCACCAGTGCGTCACCTCGATGCCAAATGCGCCTGTCTTTTTCCTTTCTGCATAAAAATGGAGTATCTTTCTCCTAACTACGAAGATCTGTTGTCTGTTAGCATACCCAGTCCTTCCCTTATTTGTTGCTCCACGGAATCTGAAGATGACCAAGAGAAACTTGAAACTTTAAGTCTTTATAACTTTCTGTGCATGTTGCTTATATGTATCTATATCCTCTATGTATATATGTGCATATGTAGTGATTCCAGTGATTCACCAATATAAAGACACAAAGAGTCAATCCCATTTCTCCAATTAGGGACATCTGTAAGAAACACTACGCCATAATAACCACTGTTGTGACCACATCACACCTCACTCTTGCTTTTTCACAGCTCCTTTTTCTTCTGCCAGTCAACAAGCTGACTGCAAGAAAGCATCCCAATCCGTCTGTCTTCCACACTCTGACACTGACAGGCAGGAAACCTACAAGATAAGCCCTCATCCTTCATATTGTACATCCATAAAAGATGCAGATTTTGTTCTGACTTCTTCTGGGTTGTAAATGTCCACTTGTACCACAGAAGCGGAAGCACCAAGTAAAATGTTCGTCTCTCTAATGATTTTGGCTCCTGGATTATGATCATCTTACTTATTAGAAAGCCGACCTTAACGTTATTCGGCTTCAATTTCATCTTATGCAGCAGCTTTTTATTTTCACAACAAATATTTTATAAGGCTTGTCTGCCTGCTGACTCAGAACCCGGGTGGCAGCCGTCTGACAAAATAGATTGTCATGATCTATTAAATCAATAATCCATGCACTAAAGAAAATTTACAGAATGAGCTCCACTCTGTTCCCAAGGATGCATGACTACAGTGCTGGGGGCTGGGGGGTGCCAGCTGCTGCAATTGGTGCATAAAGTGGCAATTTCTAGTTCTTTTTTATCCTTAGAAGATAGCAGAATCAATGAGTGGAATTTAGTCCTAAGGCAGTCTAGTCAATCATACCGAAATTTAGCAGCATAGAACTAGAGAGACTTCAAATTGAATGGGACCTCAAGAGACCAGTTCATGCTCTCTGACTCAAAGTGAGGTTTCGCCTGAATTATTTCAAATGCATTCATTTCTAAGCATCCTTATAGCTTTCCAAAGTTACTCATTGTGGAATTCCAAAATTCTCACTGAGAGTAAAATCTTCTACATGTAATAATGGCACTTTTCCTTGTTCGTTCCTATTGTATTGGAAAAGCAACTGGACAATATCTTCCTAATCACATTTCATGTGTCCGGAAAATGCAAGAGATTACTGCAGTTTGTCTTTAATTTTGTAATTACATTTATTTATTTGGGGGGGGGGGTAAGCTGCAGGCAAGGAGCATGCATGCCACAGCGTGAGTTTGGAAGTTACAAAACGACTTCCGTGAGTAGGTTTTCCCATATTACTCTGTTAGTTCTGGGGACCAAACTCATGGCATCAGCCTTTGCAGCAAAGATCATTATCTGTTCAGCTATCTCACCAGGCTGAGTTTGTCTCCAGTGAGTTTCTTTTGATCTACCATTAGGTCTTCTGTTGAAAGTGTTCATCTAGCACGGTAAATGTACTCAAGTTACTGGTTTTCCATCCAGACCTGTGTCATCCCTTCAAGGAGTCTAAGGTGCAGGGTGGAAGGTGGCATTTGCTTCTGCCATTATTGTATGTTGTTCCCAGAGAGTTGAATGAAGTGATGGCTCGCTGACTTTGGGTAGACATGAGGAGAGGACCGTGGCCGAGGAAAGGACTTTCAGTCACATCAATCTCAAGCTGCATCTATGAGTTAGTTTTCAGAATCTCGTTTCTATTCATTTGCCCATGAAAATGAGTGAGACAAATAGATTGAAACATCGTGCTACTTTTTTCTTAGAAAATAATGTCTAATAAAATCAGTTTTCAAGACCCCAAGTCTTTCTCACGTGGTTAGGCCTTCATGACTTCTCATACATGATATCAGTCCCACTGATGGTCTACCCAGATTCTGATTTCTACTCTGTATCCATAGAAGGCGGGCATTGGTTCAACCTCACCATGCCAATAGTGTGTCTATATTTGAAAAGGTAACCCTCTTAGCATAACTATAACATAGTATCACCATTAGCACTGCCTCTTATGGCACCTTTCCTTTCATTGCTTAGCTTTCAACAAAAGAACTTACTTTAAAATGGAAAGCATAATTTTTCCATACAGGTTTCTTTCAGATATGTTCACAGTTCAAAGACAAAGAAAAAGAAAAAAAGAAAAGAAAAGAAATTACAGAGAGAAAGGGGAACAAGTAGAGTTGGTTGGAAATTGGCAGGGGATAATTATGCATAGTGTAAAATAGCTGGATCTGCATCCTTTTAAACTCTACTGCAATAATCTCATATTACTAAGCTTGTAAAAGTAGGAGCCATATCCAGTAAAGTTTAAATAGTTGCTTTTAAGGATTGACAGTGGAAACAATTAGAACTAGTTCGTTGAGAATATTTAGCTAGTCATGATATGGATTTCTAAGGTAGGTAAAGAAAACCCCTCCTTTGAAAAAAATGAGTCAAACTGGCTTAATTATAGGATTCACAGAACACAAGTCAGTCTCCTAAAAACCACTCCATGAAGCATTACCTTTAAGACATATTATAGTAAAATCACATTATAAACCATCATTAAAATATAAGTAACGTTTGAAAGTTTATCTCATTTTTATGATGATTTAATAGAAATATGTATGTAATCACTTGCCAGCACTAAGTCATCATTTGTCTGCCTGCATTCGTTCCCCTTTATAAGGTCATTACAATTCTCGATTTTGTGGACAAGTTCACTAACTTTATTGAAACATGTAGAAGAACCCAGTTTTCCCAAGAATCCTTTGTAAAAAAATATCATCATTAGAGAACAAAAGATGCCAAGCTGCACCACGATTGGTTGGCAATTTACTAGAATCAGACCAACTTAAGTACAAGTTTGAACCCTGCCCAATTTCATCTAAAGACTACATAATGAAAAACCTTTTGACAACTTGATTAATAATACTGAGCTGTTAAAGTTCAGCTGAGTGAGCAATTAAACATTCCAAACAGCAATGAACCTTCAGAAGGTAATTTATGGTAATTTTATGCACAAGAGCTCAGTGGCTTTTTAATTTGATAGAATGTTAGTAGCGCGAATTTCTAACAAGGGAGTGTCAGGGTTCCATACATCACTGAGATTACTTAAACATTTCAAACGTGGCTGATGAATGAAGTTTCTTGAGATGTGGGGAGATACAGAAGGTATTGGAAGGTTGAGATTATTCATCATATCAATTATTGAGAGCGGATGCGCTGACATCACACTCCCAGATCATATTTTATGTCCACAGTAAAGATAAGTCAAGCTTGAAATAACAGACTTGCCTAACTACAGGAGCTGCAGGTAATTCAACTCCTTTTACCTGATCCCCAGTCCTCCTTCTACCTTTCTTCAAACCCATTACCAAGTCTTTAATTCCTACCTAGACATTTAAATATCCAGATTGATTACTTTGAGAAATCCGCAGTGAGATGACTAAGTGCAGGAACAGAAGGACAAAAGAACAAGGAGGCAGAGGGTGAGGACGAACAGAGTCAGAATCAACTCAGAGTCAGAAAACTAGCAGTGGGGTCACACTGATTGCCAACCTTCCTACCAATCCACATATACGTACATACTCATGAAATATATTTTTACACCCCCCAACACACACCCACATGCATGCACATGCACACACATCAGAAACAGAGCTCTGTATGTATCCATAACAATAGTTTCCAGCCAGGCTCAAAACCCCTGCTATTCCTTTATTACCTCACAGATCTGTCAGCATTTCCCATCTGCAAAAACAAAATAAAACAAACAAACAAACAAAAAAAGAACCAACCCACCCAACCAAACAACATGATTTGTTTGAAGAAAAGATAAATTTTTTTCAGCTCCTACTCTAATATCCCGGAATTTTAAAAGTTAAGATGGCCCATGGTATTATTTAACTTAGGGCCCTCACTTTTAGCTTATGAAGTCTGTTTACATGATTATTTGACACTGTATTTTGTCTTGACTTTCAACTTTTCATTTAAATATATTACCCAGACCTTGAATACAAAGTGAGCTAATTCACACAAAATCTATGTTTCTTCGTTGTAAAAACCAAACCACTGGATGCTCCTGAAAAACAAGTGTCCCTCTGTTCCCTTTATATATTTGACTAGGGCTAACCACATCTACCTATTTAAAGGACAACATGCTTTTTCCAGCTGACTGTAAACCCAGGCATCTACAAGGGTCTCACATTTGGACGCATACCATCTGGATACCTGGGTACCTGGACATGCAAGGTTCTCAAGTTGTGATCCCTGACTGATACTAACATCTTTGACATATAGTCAAGAAATGATGCTAACAGTAATAACATAACCTCAACTGGTATCACCCAACTACATAGTAGTAGAACCCAGTCTCTTAACTCATCATCTATGGTTCAATTTGTTATACTGTAGGTTTGTCTCCCTTGTATTTCTTTTCATTTCTATGTATCTTCTTTCATTTCTATGTATCATCAATCTGATCAGAATATGCTTTGGTTCCACACCAACTTCCATCCACTAAAATGGACCAACCCAAGTTGAATTTAATAAATGGAAAGTGTGTGGTTTTGACATGGAGTGTTTTGCACCCCTTCATTTTATTCCAGCTCTGATAGAAAAATCATAATTTTTGTTCTAAAATCAAAGTGGTACATTAATTAAAGAACACATCATTTGAACAGTAACAAGTCGGAACCACCTTTATACCTATTTTTGATGGCTGCATGTTATATATAACATACCAAATATCTCTGCTAATGGCAAGAGCAAAAAAAAAAAAAAAGAAAGAAAGAAAGAAAAGAAAGAAACTGTTCTATTTCTCTGTTACAAACACAGAGACTCAGTGCAAAATCACCACGATGATTTCCTACTGCTTTTATTTTCTTGACTGGATTGGAAAACAAAACCAAACAAGTAAACACAGGGTCATCTAGCTATCATTTCTGCAGATGTCATCTCTTGGTGCTGTGTTATTATAATTCATGTCAGGTAAACAGTCTTTGAAATGAAATCAGAAATAGTTGGGCAAGTTTCTTCATGCCACTCTTGAAAGCTGTTTCCCTCACATGGGAAACTTCTAGAAAGAACACTATTTACAGAAGACACGTGCCTCATAATCCTCCTCCGCTTCTTTCCCTCTCTCCCTCTCTTTCTCCTCTCTCCCTCCTCTCCTTCTTTCCTCCCTCCCTCCCCAAGCATATGTTTTAACGTTAACACTCCCCCATCTACTGAGACCATCTGCTTATTAAAACAAGTGTTCTTCTCCCTTCTAAGCCAGCTTTTCACTTGGAGGCTCCATCCTCTCTGTTAACTTCACGGTCCAAACATGCAGGAGAAAGAGAAGACTGAGATCATCAGGTACAAACAAGAGCATCTGAAGATGGTTGGGACAGGTCATAGAAATGAAAGTGCTTCTATGAATTGAAAATGACACACACACACACACAAACACACACACACACACACACAGAGAGAGAGAGAGAGAGAGAGAGAGAGAGAGAGAGAGAGAGAGAGAGAGAGAGAGAGAGAGAGAGAGAGAGAGAACATGTGTGACCCTAGGTTTAATTTTGCATGCTCATGAGCAAAATGTTCTCACCCACCTCTACTGCAGATGCTGACCACATCCTGCTTCTTCTCTATCTGAAGGCATGGACTGAGATGGAAAGTTTCATAGTGTGGTCTAATAAGCTTTCTATGGGAAGGCAGTGCCCACCAGCAGTTTAAAAGAGCTTCATTACTTCATAAGGAATTAGAAATGGGAAACAGGCAGCCAGTGTGCTGCTGAGGATGTCAAGAAAGAAAGCAAGTCTTCTGTGGACCAAACCCTGCACCTTGCATGTGCCACTCTAGAAGGAGAAAGCTGGCAAGAATATGGTACAAAAGCAAGTTGTTAGGATGAGAGAGGTCAATTACCTGGTCCAAGGATCTGGTGTAGCTAAGCTGGAACTGAAGAGCCAGGGTGGTGAATATGTGAGTAGGCCCATTGCCCAAACTGATGGTGAAAACGGTCACTAGTTAAAACTGGAAGATAATGGGAATAATGGGAATATATGTAAGATAGTGCCAGCTTCACAAGATCAAACGGCCACTCCTCTCAAAGGAATTTTAGAAAAGCTAAAGTCGTGTAGCTAATGTCTTCCCTTGTCTCTCTCCTACACTTCTCAACCTTCTCAAATGGGCAATAGTACTATCTTCTAGTGGTTCAATCTAGAAGAAAAACTCCTTTTCTTGCTTATTGAAGATTATATTCATTTTTATTCTATGTGTTTGAGGACTTTCATGCATGTGTGCATGTGTACCACTTGCGTGCTTGGAGACGTGGAGGCCAGAAGATGACACTGGAATCTTTGGAACTTTGGAGTTACAGATTTCTGTGAGCTTCTACAGGTACCAGGATCTAAATTCCAATTCTCTGCAAAGGCATCCAGTGGTTTGTAACTCCAAGCCCTCTCCCTACCTTCTAGAAGCACAGGTTTCTATCTTTAGCTCAGCTCCAGCACTCGTTTCTCAATGAATTCCCTTACAATTTGAAAACTCAAGACCCTAATTAGAAATGTCTGTTAGAAATATGTGGGGGGACAACATGAAAAGCCTTTTGAAAAACTATTTGGAAATTTGCTGTAGTAGAAGCTTCCTAAAATATACACTTATATGAGAAGACTTTAAATGGAATGACTATAACGAGGGAGAAAATGACACAACTAAACATCTTATGTCCCCAAGCAAAACCTATAGTACCAGAAATGGGTTGTATATTATTGAGCCATTGGCCAAAGAGGTCTCATAAACCACCTCCCAAAACCACACAGGATATTGCTAAGACTTCTTATTACTCTCCAAAACCTGCGGGTACCACTTACTTATGTCATTGAATATGGACAAATATTACCAAAAGAAATATTCACACTATTAACTACCTCTCATCATGCTAAAAGGTACCGTGCATGCTTGGAGAAGAAAAGTAATCATTAATATCACCTAGTTGATCACAAACCCTGTGATCAACTTCCCTGAAAGACATACAGGTACAGTACTGGAACAAATGTTCTAGGAATACCCAACATTTTTTTTATTAGATTTTAGGACCATTTCATTTGATGGGACTAAGAACCTGGGACTAGAGAAAAGCTTATTTATTATTATTATTATTATTATTATTATTATTATTATTATTATTATTATTATTATTATTATTATTATGCTAAAGGAGCATAGCAATAAAGTGGCTCCTAATGACATACTGATAAACCCATAGATCACTGCATAGCTCAGCCCTCATCAGAGAAGATTCTTCTTTCTTGTTTCTTTTCATGCTTCATGTTTTGTCTGTGGGCTTTTTCTTTCCCTTTTTGCCTTGTTTTGGTTTTCACCGTTGTTTTGCTTTTGCAAGAAAGAACGAACATCAAACCAGATGGGTAGGAAGGTAAGGTAAAATATGATAGAAATTTGAAGAGGGAAAGCATGATCAAAATACATTATGTGAAGCAAATGAAATGAAAAAAAAATCGGTTGGGCTATTTTAACAATATTTTCACGTTAACATTGTGTTCCATTGTAACTAGTACGGATACATGTTATCCCTGTGCTGCTGTCAGTGATCAAGTCTGGTACTTAGTTCTTAGTAAGTACAGACCTGCTCTTTGAATAAATGTTGATTCGTAGACAATGTATTAGACACTTTCCTACTACTGGACCCTAACACCTATGATAAAAGAGAGGAACGGGAAGGAGAGACATATATAAAGACAGAGAGACAAAGAAAGAGAGACAGAAACAAAGAGACAGAGAGACAGAGACAGAGAAAGACAGAGAAAAGAGAAAATGAGTTTTCATTCCCCAAGGGGAGAAACAAAAACATTACCAAATAAACTTCTGAGGACAGATTTTTAGCTTCTTATTCTTTACTGTGATTATCTTTTGTGATTTTCAAGTCCCTGACCAGAAGCCACACCCTAAAGGCTTACTGAGATTCATTTGAGGTTCAGTAAAAGATGTCCATCCTAACTCCCAGAGCTTCCCTCTTTCTCTCTCTAGTGTTTTATAGACATCAGCTTGATAACTTTGAACACGGCTAAGAACTAAAACTGGGCCTGCTGGTGGATTTCTCATAGCTCCAGGCTAAACATCTTTAGTTATCTGGCAATCAATATGCACAAATGTAATTATTTGTTTTCTAGGAGTTAGATGAACAAGATCATTCTAAATTCCTGTTATTAATACATGGTAATGAAAGTGAAATATTAATGACTTAGTCAAGTGTATTAAGAATTTGAAGTGCTGTGCAAACTGAAAACTTGCATCTTAGAGGGGAAAAAAAGTTCAAATGTACCAGATGGCTTGGTGACAGCCATTTTATGTAGTGCAGTCTCAGCAGATATGTTGATAGCCTTCAGGAAAGGCCAGCAACTGTGCAAGGGAGGGTGCTGGACCTGATTGTCTATGAGGGATATACCCAAAGTAGCTGGAGCTCAGTTTGCTTCTTTGTGTCTCAAGTGTTTGGTCCTAAATGAGATATCAAGGTGTCTCAACCACTTAGTGAAAGGCATAACACCGTCTGACATGTCACCCATCCAGTGAACTGAGCTGTACTATGGCTGGCCCTAGAGTAATAGTCTTCATTCATCCTAGTATATGATGGATTGGGAAGGACCCTAGACTGTCAGTCAGCAGAACAGAGCCACATGCAGCCCAACCATGCAAGAGCATGAACCCAAGATCATATTTTTGGGTAAAGTTTCTTCATCCATGACCTAAAGACAATTCAACCTTTTCTCTGCCTTTCTGAAACTATTGAGAAGATTATGAAAGATAACATTTTATGAGTAATAACCATCAGACTTTCAAAAAACAGAAGATATTGCTGCTCATGGCTGGATTTACTGTCTGGATTAAATTACATTTTTTATCTGCATTTGTCACACAAGAGGGAGAATTCCTCTCTCTCTCTCTCTCTCTCTCTCTCTCTCTCTCTCTCTCTCTCTCTCTCTCTCTCTCTCTCTCTGTGTGTGTGTGTGTGTGTGTGTGTGTGTGTGTGTGTGTGTGTGTTTGTGGGTGGGGGTGTATATGTATATATCTTTGAATCTTATCATTTTGATATGCTATGCACAATTATTTTGTCTTACAATATTAGGATCAAGAGTAAAGAACTACAATTATAAAAAGATTGAAGGAAGATGATGTTTTACTTGAATTTAGGGAAACTAATATATTAATATATCCCACCACCCACATCTGAGGTCACTGCTCTTTTCTGGGCACAAATGGCACCCTTTACCCCCCATCTGCAATGTTGAATGGAAAAATTGGACTAGACATGAAAGAAAGTGAAAGACAAGATTGGTTGGAAAACTAATTTTCATTTTTTCTGATGGGAAACTGTGCTTCTTCCTTGCACCCTTCATCATTATTATTCTTATGTTACCATCTCCATGGAAGAGACGCCATACCCTCATGACCCAGCAGTGTTAGCCAGATATAAGACCTCAAAAGAGTTCACTTGACTGGGGATTCTCCAGCGGACGAAGCCTAGTAAGTTTATCAGAAGAGACTGACAAACTCTTATTTGTCGTATATACCTGATACATACATTACATACACGATACACACACATTTGTCATACATACATACACGTTACATACACAATACATAGATATTTTGTGGTTCTCATAAACCTCAAAACCCAATTTAGCACCTGTCACTAATTAAAAAAAGAATTGAAATGTAGAATTTCTGCTTGTTCCACAACTGTCCTTTGTTAACTTTTAATTTCCTTCTTTTTAATAACTTCTGATTCTCACTCTGGGTGTATGTATTTTACATATTTCTGTATTATGTTACTAGCTACTTCCCCTGCTTCTGTCCTAACTGCTTCTCCTTGTAACCATTTCTATTTCCCTCTTTTATCCACTCAGTAGATATTTACTAAGAGCCCATGATATATCAGTATATTTGTCTGGACACTTGAGATAAAGAGATGTGAATATAAAAGTCTTACTCTTAAAGATTTAACAATTAAGTCTCAGTCAATGAGGTTCAAACAGCTTTAATGATCTATCTTTTCTTCAACATATATAAATTTTTAAAAAGTGTGCTGCAGTAATCACAATAGAAAAAAGGATGTTTCAGAAGTCCACAAAACTAGAAATTGTAGTGACTGTAACATAGTGAAGAATGACCATTCATGTCACAATATGATACAGGTTTCATGGTCTTTGATGCTAATTCCCTAAAATTCACACTAAGACACCGGTTTCTTGTGATTTAACAGCTCCATCTCACAGCCCTTCATTCAAGCTACAGAGCTATAATCTCTCTTTCTCTTTTGATTCCAAGCAGATGAAGGATGGTTCTTTCTCATAATCTGTTAGTGTGAATTAGTCACACATCACATTACCCCACGCAGATGCATGGGGCCTGGAAAATACCAAGGATCATGTAGATTTTCTGGGAATATTAACATTTTCTGATGCAATCTTCTAGGAAACATATGAATGATCCCTAGATATTATCTTACTTTATATTTTGCAACATACTTAAATATTAATTTCCATGTAGAAATTAGCTTATGGCATATTATATGACACATATGTGGAACTCAGCAATTTTGGTAGAATGTAACAAATAATAAATGATGCCAGTAGACTATTTTATGCAAATATCCAAGATACATATAAATAAAATGTTACAAAATACAATAACAACAAATGTTGTGTCATAGCTTCCTTATTCTACAAGCGTGTTATATAGATAACAGATGTTTGAAGACGGGAACAATCCTCTAGGACTGGCATAAAAAAACATTTATGATCTGTTTTAAAATGAAAGGAGTAGGTTTGAAAAGAAGTAAAGATTTAGACCAAAAAAAAAAAAAAAAAAAAAGATGTCCACGGGAGAACTGTTTGAGCAAAGAAACCAAAGAAACAGAAAGTCTTCTAGAATGAGTAGGCAGAGGTCTATATGAGAATTAGTATGTCACGCATACTGGTTTGGAGGTTGTGACATCAGTATATACAAAGCGTATAGAAAGAGATGCTGAAATCTACAGGTAAACAACTTTCTGCTACACAGAAGTTTGGAATACAAGATTTCCAAGCTAGAAATAACAGGGTATTTTAGTTCCTGTATTTCTAAATGTAGTCTTCATACCTAAGTCATCCTCACACAAACCTCGAGTCTAAGTTCAGTGAGAGTAGAAAAAGCCATGCACTAAACACAGGAGGGTAGATCCACATATGAAACTTATGGGAGCTCACTGGAAAATGAGTAAAGACTTAGACAAAGAGAAGGAATCTGTCAGCAAGCTTAAGACCTGAGCAAAATCAGGCTAGACCAAAGCCCAACATGGATGAGGAGGATGGTAACCAAGGTCCACTCCTAGCTGAGAAGCATTAACAACTAATGACCACTGAGAGGAAAATTCAAGTTTCTTCACAGATGAACCCCCAAAATTCTACCTGTGCCCCAGTCAGAAGCCTGTACCCATACAGGCACTGGCAGTGTTAACTAGACTGGCTAGGGACTAACTATTAAAATACGAAGAACACAACAACCAAACTAAAACCATGAGGTTAGGAAGGAATTGCAGTATAGTGTTGGTTCTCTCCTTTCACCACGTGGGTCCTGGGGCTGGAAATCAGATCGCATTTGGCAAGTACCTTTAACCATGGAGGTAGACTGAAGGCCACATTTGTTCTTACATAGGATGGGAAGAATTTGAAAACCTGTATTACATGGGCATTTGTTGGTGCTGAGGGCATGGTTCGGTAGTTAAGAGCACTTGTTCTTCTGAAGCCCATTGTTTGATCCCCAGCACCTACACAGTGGCTAACACCTTTGCATAACTCGGCTACTGTGGAACCTACTGCCTTCTTCTGGCCTCTACTGGCAGGACATGCAGTGAATCCATTTGTACAGAACTAAATTTTAGAAAAACAAATTCTCTCTAAATTCTACTAAAATCTCCTACTTCATGGGAGAACACTCAAATTTGGGGTGAGTTTCACTATATTTGTTATATTTACTCTATTTCTGTTTCTAGCAGAAGAAAGATGTCTTTGTTATCTTTCTTGCATGGAGTACAATTGAAACTAGCTTCTTTTGGGACATCCTCATCCTCAACAGGCTAGTCTCTTGGCCTTAACTCTTCTTGTCTCATTCTGGATAATTCTGACAACTCTGTTTTGCACCTGGGTCCTAGAACTTTTGTTTCAAATTTTGGCTAATGATTGTAAGAGAGATGTCTTTATTTAAGATATGTGTAGAAGTAGTATATTAGGTAATTACCACCCTCTTCCTTAACCGTCACTCACAGCTTCCCATCAGGAAACAGTTACTCTTAGCTGTAGTCATCTGTTCCAGGGTTCTTTTACTAAGTAGTCTTAAATCTAACTCCCCTGACCTTCCCCTTTCCCTGGTTTATATTCAAACTTATTTTCTTCTGACACTATCCTGATTCAGTCTTCACTGACCTCTGGTCTAATGCATTCTCTTTAATGTCCATTCCCACTTAGTTTTCAAGGATGCCCTTGGCCTTTGGGTAAATCTGTCCTATTCTCTTGCCTCACTTGCCCTTTGTCTTAGGCATATCTGCATGATTCTTACTCTTCAGTATGAGCACGAGGGCCCTGTAGCTATCCCCCTTCATAAGTCCCTTCAGATTTCAGCAGACTATACATTTTTTTCTCTAGACATTATTTTCTATCGACCTCTCTGCTGTCAAAAAAATAGTGACCCAGTTTAAGCAGGCTTTTTATTAAGACAGTTTTTTTCATTTCTTGATATATTAGATACATTCCTTGCAGTCATTTCACTTTTTATTCAAAGTATTGAACAAGAGAGTATCCTGTGACAAATATGATTCTCACACTATGGTAATAAATTATACTATTATTTAATCCAGTGAATTTTGCCATTCATAAAAATTACTGATTTATGAAAGGCAAACAATATTAGCAACTTAAAAGTTTTATTTGCTTTCTGGGTCCTCACTGATTGTGCTTTGGCTGTTCCTCCATTTCTTTCTGGTGACATAGGGTACTATAGTACCCTTCTACAAAGGCAGCCATGTCCCTCAGAAAAAATCACAGTCAGCCAAAGCAAGAGGGTTTCCAATTATTAAATTGTTGACCACAGTTTCCTCCTCTTTACATGTACTTATATGCTGTTTGTGTGCTGTTTCCTTAAAAGTAAACTTGTCATTTTCCGAGATGAGTATCGGCCTGGGAGACACCAACCAGGTAGCTTATTGTTTACAGATATGTTAATGGCTTCAGTGTTATCTCCCAAGAGAAGTTTATAGGAAACAAATGGCAATATTTTATTCAAATGATTTACTTTTACCAGGAAAGCCAAGAAATAGTCTAGTAAAGGTAATAGAAACACAGGAAGCTTACCATGTATGAGGCATATAGCAATGTGTATAATCACAGAGACTGATCAAGAACTTAATCAAGAACTGAATTTACATTCTGTGATGGTGGTTTTGCATGTCAACTTGCCACAGACTGGAGTCATCTCAGTAGAGAATCCCAGTTGAGGAATTGTCCGGAAGCCTTCATTTACTTGCCTTTGCACAGAGTTCCATATTCTAAAGTTTGCATTTCTTACTAGGCATGGGCATCCTATTTCCTGTTATAACTTCGCTCTCTACCAAAATCAAAGAGCAACACTTATTCTATACATTGAACTTAATGGAATATGGACAATTATCATCTACAAGAGCATACTATCATGTACCCCAATTGTTAATTTTGTCATGTTTAATGATTCAAAACCTGTAATAAGATAGACAAAAGTGTAAAAGACATGAATCCACATCAAAAAAAAGCATCAAACATTGGTTGGTAGGGTTTGGCAAAATCTGTATAACTTTAACAATAAAGATATAATTTTACTGATGTATGAATGAAATTATTAAAACATAATTTAAAATACATTTTAAGAAATTAAGAACTGAATTTACATTCTGTATTGTTTGTTTTGAATGTCAACTTGCCTCAGACTGGAATCATGTGAGTAGGAAATCCCAGTTGAAGAATTGGCCAAATTGCCTTATTTGATGTGGGGCAACCACCAAAGGTAGATAATGCCTTCCAGTAGCCAAAAAGGAAGCTTAGTCATGTCTTACTAACTTAGCCTTCCCTCTTATAACTAAGTGACTCTATCCTGTTGCTGATGCTGCTGTTGCTGCTTTTTTCACTTACATAACAACCAGTGTTTCTAAGCATCTATCATAGACCAGCAACTTTCCGGGAACTTCTGGGATTTTGGTAGCAGACAATGACTACTGAAAGCAACTAGCTTCCTGGACTGAAAACTAGGGGATCTCAGAGTCTTAGGTGTAGTTTAGTCAGTGTTACTATTTGAAAGTAGATTTAATAAATTATTTTTGTGTGTCTTTGTAAATATATATATATATATATATATATATATATATATATATATATATATATATATATATATATATATATAATTTCCTCTAGAGAACACTGAATAATACTTATACCAGAATAATATCTGAAAGGGTGCCTGAGATTAATAGTTTTCAATTCTGGTTGTATCACAAATGCTAGCTGGACCACACTGCCATTCCACTTTAATAGAATATTTTAAGCATCATCTAGAATTCAAAAGATTCTGGTTGACTTCTATCCAGGACAAGAATGTAGAAAAGAAATAATCAATATGCCCTAGCCTGTCCTGCAAGGTTTATTTTAAAGATTACTTTAAATTATGGTGGAGTTTTGTGAAATAGATCATCCTTACAGAGTAAAACATATCTAAAGAGGTGTCCTACATGGGTCTTCGGGGAACCAGAGCAAAATGTCAAGAAGCTCTCAAAGTCTCTGTTTTTATTTTATGAGGATTAGAGGGTCGATAGTACTGATTGGTAGAGACCAGATGATAAAAAAGGTCTATAGCATGGAAGATGCTTCTATGTGATGATTGGCAGAGGAACCAGGCTGCAGCTTAGAGGCAAGAATTAAAGTTGCATAAGCAACAGGAGCTAAGCACAAACACTGAATAATCTGGGAATAGCTATGCGATCAATTTTGGTTGCAAGCAAAGCCTTGTTTAAAATTTCAGCTTGCTATATACTGAACAATGAGAGATTCTTCAATTTTAGAAAATTAGAGGCAAATTCTTAGGGATAGTATTGTGTGAATGACATGGTTCATTTTCAGGAAATTAATGTAGTATCTTCATAAGAAGATGGAGAAAATCTCCCTGTACTGCCACAATACCGATGTTTATTATCACTTTCAACATTATTGTTCTTAGGCAAAGTAGAAATTATTATGAAAGTTCTTAAAGAAACTTTGAAGCAATTGCTCTTCCAATTAGCACTATGCCTACTATAATATCAATCAACTCTCTCGGATTTAAAGTTGTAATTGTTTTAGTAAATCAGAGATTGTGATATATGAGAAAATTTTCTGTAACCAATGAAAAACTGAACCAAGGAAACAATTGTAATAGTTCTGCTTGAGGTGGTAAAAAAAGCATATGGATGCTATTGGAGTTTTATTTGATCAATGATCCCAATTACATATATGTAATATGCTGAGACTTGAGAGTTTCAAATTAAGTGTGTGTATGTATGTATATATGTACACACACACACACACACACACACACACACTTAATTCAAAATGGATAAAATATTTTCACTCCACCATATCTCTCACTACAAACTTGAATTTCAATGTTTTATTTCTTTTTGTCATTTTTAAAGGTTTTATATATGTAAACTAATATTTAATCCTTTTACTCATTTTTTTCCAAATCTTCCTGTATCTCCTCTAAAATGCACGGCCTTTTATCTTATATAAGATATATATGTGTATGTGTGAATACATAACTTAATGATTGCATATAATATTATTCAGATATATACCTTTAAGGCTGATCACTTGGTACTGGATAGTCTATTGACTAGTAGAGAATGCATCCCTATTAAAAACAGATTCCCCCAGTCACTGTAGTCAGTAACTGTTCTTAACTCTGTGTCTAAAGGTGGCGCCTTGTGAGATTTCCCCTAATTGTGTTGACATATCAAGTGGTGGTATCATTGTTCAAGTCTTGTATAGGCAGACATATTGTTGAGATTTCATGAATACATCTTTCTATCATATGTAGAAAACAGACTCATAGAAGATTTGCTGATCTTCTGGCTCTTAGAAATTTTCTGTATCCACAGGGGCTGGGCATCCTGTGGTCAACTGATCATTTCATTTGCTTTTTTATCAGTTGTAGTTTTTGTAATAGAGAACAGACTGCTGCAAAAAGAAACTTCTGTGATATATGAGAGCTAGACTTTTCTCTGACTGTGATGGTAGGAATTAAGAGTGCAGTTAGAATTTATACTGGTTTAGGAAAGTGCCAATAGCACATTTTCTTCTAGGTTCCATGGCACAAATTTACTAGTACAGAGCTGGCCTTAGGCCCAGTTAGAGAGCCCTTAGTTATAGCCAAGTCAGAAGCGCCACTACTGCATCACTGGGTCTCTCTTGATGTGCTGAGTCACAGATGAGTTAGAAAATTAACTCTCTTCCTGCATCTAAAGTTCCTATAGCTCTTTCTTGTACTGTAAAACCTCGACCCTGAGGAGAGGGGTCTTGTTTTTATCTCTCATTTTACAAACTCTTGCCCCACCTCATCATTTCTTCTCTGCAGAGTTGAACTCACAACCCAGCTTGCTTCGATTTCATCTTTATCTGCAGAACAACTATGACTCCCCTTTGCAATTTCCCTTTGCTTACATAGTAACCAACATTTTCTAAGTTTACTAATACTTCCTCCATGCATGTATGCCATGTATTGTTATGTTCACCTGACTCACTGTTGAGATCTGGTTCTTATCTAACTTCTACAATTGCCTTTTCTGTTCCTTGTGTAAAGCTTCGAGATGCCTTTGTATTCACAAACCTCAGATGTCACTTTGACTCTTTGTGAATTCCCTTCTGCCTTTTAGTCTTAACAGAATTCATCTGTTCTCCAGTTATAAATACCACCTCCATCTCCAAAACACTATATGCAAGAGAACACATTGCATATGCCACCATAATTAATCTGTAGAAACCACTGATCTCAGCTTATGAACAACCAAAGAGGTCTGAGTAGTCTTCCTCTAATCACTATGTTCTCATCTTCTTAACTATTCACTGCATTTTTTGTATTATTTTTATATGAACTTATATGGTTGCATTTTTTTGCACATGACTTGTTCCATGAAATACAGTCTGTCTAATGCCTGAGCAACAAAATGTTCTGCCATTTTTCTGTGTCCTACAATCTAGAATGTTCATTTTGGACTTATTACCTACATAGGTTATCTTCCTCCAAAAATTACTATCAGTATGGTTACACTCTTACAACCTTTTCACATAGACAAAACTGTCAGATCAGTATCTGCCATGTATGAGGCAAGAACATGGATAAAAGAACAGCATAGAGGCTATGCAGAGTTATAATAAGTGCTCTGTGTCCCTACCGCAGGTGTCATTACATAAAAATTAATTTATGTGTTAAAAAGCACAAGCTTTCACGAATTTAATGACACAAAAACTATTAGCCTAGCAGAATTGCTCTGCATTATTTTTAAACAACATTTACCTAATGGATATTCTGTGGTTCCATGAGAAATGAGCACATAAGAACCACGAAATAAGTCTGAATGCTACATTGCATACTATTTAGCCAACTTAGCAAGTAGGCAAACGTCAAACCTCCCACTAAACCTTCTCATGACTGCAGCTCACCAGTAAGAATCTCAGGGCTAAGAGAATGGCACAAATTGTCAACTCTGAGTGTGATTAAACTTGTGAGCTATTAAGACCCTTGAGTTTATATTCTGTAGTTTTCCTGTGATTTTATTTCGTAGCTTGCTAGAAACAATGGTGATATTTCTACACTGCCACAGAACAAGTTAAGTAATAATCAAAGTTTAAGTGACTCATAGGCACAATTTGATACCTTGCTCTGTTTCTGAGTTCTAATTATTTCCTTCTGCAGTTTAAGTTCTGAAGGCATGTGGTCTTTGGAGGAATGTATCTTTTGTGACGTCTTTATGATGTTACATTCAAGACTAATTGTCTGACTCTGGCTGAGTTTTACCAAAAACTCTACATCTTCAAAAGTATTTTTCTAGTCTCATAATTTTCATCAATCAAAAGTTAGCACTTCTGGGACCAGGCTGTCTTATCAGGCAGCTAGAAGTTACACTTTGTGTTAGGTGGAATTCTTCTAACTTGGGCTTGAAGGAATTATCTTAAAGGCAAAGCCAGCCCCCTTTGCTAAAGTTATCTGCATCAGTCTTTTATTGCTGAGCACAGGTGGATATTTTCTTTTTGAAATGTAATCAGCACTATAATAGCCTTGGCACACTGAGTGCCCCAGAGGCTTGAAGCACTTCTCCTAGAGGAAGGCTGGATCAAGAATAAGAATTTATATAACATCTAATACAATGTCCGTTGGCTTTCTTTGGGACACCACAGATATTATGTGAAAGGTAGTTGTTTCTCCCCAAGCATGTCATTCAAGAATGTTACTTAAGCTTCAAATGCTTTCTGGGAACGAAACCAGGTCTTAAACATAATGCATGTATACAGAAGTGATATTCAAACAGAGAAGAGCTAAGACTTGCAGAATCTTATTTCAGGGTTTTGGACATGCTAATCATAGTATTAGGAAGTACTAAAGGAGTCCAATATAGCAATACTGCTTCCTTCTACCTCAGTTATTATTGCTATATGTACAAATAGACACATCCCCAAATTATCTTTTTCATCAGATCTGTTTCAGTTGAAGAAGGATAACTTAACCACCTCCAGACCCATCCACTACAGAGTTTGGCAGATGGTTAGCAATGGTGGTCTCTACAAACCTGTTAGGGACATGATTTTGGAAAGATAAGACAGACAGCACAAATATGTGCTCCGTTTTAGCATTCTGATTGCAAGAACTTTATTGAGTATTTTTGTGTCGATGTTCATAAGTGAAATTGGTCTTAAGTTCTTGCTTTGCTGAGTCTTTCAACATAATCTACTATATAAGCAAACTGAGTTTTGAGATTATCCTCAGTGCCCCATAAATCATGGTGACCAAGTTGTACATTTGTCATGCAGTGGTTTTTTTGGTTCTGCAGTTGGAAAATGAGCCCAGCAGACACAGAAGTGAAAGGTTATCACCAAATAGACATTATCAGGTTAAAAACCACTAATTAGTATGTCCTGGGGAATCTCTCATCCACACCCTTTGTAGGGTCTGTTCAGAGAAAGTTGGGTTCTGGGAATTTCCCAGGTGTTCATGGTGGATAGCCACTTTTTTACTCATTGGCATCTCCTCTTTCATCTCTGACTTCTGGACTCTATTCTAACACTTCCTGGTTTAACACAAGTAGACTGCTGTACTCAGTCCTTGCTGTAGACTGTTTGAAGAGATCCAGAAGTAATAGTGTTTGTGTAGCATTCACAATTTTATAATTTCAAACTGCCGGGTTTTCTGCTGGCTCCATACATTTGAGTTATATTCAAAGGTACATTTATTGCCTATTACAAGCAAGGCCTTTTATAATGATGATGACGACTATGATGATAATGATGATGATAAAAAACTGCATTTGTGAAATTCATAGACCAGAAAGAGAAATAGAAGCTATAGATTTGTTTTTGTATATCTGAATACATGGTGTGTGTGTGTGTGTGTGTGTGTGTGTGTGTGTGTGTGTGTATGGTTTTCTTCATTGATTTACTTATCTGCTTTACACCTAAATATCAACTTTTCTACTCCTCCCAGTTCCCTCCCTCACAGCGTGCCTCTCTTCACTTCCCCTTCCTTTTCTCTTCTGAGCTGGGTATCTATCACTCTACCCTGGCACATCAAATCACTGCAGGACTAGGCACATTTTCTCCCACTGAGGCATGACAAGGTGGCTCAGTTAGGCAAATGGAATCCATTGAAAGAAAACAGATTCAGGGATAGGCCCTGCTCAAGATGTTGGAGACCCACATGAAGACCAAGCTGCACACCTGCTACATACGTAGGTCCAGCCCATGCTCACTCTTTGGTTGGTGGTTCAGCCTCTGGTAGCCCCCGGGGATCCAGTTACTTGATGTTGTCTGTCTTCCTGTGGAGTCCCTATCCTCTTCGGACCCCACAATTCTTCTCCCAACTCTTCCATAAGACTCCCTGAGATCCATCTAACATTTGGCTGTTGGAGTCTGCATCTGTTTCCATGGGCTGCTGAATGGCGCCTCTCTGAGGACAGTTATGCTAGAATCCTGTCTGCGAGCATAACAAAATATGATTAAAAGTGTTAGGGATTCCTAATTGCCCACGGGATGGGTCTCAATTTAGGCCACTCATTGGTTGGCCATTCCCTCATTCTCTGCTCCATCTTTGTCTCTGCACATCTTGTAGCCTGGACACATTTAGAGTCAAAGGTTTTGTGGGTGGGTGGCTCTCCTTATCCCTCATCTAAAAAAGGAAGTCAGAGAACCAGGACAGTGTTGAAGGAGGCAACTCTGAAGCTTTGCCTTGAAGTGTTACAGGGCAAAGTTTCCTAATACCTGAGGAAGTCTGTGCCATGTGAAGAGAATAATAATAGATGAAAAATTGAGAAAATTGGCTCTTCCCACTAAAATCAGGGACTAGGCAAGGCTGCCCACTCTCCCCCTACCTATTCAACATAGTACTGGAAGTCCTGGTCGGAGCAATTAGACAGCAAAAGGAAATCAAAGGGATACAAATTGGAAAGAAAGAAGTAAAAATATCACTATTTACAGATGACATGATAGTATACTTAAGCAACCCCATAACTTCCACCAGAGAACTCCTACTGATAAACAAGTTCAGTAAAGTGGATGGATATAAAATTAACGCAAACAAATCAGTAGCCTTCTTCTACTCAAAGCACAAACATATGGAGAAAGAAATTAGGGAAAATATACCCTTCACAATAGTCACAAAAAATATGAAATAACTTGGTGTGACTCTAACTAAGCAAGTGAAGGACCTGTATGACAAGAACTTCAAACCTCTAAAGAAGGAAATCGAGGAAGATCTCAGAAAATAGAAAGATCTCCCATGCTCATGGATTGGAAGGATCAACATTGTAAAAATGGCCATCTTACAAAAAGCAATCTACAGATTCAATGCAATCCCCATCAAAACACCAACCCAGTTCTTCATTGAGTTGGAAAGAGCAATGTGCAATTTCATTTGGAATAACAAAAGACCTATATTAGAATAGTGAAATCCATCCTCAACAACAAGAAAACATCTGCGGGAATCACTACCCCTGACCTCAAGCTATATTACAAGGCAATTGTGCTGAAAACTGTATGGTACTGGTACAGAAATAGGCACATGGATCAATGGAATAGAATAGAAGATCGAGAAATGAGCCCTCACATATATGGTCACCGGATTTTTGACAAAGCTGTAAACATTCAATGGAAAAAGGACAGCTTATTCAACAAATGGTGTTGGTCCAACTGGCACTCAGCATGCAGAAGAATGAAAATAGACCCTTTCTTATCTCCTTGTAAAAAGTTCAAGTTTACATGGATCAAAGATCTCCACACTAAACCAGGTACACTGAAACTATTAGATGAGAAAGTAGGGAAAACCTTAGAACACATAGGCACAGGAGACAGAACACCAATGGCTCGAGCTCTAAGGTCAAAGATTGATAAATGGAACTTAATGAGACTGCAAAGTTTCTGTAAGGCTACAGACACTACCAAGAAAACAAAACGGCAGCCAACAGAATGGGAAAAGATCTTTACCAACTCCACATTAGATAGAGGCCTAATATCCAAGGTATACAAAGAACTCAAAAAGCTAGACACGAGAGAATTAAACAACCCTATTAAAAATGGGGTTCATACTTAAACAAAAAGTTCTCAATTGAGGAATATCGAATGGCTGAGAAATATCTAAGGAAGTGCTCAACATCCTTAGCCATCAGGGAAATGCAAATCAAAACAACCCTGAGATTCCACCTCACACCAGTTAGATTGGCCAAGATCCAAAACTCAGATGACAGCAGATGCTGGTGAGGATGTGGAGAAAGAGGAACACTTCTCCACTGTTGGTGGGGTTGTAAACTGATACAACCACTCTGGAAATCAGTCTGGCGGTTCCTCAGAAAAATGGACATGGTACTACCTGAAGACCCAGTTATTCCACTTCTGGGCATTTACCCCAGAGATGCTCCAACATACAACAAAGGTGCATGCACCACAATGTTCATAGCAGCTCTATTTATAATATCCAGAAGCTGGAAAGAACCCAGATGTTCTTCCGTAGATGAATGGATAAAAATATTGTGGTACATTTACACAATGGAGTACTACTCAGCTATCAGAAACAATGACTTAACGAAATGCTTAAGAAAATGGATGCATCTAGAGGATATCATCCTGAGTGTGATAACCCAGTCACAAAAGAACAGACATAATATGCAGTCACTGATAATGGGAAACTAACCCCAGAAAGCTCTGAACACCCCAGAAACAACTCACAGACTGTGTGAAGTTCAACAAAAAAAGAATATATTTTAATTAAAATAGAACTGTATCACATCCTCCTTTCCTCCCTACAGCCCCTCCTAGTCTCTCTCCTATCCTCTCAAATTAATAGCCTCTTTTCCTATATTGTTGTTACATATATACATATGTGTATGTATATATACCCACAAATACTTAATTACAACCTTAAAAAATGTATTTGTATACTTTTATGCAAAAATGGTGAAAATTTGTACATTTATCTTTGTTTTTTACAATAAAGTAAAAAAAAAAAAAAAGAGAGAGAGAGAAAATTGACTCTATAAAAAGAAGTAGAATCTCATTTGTCCAAAGGACAGTATTGGGGCTGAGGAGATGGCTCAGTGTTTAAGAGCACTGGATAGGACTAGGATTCCATTACCAGCACCATATAGTGGCTCACAACCAACTGTAACTCCATTGCAGGGAATCTGACACCTTCTTCCTGCCTTCTTGGCCACTTAGTTTTCAGATACACTTGCAGGTAAAACACACACACACACACACACACACACACACACGAATGAATCAAAAAATGTTTACAGGTACAATGCATATTGTAGTGAAAGATGAAGGTGAAAAGTAGGCTATTGTCAGATGATTGGCTTTTCAGAATTTTTTTTTTTAATTTAAGCCATACATTTGAAACCTTGTGGAGAAAAGAGAAAGATATTGTGTTTCATGACTCAATGTATTGCCAGTCCACATTTCTTTGCTGACCTACTTCTCACTCTGTGAAAGTTACTTGTTTTGTTTATTTTAGGTATTATTTGTGGCCCTGAACAGTTTTTTTTTTTTTTTTTTTGTCAAAATAACACAAGCTAGAGTCATCTGAAATGAGAAAAAAACTTAATTGAGAAAATGACTCCATTAGATGCAGCTTATGAACATTTTTTAAAAATAGTGCTGGAGAGAGAAGGCTCCAAGCCATCATGGACAGTGTTATCCCTGGTTTGGGAGGGTCATAGGTTCTATAAGAAATCAGGGCCACCAAGTCAGTGTGAGCAAACAAGTTAGCAGCACACCTAGATCTTGCCTCCATGTTCCTGCCCCATTTAAGTTCCTGTTTTGGCTTCCCTCAGTGATGAACTATCATGTGTAATGCATAAGCCAAATAAACCCTTCCCTCTCCAACCTGTTCTGTTTAATTATGTTTTTATATCATCAATATAAACGCTAATTAAACATTAATGTTTTTATTAATTTCTGCATTTAGGTTTTTTTTTTCTCTCCCCTCAATGGCACCAGCTTTCAGGTGATCTATTTAATATTTCATATCCAGAGCTTTTTAAATAGCATCAGCTGAAGAGTTTGTCTCTGATTTGGGTCTGCTGAATAAATGAAGGCAGATTCTGTTTTCATATGGCTCAGATTCTTTATTTGCTATTTCTCTGACATAATGAGGCACATTTAATTTTCTCCTCCCTTCATTCAATGGAGTCGAGTGCAAACAGAAACCCATAAGAGCTATAACACTGCACAGTTTCCTGAACCATACAAATAAATATGACTTTAATTGTGATTATATATGACTTAAGGGTGTACAAGAGACCTGAATAATTGGCTCCAATACTCTAATCAAGGAAGACAGAGAGCTTGGCTATTGAATTTCTCTGCTTATCTAGAGACCCAGGCTTAAAAGCTTTCGTCTAGGCCATGGCTGTTGGATACACAGAGTTGATTGACCCTTCTGCCTCTAGTGAGGGAGGAAGTAGGGCAGGATTCTTCGAGCACCACTATGCCCTTGACTGATAGACTTTTGTGCCTGTAAGTCTATACATGCCTTATGAAAGATACAAATGTCTGTGGCTGCCATACTAATGTTTAATACTAGACACTGAGTGTGCATGGGGGACCGAGTCCCATCTCTAAAATAAGGGATCTGAGTCAACCCAGAGAACAGCTTCCCAAGGTTCCCCACAGAAGGAAGAATCTCTTGAATAGACAGATGGCAACTGTGCCACCAGAGCTGAGCACAGGCCATTCTCCCATCAATTTGGACAACCTGAGATACATTGTTATAACGTTTTTAGTCAACAGAGTATGTCTCACAACTGGCAGCCCCACAGTCTGTTATCTAGAAATATGACACGTGGAAGGTGATTCTCCTCTCTGCTCAGACCCAGAGTGACACAGCAGGAATTTAGAAGACAACCAGGATAAATGTCAGTAGGGTTTAACAATGGCCAGGAATAAGAACAGAAAAGGGCCCTCAAAAGAGACGCTTAAACAACAAGAAAATAACCAGGGAACAGGGAAGAGAGAAGAAAGACCTTGACCTTATTCTGAAAATGCTCAACTTGGAGATTTGAAGCATTCCATCCATCCTAGTTTCCATTTCTTCTGACCCAATTTTTCAACTGCTTCCAGCAGTGTTTCTGGTCCTCAATATTTTGAGTGCAGAGTCCCAAGTGCTTCTCTATTTATTCACCCTCTCTCTCTCCCTCTCTCTCTCTCTGTCTCCTCCATCTATACTCTGCATCCTCCTTCCCTACGCTTCTTTTTTTCCTCCCTGTCACACCACACTTGTTAAAATTGTCATTTGCATATAGCATTCATAATAACTTCATATTCTAGCAAAGTGACTTGCCTGGGGAGGCTTTTGATAAATATTCATCGGAGTTGACTGTTCCCTGTCTCCTTTTGCTCCCAGCTCTTCACCCCACTGAGCCATTGAGCCTTCGGTCTTTTCATAGGTAGCAAGATAAATGAAGTGCGAGGATTTCACTTTGGGAAGAAACAGGAACGGGGACTTTTGTCGCTGACTTTCATGAACTGGGCTTCCAACTTTTAAATGTGGCGCATAATTGACACTTTGATACTTTTAGGCTATGGTGTATTCTCACACTCTCATAGGGAAAAAATACTTGCTGACACAATCAGGAAACAGATGGTGACAAAGATCTTATACTTTGGTGCCAATCAATATGTTTTACTTGCCACTACTAAAATTCTCATTTGTGGGACCCAGGAATTTAAAGGAATTTTTCTGTTCCTCCCCCCCCATCCTTTACAGACTATTTTTAAGAACCTTCAAAGCTTTAAAGTTTTACTTCATTTTTCATCTTCACTCCCATTAGTGCAATCTTAGGAGGGCCTTGGCTCATATATGTCAGAGAAATAGTGAGTTAAGGTATTTTGTTCGGTACTAACAGTGACAGCACACGTTTTGCCACTCTTTCCCCTAAACATGCAAACACCATTATTGAGTACGGTTACTCTGGCCTTGGGAAAGTAATTTGGAGGATGAGGAGATTTGAAAATGTGCAGTTAAGGTAAATGTAACAGGAAACATTTTCCCTGTCCCTTCAAACCTGACCATTTATTTAACAGTGTTATCAACTAACAAACAAAGAAGTGTGTTTTAGAAAGAACAGCTGGTAGAATTATTAAACAGGATAAAAAGCATGATGGGTTCAAAGTCTATATGGGGGGGGGGATCAGATAATCATACTTGACTGAGAACACCATCACCAGTCAAGAAGGTGCTGAGAGTCAGGGAGGTAGCCTTCAGTCTACTTCAATACCCACACTGCCTGCATACAAATACTGACCGAGATAAGCCTCTTCAAACTGGACAGATCAGTATACACCCAAAACCTACCTTTGTATTTCTGTGTCCTTAGTTGACTTGGCCTGTGCTGTTTCCTGTGCAGTTTGTGTGGCTTGGAACGGGTAATCAAACTGCCTCGTCTCTGATCTCAGATACCTTTTATTGTACTGTACTTTCTTCCTTATGCTGAAATCTCTTTTGGCTATTTCTCAAATAACTCAAAAAAAAAATCATTGCTAGTATGAACTCAGTAGGGGATAGAGAGGAAGAAAAAATGTGTCTACTTTATGCCAAGAAGAAATATAGCATATATATTTAACGCTTGAAGTACCTGTGCCTGGAAGATGTTATTATTAATGTCATTTCACGGGGAGGACACCAAGATTCGGGTGTATTAGCTGCCTGATCTATGCAGATTCAAATAGCTAGATAATACTAATAGCTAGCTTTAAATAATACTAGATCTGGTGAGAGGCAATGTAGTCTGCACAGGAATACTGTTTTTACCCTGGCTTGCTTGAGTTTACACCAAACCTGTGTTTTTGTTTCTATGATCATAAATAAATCATTTCTGCAACATTCTGTTACTCCTCCAGCAAGTTTCTCAGCAAAGTTTTTGCCCCTCACATTTTTAGATGCAGGTACTCTCCACCCCGCCCCAGAACCATCAATACTCTAGAGCAGTTCACAAAAGGTCGATCATATCCCAATCTAACTCTTCATATGTCAAGCTTCATGGGAAACTTTTCAAATCTCAAACTGGCTACAAATATTCACAGCAGCAAATCATGATATAAGCCTTACATTATTCCTCTATTAAGAGCCTTCTGAGATATTGGCTCGAAGAACAAATTCTCTGGCTTTCCATATGCTGTACTTTGGGGGCTCACCTAGTACCTCTCTAACACTCCTTCTACAATTTTCTCCTTGAGCGATGCTCCTCTGGCCACACTGACCCACCAAGTGTGTTGTTGCATGACAACTCTGTACTCCTGCCAGATGTATTACAGGTGTGTAATCAACTTCCTCCTCCATAAAACCCACTTAGTCTTGTACCTCAAATTAAAATAGTTGCCAAACATGAGTGAGAAATATTTATCTTTGCCCTATGAAGCTTCATAGTTTATAAACTTCACCCTCTCCCTCTCTCCCCTTCTCTCTCTTCCTCCATCCTTACCTCCTTCCTGCTCTTTCTTCTTTTATTTTTCAGGGCTAGAGATAGAGCCTAGGACCTTATACATGCTAGACAAAGAGCCTACCACTACACCATATCCCCTGGCCCATTATTTATAATTAACTACGTGTGTTCATGCACGCGTGCGTGTGCACATGAGAGTGTTCACCAAAGCAAGAAGAACTTTCTGGATTCCCAGCAAGCTAGAGTTACAGTTGACTGTAAGCAGCACTTTGTGGATACTAAGGATTAAACTCTAATCTCCTGTAAAAACCATCTCTCCAACCCCAGCATCATTTTATTATAAATTTTATATTTGAATGTTTAGGTTTGTTCTTTATTGTCTGTGAGTCCTACTAAAATGTAAACTTCTCAAAGATAACAGTTGTTTTAAATTTGCTCTTGGCTAAGACTTGGAGCAGTGTAGCTAGATTGCTACTCAGTGAATGTATGCTCATGTCATACACGGTGTACTCTTAAATTCTAGAATTCCATACAGGCATAAAAGAGTATTTAACATTATAGTAATTGTATGGCTTCTGAGTCTGTGTTCAACCCATTAGACACCATATATTTCTTTTGAGAAAATAACCCAACGAGAATACCTGCCAATACAGTAAAATATTGAACCATACATATTTTGTTTTTCAAAATGCATTCTAGCACCTTATACATTCTGGTTTTAATAGTAAAATGACTTATTTAAACAAGAGAGCTCAAGACCCATCTATCAGGGGGAAATATTTTCAGTTAAACTGAGAACTACAAACAGGTCAACACGAGGCTGTGTTTGTCTTTTCCCCGCTCTGTCTCCAGTCACAGCTGAGATTCCTGCCTCTTTAAGTCCATGCCTTTCTTTAAGATGCAGTGTTCTGCCTCTCCTACTCAAGAGAAAAACAGGCTTCCATCAAACATGGTGCTCTAGCACAGACTTCCTTAAACGCTGCATCAGATTTATTGCTGGCTTCCTCACTTATCAATAAAACCGGCTTACACACCTTGCTCTATCTCGACAGCCGTCTCTCCAGACGTCAGCGACTAAGGTTTACATAGACTCCTGACTTTATCTGCACACTGTGATGTACAATATCAGAGCAACGATGCATTTTCTCTTTGTTCTGAGGAAGCTTGAGCCATAATGTGCCAGACTGGTGTTTGTGCTGATTCTGATAAAGAACAACTCACTCAAGCATTTTCTCTCCTTTTTCTATTCTTTTTTTTTTTCTCTCCTCTCTCCCTCTTTTAAAGAAACAGGTGTTGGCATGGATTAGAGAAAAATTACATCATCTCAAAGATGAGAGGAAGAATGGAAAGGAAGGAAAAAATAGGAGGGAAAAGTGGCAACCAGACCCAAATACATTTGCACATATAAAGCTGTTCTAATGAGAGCCAAATTGATTTGACATTCAGTGGCAGTTTGAAGCCAAGAAAAGCAAAGCAGCCTACAAAAGGCCTAGCTCATTGTTTATGGAGTGTCATACTCTATCATCTGTGAGACCAATAACAGGGATGGGAAGACCTTTAAAGGCAGGGCGTATGCTGGGAAGGGCTATGTAGATACCACTAATGTCAAATCTGATAGACGGATTGTACACAGCCCCCGAGCTGAGATATTTGTCAGAGGAGTCAAATACTCCCTGCAGATTACACATTAGCCAGAAAATTCACAAAGCGTTAGCATTCTTTGAGCATGTGTGCTGTGCATAGGAAGACATATTTCGTCTTGGTCTGGGTGAATAATCTTCATAAAAATATTAGCCCAATAAAGAGTATAGTAAATTATATGTCATTGGAATGGAACCACATGCATGACGTTATGAAGGCATTACCATCAGGAATAAAGGATGGCTCTCCCACAGTGAGCAACACGCATTGCAGGTGTGCGCATGTTCACGGCGCAGAGAATGAAGGAAATAATATTAAAATGGGGAATTTTTCCATTAAATTCATTTTGCAAGAGAGGAGCTGTATAAATGTTTAGTCATTTCAATAACATTGACTGGCCGGGGATTTACTATTTCTGCAGCTCCCTGTTTAAAATACCTGGAACAAAATGAGGTGTTTATTAAATGTCAGCACATGACAAGATGGATTAAATAAGTCTTCCTAGAAATATGTAAAACTCGAGAGTTTTGCAGGCGAGTCAGGAGGAATTCCCCTCCCTCCTCATCCTCTAGCCTCAAGCCCAATCCAAATATTCTTTTGATTTTACAGACTGTAGAAGATTCAGATGTTAGTGTTTTCTTTGGATTTTATAAACTTTGTCCCATTGGAGATTACTGCATAATATGTTCAAAATTTCATCTTCTCTCATTTTAATTTTCTAAGCACTCATAGGGCAAATGACATAACACACGTTTAGGTAATGTAGATTTTTTTGTCTCTTTTCACTGCAGATATTATAACAAAAAAGGCAGAGTAAATACCAACATGCACATATCAATGCATAGGGAGTATAGGGAGTGACAGATATATTTATTAATCTAAGAATATAGAAGTTCAATAAACATAAATGTAAGTGCAAAAATTATTTTGATAGTGATAGTTGCATAAGTGATTTTATTATTTATATTTATCTTACATAATTATAAAATCTTAACTTAGTATTCCTGGGTCTTTTCAATATATTGTAATACCTTTATCCCATATGATACTGAGGGGAAAACTTGTGGAAGCCTACTACCCTATATTCAGATACTAACTTGCATACTCGCTATAGTGCATTAAATGGAACATAGACCCTGGCTCTGAACAGAAAGAGAATGTCTTGCCTCTGTACCCTATGAAGAACACAAGAAGCTAGTGTCAATCTGAATGGGACATTATGTTTGATACATGATTTTGTTTCTTTCCTTGCTACCAACACAATGAACTCATCAGTAACCAATTCTGAGAATATTTATTGCACTTAAAAAGGCTCCACATACATAAGCAAGGATACTGCTTACACCCAAGAACCTCTAGTTGCAGCCTTCAAGCAAGGGCACCTCAGTCCTTGGGGAGGTGATATCCTAGCACTACCATCTGTTCCCATACTAAGTGGGGGGAATCACTTTATGTCTCAATGGTTAGAATATCCCTAGTAGGTTTCTGATAGAACTAAAGATTCAAGAAACCTAAGAAGAATGGTACCGAGATTTTAACGTAAAATTTGGCCATTTTACTTACTGGTCATGTGGGCAATGCACAAGTAATCCAAATAGTACATTGTAATAAGATGTGTACAGTGTTTGTTTTGAATTTTGACAATGTCTATGATTTTGGTCATTTTCTGGAACATTTCAATCTGGAGATGGAATACAAAGCTTCTCCAGCCCTTCCTAACAAGATGACACACTAACACAGCTAAGCATCTGAAAAAGTTCTTTTGACACCATTTATATCCTTAACATTGTCCCTGGTGCTGTTCATACAATGCCATGGAGCAACATTACAAAAAGAGGTAGAAGAGAAAGTTGAACTGAATTAGCTGAGAGGCTTATAGACCTCCCCAGTGCATCAAAGCTCTTTAGCCCAAGGAGACCCATCTCTTCTGAGTAAGTGGATAGAAAATTGAAATAAGTTACATTTGAATCATTTGAAATTTTAGTGCTCTACTAAGCAATTTTAGATTATACTTTTCACATCACCAAGACCAAAAAAATATGGATATGTAATTATAGGTGATACACATCTGTAATCTCAGCCATCGAGGGCAGGAAGATTTTTATTTGTGTAGACTGCTGCTATAGTAAGATTTTATCTCAAAAGAAAACCTACCAGTCGAGGATATAACTCAGTGGTACAGGACTGGCTTAGGCAGACCCAGCACTGAAAACCAAATCCACCATTGTAACTTACACATAAGAAGGGAGTCTGTATATATTTATGTTTGCTTTTACTCTAAGGATCCTGTTTTGTTTTGTTTTTTTCTAATTTTGTAGTAGATTAGATTCAACAAAGTGATAGTGGGTGACTGGTATTAACTGAAACATTGAAGGGGAAAAGAAGGTGGAGAAATAGGGAAGCACATGAAGCCTGATCCACAGTCCCATGTGGGGTTCTTCAGTGTTGGACCAAACAAATCACTCACGAGTCAAGCTTCACAATAGCATATGGATCACGTGGTCATTATTGATGAACTATAATCTACAACTATGATGGCTATAGTGCTTAAACACAGTGTCCCAAAATATGCTGAATATGTTCTAAATAACAAAGCAAATTTGTTTTTAATTTGAAAAAAAAAAATGTTTATACATGAAATACCTCAAATTTTGTTTTACTTTTGATATTTAAGGAATAAGCAACAAAATCACCAGTAAGCTCAAACACAAAAAGTTATATGCTCCCTCAAGGCTCCAGACTATTGTAGGTTTATTAAATATAATTGTTTTTTGAAGAACAATACTGGTACCAACGAACTGGCTCATGCCCTTAACAGCTCCCTCTTCACCCACAAGCAAAGCCAAGGGCTGTCTGTAACTGCAACTCTGATACACATTCCAGAAAATTTCTCCAAGCACCATTTTCCACCTACCCTTCCAAATCCATTAGCTCTGCCTTGGTGTCCCCAACCACTATTCTGTTGCTTTGTGCCTGAGTTTTGCTCCAATGGCATGCTCCACTCATTCCTAAACTCTGGTTTCAGTGTTTATACAATTCAGACTATTCATGCTTTATACATTAGTAGTATCTGATGAATAGACTTTAAGCTTTACATGTTATATCTAGTGGCCACCTAAATAGTAAAGGGATACGAACAACATATTCAGTACCACATTGCTTTTAAATTAATATGATGAAAATAAGTATATGAACAATACCGAGATGCTTTATTTTATGCTGTCATGGGATCTTTTCTGTGTTTTAGATGTGGAGCATAGCTACTTTGGATAAATTATAGTTCAAGTACTCCTGGTTAATAGGGCAGCTCCACAGACCTTTAGCCATCACCCCTCATAGCTAGTTCCCAGAACTCTAACACTGGCTGGAGCATCAATTGCTCACAACATTTTTTTTTTGCTAGAGGTTTATATTCACTTATGTGCATCTCGTTATATCAGTTTGAACAACTTGGCCATTTACACCTTCTCTGCCTTAACACTTCTAAAACTTCATTGCTTCTTTTTTCAAATTGGCACTCACATAAATTATTTCAGGTGTAGTGTAGAAAGACAACAAAACCACATTGTGTAGATAGAGAGTCTAAGACTCAATAAAAGTTGGTAACTCATTCAGGCTTGCCCAATGAAGATGAGTCCAGTAGAAATTTTGTGGTTATTAGCTGATAGCTCTCAATGTGATGGCATATTACCCAGCAAAACTACAGAGGAGAAATCTGTTTATTTACTGCTGAATACAAGTTTCCAACAAGTACTAGTGTCGGGTCAGCAGTCTTGTTCACTCTTTTGAACAATGATATCAGATACTCACCAAGGCATGCAACATCAAGGTACAGATACCAAGGATAATAAAGTTCACAAGAGATGTGGGAAAGAGGTTTTTTTTTCCCCCAGGAAAGCAGGACTCACACTTGGGCAATGATTAAATCATATTGAGAAACCTCAAAGACACATAAAAAGGGAAATTCTTTGAGGGTTTGTAACTTGTTTATTTTTTAGAAATGAAGTGATCTAAAATGAGGACAAGCTAGTTCAGTTAGGGCTTTCATATAATTACTGCAAACTCTAATGCAAATTAGACTGTAGGTCTGTTCAATGTACACTTCTGTGCTTGCCAAATTATGTTTGGCAATGTGGTCAAGCAAGAACAGATGCACACTGGGCCGAATTTTCTTGGGCTGTTCAATAATTAGGAGGACCATGTATTATAATAAACCACATCCCCTTGGCTAAGATTTGGATGCAAATTGCACACTAATTCACTTCCAAGTTTTTTGGAAGCTCACCAAGAGAGATGAAAATCAGGCATATATACTGTTTACTTCAGAAAATTTGTTTAAAACTAAATATGGCTCATTTATAAGAGGCATGGGGGAACTCCGTAAGAAATGTAACAATAGCTTTTGCAGGTTCCACTCAGCAGGAATGAGGAAGTGTTAACATGCTGCTTTGAAGAGCTTTCCTGTGTTGTGTGCCAAGTCTAACCATCTCCTTATGAATGCACTGGGAGAGCCTAAGTGGAGGATAAACAGCTTCCCATATCTGTAAAATATCACATTACTCAAATGGAGGGTGAAATCAGTTCAGTAAGTGAGACTTTGTCAACATTTTCGCAACTGACAAGGAAGTAGCAGGCTGCCCCGTGGATCAGAGAGCAAATAGACTGAGACTGTCTGCTGCAAGGCCAAGCTGCTCCTTCTAATATAAGCCTTAGCAGCAGTTTAACTGGTATTGCTTAGTAATTCAAATACTGGGATGTTGTATACAGCAATACAACTATCTAGTATGAGTTAGTAAAACAAAAAAAAAAAATTGAGGAGGAGCCCTGAAAAGTTCACAGTATGTGCTGGACTAATGGATTACCATCATCAACCGGTACTTAGCCTTCTAGCTACGCTTATCCCAGTTTTGTGGATTGCTTTGTGGGAGAGACCTGCACATTGGATTCCGGACTTTCTTCCTATCCCATTTTTTCCTATTTGCTTGAGTCCAGTATTAGCCCAGTTGCTGGTATGGATCCGTGCTGGCCAGTATAGAAATGCAAGATCTTCACATAACTCCCAGTCAGGACCTGCTGCCTCCAAGTGGAGAGTGGAGCTAGCAGGCAGACATCAGTAATGAGAGCTCTGGGGAGGCTTTGTCCACTGCAGGAGGACTTAAGTAATGTCACTGAGGACAGTAGTATATGACAGCAAGCAGCAGTAAACTTACAAATGCCCCATTCTACTCCTGAACCCACCTCCCTTTATAGAGTGTATCTCCTCTACACCCTAAATTTTATCCCATGTTCCCTTTTACCACAAATGTCACTCAATAGTTTCCACACACCTCAACCATTGCATGAAAGTTAATACTCAACCATACCCTCCAGTTAAATAAGAAACCTCAGCCCGGATCTCAGCACGCCCTCCGAGAGTCATGGTAAATTGCTCCTTTCTGGGGAGTCTCTGTCTCCTCAATTGAGACTTGAGGCAGTCAACTATCTGATAAAAATCTTTGCATAAAATTTCACTAAAGTGGTAAATGCAGATTCTAGTAGTCAATTCATTACTGCAATAAGTAAGCACTTTTAAACGTCTTCCCCCTCCTCTGAGAAAATAAAAGTTTTGATACTGCCACGAGACATCTCACAGAGGTGTCCCATATATCCCTCAACGGTAAAATCTAACACAACCATAATGTTTAATGAATATTGTAATATTTTTACAACTAGGAAATGACTCTGACACAATCCACAGATCTTGGTGCTATTTCTGTAGCTCTGCCTTCAGCTGTGTTTGTATTTGTATGTATGATCCTATGCGGTTTTATTCCTAGTGCCGTCAGGTGACAGTCTTAAAAGCAGAGCTACAAAACAGTTACAAGGTTAAGACTCTTGTGCTACAGGACAGAGCAATACAGCAGTGATTTCAGCTCCCCTACTGGATCCCTGAACACTCTAATTGATCCAGCGTTTCAACAGCTTTGTCACTCCAGGGCTGCTATGGAGATACTATGATATAATCTCATGGAAGGCCTTATTCACTCGGTAAAAGTACCTTGAGAGCTACTTCATACTCACTCCCACATTTCTTCCGGGTTAGGGCAACTAAGACAAACCTGATTTAAAAAAAAAAAAAAATGCGAGCACTTGTTTTCCTGTGTGAATGGCCAAGAGTGTATTTTCTGGGTTATATGATACATTCATGATTAGCTTTGTAAAAAAAAATTAAAAATGGATCTTCTATTCTATGTTGATATCAGCAATAATCAAGCTGTCCTATTTTCACACCATCATCAAGATTCAGTTTTACTGCAAGTTTTGATTAGCTAAACCTCCTTTTAAAGAAGTTATTTATTTTGTTTTGTTTTGTTTTGTTTAATTTGTACATGTTTCACATGCATGTATGCATTTGCACCACTGAAGCCAGAAAGAAAGCACAGAAGACCTTAAACTGGAGTTATGGATAATTGAGAATCACCAGGTAGTTCTGAGAATCAAACTCACATTTTCTGAAACACCAGCCAGTGCTCTGACCCATTGCACCATGTCTCCAGCCCATATTAAAACCTCGGAGAGGGATACATGATAGATCAGTGTATGGCCTGTGCTTCCCTGACAGTTAATTGTATTGAGCACCTTTCTAAGTGTTTACTTAAAACTATGCTTGTGCAAAATGTCTGCTTGTGTTGTTTTGATATTTTTTGTTTGTAATTTCCCCATTTCCAATTAGATCATTTGGTCTGCTAAAAGTGAGTTTTAGAAATTCTTGTGGATTCTACACACAAGGTCTTGTCAAATATGAACCTTGTAAGTATTTTCTCTAACTTGATAACTTATACTTTCATTTCCAACTGAGCCGTTGACAGAACAAAGATTTTAAATTTTTATAAGGATGAATTTATCAATTTCCTCAATATAAATTATAGTCTTGGGTACTAAGTAATATTTTTTGACATAGCTTCATTTCCAGAATAATTTTACTTCTTAGAAAAGGACAAATACATGACCAAAATAAATTTAGTCTTGTATTAAAGAGCATTTATAAGTTATTTTTAAGTCAAGAAACATCTAGCTTTACTTTGTAAGGTAGGAGACATTAGTAGAAAAAGAAAGAAAGAAAGAAAGAAAGAAAGAAAGAAAGAAAGAAAGAAAGAAAGAAAGGAAGGAAGAAAAAAGCCAGGATACAAGAGTAAACAACTAAATATTTTATTGTAGAATATTTATTTATTGTTGATTTCTTCTCAATTCAAAAAAATACATAGTCAGTTTAGAAAAGGGAATAGATTGTACTGAACACTTTAAATAGATCTTTGACTATTTGCTCCACTAATATTTGAATAGTTACTGCTTCTTAGCAAACTTCTCATTCACCTAAATCCTAGATCTGTGCACCAGTGACATTAATACTACATTGACAAGCTCTGCCCATCCTTCAGAGAAGACATAATGTTATAAACTTCTAAGGTTTAAAACGTTAAAGATAGAGAACAGCATATAAGTTATGATATACAATAGTTAATGCTGAGTGTCAAGTGATGACATGATTGACAGTGAGAAAAGTCCTCTGATAGGCTCTACAAGCAGCTGAGACAGATGCAGATATGGCCAAACACTGGACTGAAATCCAGGACCCCTATGGAAGAGTTGGGGGAAGGACTGAGAAACTGAAGAGAATAGCAACCTCATAGGAAGAACAACAGCATCAATTCACCCGGGCCCCTGGGAGCTCCCAGAGGATACACCACAAACCAGAGTATACATGGGATGGCCCATGGCCCATGGCACATATGTAGCAAAGGAGTGTCATGCCTGGACTCAGTGGCAGAGGATGCACCTAATCCTATAGAGACTGATGCCCCAGGGAAGGGGGATGCCCAAAAGAGAAGTGGTGAGGTAAGTTAAGGGTTGAGAGGGGATAACACCCTCTCAGAGGTTAAGGGGGTAGGGAGTGAAGAATTCTGAGAGGGAGTAACAGAATGGAGGACAACATCTGAAATGTAAATAAATTAACTAAATAAATAACAAGGAAAATCCATATGCTATGTATTTAACAAACTTTTCTCTCTCTTTTTTTAAGGTTAATGTCTTTATTATCCAAGAACCTGTCAATAACATCACAGGCTGAGAACCAGGTCCTCAAGAACAGGAAGCTGTGGGCATCCCTTCGTGGTCTAATCAGACACACCTGGACTGTAAACATGAGTCATGAAGGAAAGAAGATGACTTCAAAGGAAGAGAATGTGATGGCGTAGAAACACTTTCATCTGCTTCTGAAGGTTCACCAACCTCCCTGCCCCAACATAAACTCATTTTTCTTTCTGCTTCTGGATCAAGAAGATAATCAGATAAAGGTCATTTGATGATTCCAAGCACCTCTGTTACTTCTCACTGAATGAGAGACTTGGTATATTGGGACTTGCCTTTGGCACACATTTCTTGCAAAGATGACCCACCATAAATTCTTCACATTCTTTACAACAACCCTGACTTTTTTTTTTCTTTTATTAGATATTTCAGTATTGACATTTCAAATGTTATCCTTTTTCCTGTTTTTTTTTTTTCTTCCTGAAAATCCTCTATCTGATCCTCCCTTGGACTGCTTCTATGAGGCTCCTCCCCCACCCACCCAGCCACTCCCACCTCTCTGCCCTGGCATCTTTCTACTCTGGGGCATCAAGCCTTCCCAGGACCAAGGGCCTCTCCTCCTATTGATGTCCAAAAAGGTCATCCTCTGCTACATATGCAGCTAGAAACATGGATCCCTCCATGTATACTCTTTGGCTAGTATTTTATTTAGTCCCTGGGAGCTCTGGAGGTTGGGGTCTGCTCGGTTAATAATGTTCTTCCTATGGGCTGTAAACCTCTTTGGCTCCTTCAGTCCTTTCTCTAACTTCTCCATTGGGGACCCTGTGCTAAGTGCAGTAGTTGGCGGCAGGCATCTGCCTCTGTATTTGTCAGACTCCAGCAGAATCTCTCAGGAGACAGCTATATCAGGCTCCTGTCAGCAAGCACTTCTTGGCATCTGAAATAGTGTCTGGATATGGTGTCTGTATATGGGAGAGATCCCCAGGTGGAGCTGTCTCTGTATGGCCTTTTTTTATTTTCTTCAGTCTCTGCTCCACACTTTGTCTCTGTATTTCCTCCCTTGAGCATTTTTGTTGCCTCTTTTAAAAATGACTAAAGAATCCACACTTCTGTCTTCCTTCTTCTTGAGCCTCATGTGGTCTGTGAATTGTATCTTGGGTATTTCAAGCTTTTGGGTTAATATCCACTTATCAGTGAGTGCTTATCATGTGTATTCTCTTGTGACTGGGCTACCTCACTCAGGATGACATTTTTTAGTTCCATTCATTTGCCTAAGAATTTCATGTAGTCATTGTTTTTCATAGCAGAGTAACACTCCCTTGTGTAAATGTACCACATGTTCTGTATCCATTCCTCTGTTGAAGGACATCTGTGTTCTTTCCAGCTTGTGGCTATTATAAATAAGGCTGCTATGAACATAGTGAAGCATGTGTCTTTGGTTTATGTTGGAACATCTTTTGGGTATATATGCCCAGGAGTGGTATAATTGGGTCCTCAGGTAATACTATATCCAATTTTCTGAGGAAACACAAGATTGATTTCCACAGTGGTTGTACCAGCTTGCAATCCCACCAAACATGGAGAAATGCTCCTCTTTCTCCACATTCTTGCCAGAATCTGCTGGCACCTGAGTTTTTGATGATAGCCATTGTGACTGGTGTGAGGTAAAATCTCAGAGTTTTCAGAAGACCACAGGGTTCATCAATAGCAGAGCAGCTCGGGACAAGATCCTTCCTGTCTCTGTATGAGCCCCAGATTTAACGAAATTTTCTAATGCAAAAATTATTGACAGCACCAAACAATTTAGTAGAGACAACGTTGAGAAGAATAATGACTTCCAGACAAATCCTAATAATACTAGGTAATATAATTGTGTGGTGGAATGAAACATAAAATTGAGTGCAGATGAATATAAAGTAATATGCAGTGGCATGAAATTTAAAGTTATCTGTAGACGTGTATGGATCCTAAATTAGTTGTAATCGGTGAAGAACGAGAGATATTATGATGAATAGACCTACAAATCTGAACTGTTCTTAAAGGTGAGCCAGCCATTGACTCCACAATAGTAAAGAAATAATGAGGAAACATTTTTCTATTAACTAAATTGCTATAGTAAATACTAAAATAAAATTGGCATTACCTACAAAAGAATTTCACTAATATTAAATAATAATAAATATATTAATTAAAATAGTTAAAAGACTTTTGTTAAAATTATATTTAATGCTGACTCGCAGTCTCCAACTATTTGCAAGTGAGGTTTGCAGATTTTTTTTAAACAACTTTATTTTACAAAACAAAGATAAATGTACAGATTTTAAACATTTTTTGCTTAAAATTATACATTTTTTGTCAGTACTTTTTTCAGATTTTAACATAATTTTTATATAAAACTATATGAATATATGTTTTAGTCAGTACTTGATTTTTTTCAAGGTTTGGTTGTATGCCTTGAAAACTTAATAGTTACAATGAGCTAAAGTACATGTAAAACAAAATGTAACATGGAAATAGTTAAAGTTTTCTTGTTTTGTAAATTTTGTTTTGTTTTGTTTTCTTTTCTTTATTTCTTGGACTTCATACAGTCTGTGAGTTGTTTCTGGGGGAGTACAAGCCTCTGGGGTTAGCATCCCACTATCAGTGACTGCATATTATGTCTGTTCTTTTGTGACTGGGTTATCTCACTCAGGATGATATTCTCTAGATGCAGCCATTTTCTTAAGAATTTGGTTAAGTCATTGTTTCTGGTGGCTGAGTAGTATTCCATTGTGTATATGTACCACAATTTTTGTATCCATTCATCTTCTGAAAGACATCTGGGTTCCTTCCAGCTTCTGGCTATTATAAATAGAGCCGCTATGAACATTGTGGTGCATATATCTTTGTTGTGTATTAAAGTATCTCTGGGGTATATGCCCAGAAGTGGAATAGCTGGTTCTTCAGGTAGTACTATATCCAATTTTCTGAGGTATTGCCAGACAGATTTCCAGAGTGGTTGTATTAGCTTGCAACCCCACCAACAGTGGAGAAGTGTTCCTATTTCTCCACAGCCTCGCCAGCATCTGCTGTCATCTGAGTTTTGGATCTTGGCCAATCTGACTGGTGTGAGGTGGAATCTCAGGGTTGTTTTGATTTGCATTTCCCTGATGGCTAAGGATGTGGAGCACTTCCTCAGATGTTTCTCGGCCATTCGGTGTTCCTCAACTGAAAACGTTTTGTTTAGCTCTGTACCCCATTTTTTAATAGGGTTATTTGATTCTCTGGTGTCTAGCTTTTCGAGTTCCTTGTACACCTTGGATATTAGGCCTCTATCTGATGTGGTGTTGGTAAAGATCTTTTCCCATTCTGTTGGTTGCCGTTTTGTTTTCTTGATAGTGTCTTTAGCCTTACAGAAACTTTGCAGTCTCATTAAGTCCCATTTGTTGATCTTTGACCTTAGAGCTTGAGCCATTGGTGTTTTGTTCAGGAAATTTTCTCCTGTGCCTATGTGTTCTAAGGTTTTCCCTACTTTCTCATCTAATAGTTTCAGTGTATCTGGTTTAATGTGGAGATCTTTGATCCACTTACACTTGAGCTTTGTACAAGGAGATAAAAAAGGGTCTATTTTCATTCTTTTGCATGCTGAGTGCCAGTTGGACCAGCACCATTTGTTGAATAGGCTGTCCTTTTTCCATTGAATGTTTACTGCTCCTTTGTCAAAAATCAGGTGACCATATACATGAGGGCTCATTTCTGGATCTTCTATTCTATTCCATTGATCCACATGCCTATTTCTGTACCAGTACCATGCAGTTTTCAGCACAATTGCCTTGTAATATAGCTTGAGGTCAGGGGTAGTGATTCCCGCAGATGTTTTTTTGTTGTTGAGGATGGATTTTGCTATTCTAGGTCTTTTGTTATTCCATATGAAATTGCACATTGATCTTTCCAATTCCATGAAGAACTGGGTTGAAATTTTGATGGGGATTGCATTGAATCTGTAGATTGCTTTTGGTAGGATGGCCATTTTTAAGATGGGTTTCCAGGTTTTTTTAAGATTTGTTTGTTTATGTATATGAGTATAGTGTAGCTGTCTTCAGACACACTAGAAGAGGGCATCGAATCTCAAGACAGGTGGTTGTGAACTACCATGTAGCTGCTGGAAATTGAACCCAGAACCTCTGGAAGAGCAGCCAGTGCTGCTGAGCCATTTTTCTAGCACAGGTGAGGGTTTTTATAAAGAACAATATACCAAGAAGTTTGTCCATGTCACTAAACTTTACAGACGTAAAGTGTATACACTGAAGAGTGTACACTAGGGGAAACCCATCTGTGAACACTGACAAAGAAATGCAGAGGTAAGAAAGAAGAAAGTATTTCCCAAGTAACTGAATATTATAAATTTATTATTGTTATGTTCTCCTGCCCTTGAGTTTGTGATATTTCCTTCTATCTTTACAGTAAATATCTTAGACGGTTTTTATTCACTAAATAAAATAATACAAATTACTGCCATGATGAAGTGATGCTGCCACAAGCATCAGAAAGTTAAAAGAAATGAAATAGGTGTTGGACACGACACAAGAAACACCAGACAATAATGATCCCCAAGGGAAAGAAACGAGGAAACTTTGATCCATTAGAACATCACTGGATAAAGACATTCTCAGAAAAGGGTGAGGAACTAATCAAAGACTTGAGTCTTTATGAGTTTAAGATAGAGAATGGCTAAAAGTTTGAAAGTAGAGTAAAAGAGAATAAGAGAGTATTTCTTTCAAAAGAGTGAGTACCAGAGAACTATTTAAATATCCTCTTGATTCCATAACTATGTACTAGTCTATGTAAGACAGGAGTCAAGGGATAGAATGACAGAAAAGAAGTACATCACCTGCAAGGCCTTATTGCTCTGTAAATAGGCTTTATTCTTGCCAACAGGAATAGAAACATTTCATAGAGAATAAAATATCGCTTCACAAATGTATTATCTCTATAATCTCAGAATATTGTCCTAGGCCAAAAAATACATAGATCCTTGCTAATAAAATTTGAAATGAAACTTCAAAAATAGAATACATAAAGCAAATTTAACAGACCGTGATCAGGTAATTGGTGGGGGAAAAGTAATGAAGCCCTGAGGCCCAGCAAAAAGAATGGAAGCAGGCAACCTTTGGAGATAGGAGGTGGGGGACCCTCCAGAATGGACCAGAGACCTGGGAGGTGAGAGACTCTCAGGACTCAAAGGGAGGGACCTAAGATAAAATGCCATGCAGTGGGGAGAGAGAACTTGTAGAGCCCAAATTGGCACCCATGTCAAGGCCTGACACTATGGACTGCTCAATAAAAGGGGCCTATCATGACTGCTCTCTGAAAGACGCAACAAGCAGCAGAAAGAGACAGATGCAGATATTTGAACCCAACCAATGGACAGAAGCTGCTGACCCCTGTGGTTGAATTAGAGAAAAGCTGGAAAAAGCTAAGGAGGAGGGCAACTCTGTAGGAGGACCAGCAGGCTCTACTAACCTGCACTCCCGAGATCTCTCAGACACTGGACCACCAACCAGGAAGCATATACCAGCTGATATGAGTTCCCCAACACATATACAGCAGATGTCTTGGTTCAGTCAGAGAAGATGCATGGGGTGGGTAGGGTGGGGATATCCACATGAAGACTGGGAGTGTGGGGAGGCAGGGAGGAGGTATGGGATATAGAACAGAGGGTGAACCATAAGAGAAATAAAATATGGAGTGTAAAAAATGATTAAATAAACTCTCTCAAATATTTTAAGGGAGTATCTTCTAGAGTGTGATGTGAGAAAGGATGTAAATAAATAGTTATATATATGGGCACCCATGTGTATTGAGGTTAAAGGTCAAGCTCAGGTGTCAATCTTCAGAACCCATCCATATTATTTTTGTTGATGTGCTGTTTGGGTTTGTTTGTTTGTTTGTTTTGATGCAGTCTCTCACTGGTACATGTTATTTGCAAATTGGGCTAGGTTGACGTGCCAAATTGTCAAGCCTCCAAAATCTGCTCACCATCTCTGGAAATTGCAATATGGACCACCAAGGACATTTACATGGGTGCTGGTGATTTAACTGCAATACTCATGTATGTACAACAAACACTTTGCCCACTGAAATATCTCCCTAACTCATAAGGAAGTATTTCTGAGTAGTCCACAGAATAGACTTGAGATATAGAGCAATGGTAGAATGCTTTCTCATGAGGGGCAAAACTATAGATTATAATTCCAGCCCGGCAAATAATAATGATGATGATAAAAGTCATAAAAATACTAAAATGTCAAAAATAATTTAAAATTTATTTGTGTTAACATCTAAGATTCTCAAGCATGTACAGAATTAGATATTTGTGTGTGAGAGTAGATAAATAGATAGATAGATAGATAGATAGATAGATAGATAGATAGATAGATAGATAGATAATTATAGGAAACAGTTTAAATGGCCTGATAAAATATTAGGTTAAAAGTATACTAAGTCACTAGAATAAATATTCGCAACGTTAAAGGACATAAACAGTAGAAAAAGAGTTGGAGATAAGACAGTAAGTTATAAGAATGAAAAATTAAATATATGAAATAAAATTTAAAAAAACATTTCAGATGAAAAGATTAGTTAACTTGAAAATACAGCATTATGGGAACTAAGATACAGAGAAGTAAACTGAAAATAAAACAGGTACAATTCATCATTGCCTTGAGGGACAATATTAAGGATTCCCTATAAGGATAACTTAACTCCCCTAAAACTAGGAGGACATAAATTATATCTAACATTATTATTGGTGAAAAACTAAAATCTGATAAATGATGTAAATCAAATAAATGAAAAAAGCTACAAAACTGAAAAAGGAGAAAATAACATTATGAAGAGGCATATGATAATAAACCTATTGTAATCTAGAAGGTGCATCTTAAAGATATCCACAGTAAAAAAGATAACTTATGCACAAATATGAAAAACAAAAGCAGGCTTTGTATAACAAATAACACAAGTAGAAGATGAGGGGGGGCTCTTTTAAAATTCAAAAATAAAACTTTATTTGCACCACAATTTTATACCCAACAAGGATATCTCTTACCAAAGAAAAGTAGCATAAAGGCCTATTTAAACTTACAAAATATGAAAGAATTCATCTCTGTGAGACCAGACCCATAATAAAAATATGACTTAATACAGAAAGATGATGAAAACAAATTTAAAAATTGACAACTAAAAGCATACAATAGTCAAAAAATGTAAACTTTATTTTCCACGTATCTTTAAAACAAATATGTGGCTTGTGGATTTCAAAGCAAAAGTTACTACAAATATAATTAAAAGCCTTAGAGGAGCAAAGTGAAAATACACAATTATATGTGAAATGATGTGTCATTTGAAGTTAGACTGTGATATATGAAAATGTATAATTTAAATTTTTCAATAATTATAGAAAATTGAGATATAAAAAATATATTCAGAAAATATTGTGCTACACAAATATGGAAGCATGCAAATATTTATACAGTAGAAGAAACAAAGCTTAGGGAAAATGTAGTTTTAAAATGGACATTATGAGGAACTCATCATTTTCAAAATTTCTACAAAAGAAAAATATTAAACTGAACTAAGCAGAAAAAATGAGATAATGAAAATATAAAACCAGTATAAAAATAACAGGGAAACCAATAAAACAACATTAAAAACTACTAGAGAATTTTTAAAATATTAAAAGATATTTCTGAGACTGAGGATCAGCTGAGAGTTAGCGTGCTGGTCAACCACTGAAAACACAAGGGCTTCAGTTAGACTCCCAGCGTCTTTAATAAGATGATGAGGGAAAAAGTAATAAATAAATATCCAGTATCATGAATGGCTGATATCATTACTAATTATAGAAGGATTTTAAAACTTAGAAGACATTCTAATGAGTTATATGTCAACAATATTGAAAATCAATATAATATGGAAAATTGCTTTTAGTGACTTAACCTCCTCAAATAAAAATTATTAATCTGAATGACTGAATATTTTGCTATGAGACAAATTAATTTTTAGTTTGAAGGAATCATATAAATAAACTATCAGGACCAGATGTCTTTATTGGTGATTTCAACCAAAAATATAAAAAGAAATAAAATCAATTCTAAATAAATGTATCCAATATGTAGGAGTAAATTGCTGCATGTGTGCATGCAACACGTGTGTGTGTGTGTGTGTGTGTGTGTGTGTGTGTGTGTGTGTGTGTGTGTGTGTGAGCTGACTATACACATGTTCAAACACCAGAGTTCAAGGTAGGGTGTCAACTTCTACCACCTACCATCTTAATTTTTTAATCAATATCTCTCACTGATCCTCATGTCTGAGCTCCTGGGATCTCACTGTCTGCTCCATTGCTGGGTTCTGAGGATACAAACTCAGGTTCTTGTGCTGTGTCACAGGTATTTTGCCAACTAGGCTATTTTCCCCAGAAAAGATATGTTTCCAACTTATTAATAAAACGGTTATGATTTTGACACAAGAAAACAGAAGAATGGAAAATTCACCCTGGCCTTGGCTGTGGTAAAAATGCACTAATGCTAACCCTAGTATCTAAAGGAAGCCTCAGACAACGTGCATCAGGCAAGTATGAAAAACATGTACATTTCTTATTTAGATTTAGGTCCCATTCCTTAGATTTCTCATGAGACATGTGAGAACAAGACCAAGTCGCCATGCTTTAGCACAAACATCAGGATATGTATTCTGCCATAGACAGCCTTTTACCAATTAGAAACTAAAACTGGCAGGCGTGAAACAAAGAGACTACCTCAAACAAAAATAGCATTTAAAGCATGAAATACTTGGGGATATATTTAACAAAGCTATTTTAAGAGCCTTATATTGAAAACTATAAAATATCATTTTAAAATTAAAGTATCTATAAATAAGTACTATAAATAAAGTACTATTTTAAAATTATAGTGTACTAATATTCTGGGCTCAAGCATCATTAAGAATCAGTATCACTAAGATGTCAATTCAGTTCCAATCAATCTGAAGACACAGTGTGATCCTATTCAATGTGCATAAAATTCAACAGCTGATCAATTAACATAAAATGAGAGAAAATGAGTGAGCTGTTGCTAAACAACAAGAACAAAGCATTTTTAAAGAATTGACAAACGTATTCTGACGTACATATCGACGTAGGACCTAAAATACCCAAACAAATTTCTCAATCAAAGGAAGATTGGGAAAATTATACTGTTGATTGTAAGTCTTATAATAAAATAATATGATTTAGTGAATTAATATATTTGTATAAAGTAAGCAGACCAGTAGAAGTTCAGAAGCATATCTATATGTTGATAATCCATATAAAGTGATTGCTCAGTGATTGATAAAATTATCAAAGCAACTCAGCACAGAAAATAAACAGCTGCTGCAGCTTTTAGGCAAATGTCACCCGGTATAGAAGAACCATAGAATATTCTCTTTATAGACAGAATTAGCTACGAATTGATAGACTCCTCGGGTTTAAAACTAATTGTGGAGTTTCTAGAAGAATACAAAATACACTACTGTGTTCACTGTAAGTCAGACAAACTTTTCTAAACAAGATTCAAAATTTCCTCACTGTAAAGAACGTCATAAATTAAATTTTGCTATCTTGTCTTCAGAAGACACTATTAAGAAGGCAGATGGACAAGCCACACCTCATGCCAGAATCTCCAGGGATGGAATTCATATGACATTTTGAACTGTAACCAGTGCAATTCACTACCTTAAGTTCCCAAAATAACACGAGAATGCCATTGTTCCACTGAGCAGCTATCTAGTAAGATTAAAATATAATCAGAGCCAGAAGGAAAAAGACAGTTATTTTCCATAAAACCAACATGCAGAACATTAAGCAGAGATTCATACTGGCCGGTGAAGAGACAACGGATCTTCATGCAATGACAGGTCCAAAGCACAGGTCACCCAGAAGATAACAAAATGAAATCTGAAAAGTATTCACATCAGGTTTCCAAGAAAGGCCCTGCAAATGTGTAGCATCTATTAGAATGATTTAGCTTGCAAAACAAAGGCAATGAGCACTAGATAGTAACTCTGGCAAGTTAAGTTACTCCTTTAGAAATTGACACTAGAGATTGACCTACTTCAAAGACCATGTTAATAGTAATGGGTAGCATGTAAAAACAAACAACTAAAACGTCCCCATCTCTGTACCAGAACCACACGGTTTGTATCACAATTGCTCTGTAATACAGTTTCGGGTCAGGAATGGTGATTTCCCCCAGAAGTTCTTTTAATGTTAAAACTAGTTTTCATTATCCTGGGTTATGAATGCTTCAGCCCTTCTCAGAAGGGGGAGCAGAATATTAGAGGAAATACGGTGACAAAGAGTAGTGCAAAGACAGAAGGAAAGGCCATCCAGAGGCTGCCCCACCTGGGGACCCATCCCACATGCAGACACCAATCCAGTCACTATTGCTGATGCCAAGAAGTGCTTGCTGATAGGAGTCTAATATGGTTGTCTCCTCAGAGGCTCTGCCAGAGCTTTACTGATACAGATTAAGATGCTTGCAGCCAACCATTGGACTGAGCATCGGGACCCCAAAAGAGAAGTTAAGAGAAAGGACTGAAGGAGTTGAAGGGTTTGCAACCCCATAGGAAGAACAAAAATATCAACCAACCAGACCCCACAGAGCTCCCAGGGACTAAACCACCAACCAAAGTATGGTCCTGTGTGCCTGAGGCCTCACAAGGAAATCTCTGGTCTGGCTAGGTGTGTGGGTTAAGGCTAAGGGGAGAGGACTCAGGCCAGGAGGGAAGTACTTCTGCTGCCACTGCTGCTTTGGTTGCTCCAGGATGTCAGGAGGCTGAGCCAGCAGGAGACTGACTAGTCTGCAAGGGGTGCAGGGAAGCAGAACTCCTCTCCAAGCAGAGGTGTTACAGCTTTTATTACAGAAGCTCTCAGACAATGGAGTAATTCCTGCACACCTTTAATGCTTCTGGATAGGCTTCTTATATAGTTTTGGATGGGTCAGGTCTTCCTATTGGCTTGGCTTGAGAGCGTGGGAATACCTCATCTACTTATGTAGGGACATGGTCCTGCTTCCTCATTACTGTTCTGTCTTGAGAGTAAGGGACCTGTGGTCATGTCCTCACCTGTAAAGGAGGGGCATGGGACATTGCCCTGTGTGACTGATCTATCTCAAACCTCTCTACAGGGGGCTGTGGGGAGGCTGTAGCTACAATCTCTTGGGAGATTAGGAAGTGCCAACCTTCCCTTAGGGTTCTGGGGGATTTGACATACTGGGATGAGGTGGGGGAATCAGGATGCCTTTCACAGCCCACAGTCACAAAGAATACACGTGGAGGTACCTATAACTCTAGCCACATATGTAGCACAGTCTGGCATCAATAGAAGGAGAAGCCCTTGGTCCTGTGAAGGCTTGTTTCCCCCATGTGATGAGATGGGAGTGGGTGGGGGAGAGCATTCTCATAGAGGTAGGGGGTAGCAGGAATTGGAGGGGAAACCAGGAAAGGTGATAACATTTGAAATGTAAATACATAAAATGTCCAATTAAAAAAAAATCCCAGTAAAAGAAACAATCCATTTCCTTCAATCCCTGGTAAAGTTGTTTAATGCTGGAAAAACTGTAACAACACGGTTTGCTTTTTGACAAAGCATTTACAAACCAAGAGTGGCAGACAGGAATCCATGTCTCTAACCATATCCCAAAGTGGGTCCCATGCTTCTCTAGGGTGAAGGATGGTATGCACACATTATCAGAATGATAACCATTCCTTGAAATCACTGTATTAGAAGATTGATTTCTGTCACGCATCCCAATCTCTAACTGAATATAGAAAACTAGAATGTGTATGTTTGAAAGAATAACACAAAACAGGGGATTAACAATTCTTTTTATTATTGCAACAGTGAAGTTTTCTTATCTTTGAAAGAAGAGCTAAACATATAAGTATTCAGGATTCTATAGCCAAGGTTAATTATAACTAACATTAAGATAGTAATAATTTATCCACTGAAACAGCAATGTCAAAATGGAAAGAGTAGTTTCTGAGAAGCAAAAAACTCTTCATATGTGTTCTGGTCCAAATGTGATGAAGACCGAGACTCAACTAGGCAGAAGTAAATGTGTAGACCCTAAGACTGTAGATTCCTGGCTAGAAAGGATTTCACATACACCAAAGCTATAGTATGAAATTTTGCAAACCTGATCTATGGGACTGCAACAATCATCATTCCTATATGGTTTATTGATATATCACATCTAAACATGGAAACAACATCTTTAATGAAATGCCTTGACCTTAAAATTATCCACACTCAAACTTCAGAATCTCCACTTACTTGGAAAGGAGATAATTAATTAGTACTATGGATGTAAAGGGGTCACAAATGAGAATGTTGACTATTCAGATTCCTCATTTTGCCGTGAAACTCTAGCAATAACTCGGTTGCTTGTGAGAAAACACCACGCAGAAAGCGGCTACTATTGTGTCTCACTCTTGCAGGCCCTTTTCCATGTCTGCCCAGATCCAAGGAATTCCTAATTGGTAATTCTTTATTGGATCTGCCATTGTAAGTGTTGCCAACATGGAATTGGAAAGAGAAAACAATGGGACTTTCCAAGTAGAGCACTGAGCACAAACCCTGGAATTAGCCCTAATAATTAAGGCATCTTGTGAAGGGATTCAATGGCAGGATAAACTCATCTGTCCCTAGCACAGGACCCATGTTAATTACTCTGAGCATAGGGAGGCTGGTCCAAAACAAAGGGCTCAAAACACAGACTGATAGTCTGGACAAAGGCTGACAATGGGTAAGGGCAAGCTTCTGTGTGTTATCTTTAAATACGTTTAAATACCATCAGGGGGTTAACTGTAAACTAATTTCATTCTATTTTTGAATTAATGCTTTTTAAAATCTGCTTTCATAATTCCTGCTTATCAAGGATTGCCCTTCTGGCATAAAAACCGGAGCCAAGACTCAGTTATCAAATACTACGAAGGGTTCTGTTAATTAGATAGTTTATCTTTGATGAGTTGTTGACACTGAGATGCTGTGTGTTAAATAATTTTAAAATATTCTGTAGGGCACTAATGTGGTGGCTTAGAGCATTATTCTTCACTTTTCAGACCCTGCTTTGAGTCAAGCTCAAATCTCTTAGTAAAAATCAGTGTCGTGTTTGTAGCATGCTTCTTAAATATAGAATCATTCATGTCTCAGAATTCTCTGTTTGAGAGACTAAATCTTCTGGCTCATTATTAGGCTGCTGTAGACCATTTTTACTAATCCAGCCTCTAGAAAATGCTGCTTGGTCTTTAACTGCTTGGTACAGACTGCCAGGGAACTCATCGTGGATGTTATTAAACATAATTCTCAGGGTTTGCTCTTTTCATAGCATCTCTTGTCTTTAAAAACAAGCTTTTGCTAATGTTTTTCCTCGGGGTTCTCTTCCTTCCTCTGTACAAAAGAATATCCAGAAAATGCAGTGTTTTCCCAACAGGGGTGATGGAAATCTCTAGCTCTAAAGGGTTTTTCAATTTTCATTTTCAAAATATGGTCTGTAAAGACAGAGGCCAAGAACCGATGGCTTGAAGCCTTAGGACAAGCTGGCAGCTTTGCATTTCTACAGGGAAAATGTGAGCTGCTGTCTCTAAGAGGAAAGTTTGTAATTTGCGACTTCTTTTTATGAAATATTTCTCCTTCTCCTTCTCCCTCTCGCCCTCCCCCATCCTCTTCCTCCCCTTCTTTCTCCTCCCCCTTCCCCTTCCTCCTCTCTTTTTCATTCTCTCCCTTCCTTCCTTCCTTCCTTCCTTCCTTCTTTCTTTCTTTCTTTTAATATTATGGTGCTTTTTTTTTTTTTTAATCAGAGGAGCTTCTCCATCAGGACAAAATCTCTCCCACTGAGGTAACATCCAGCCCTTTTATGTTTGTTTGTTCATTTATAGTTCAGGGTAGCCTCAAACTTTTCCTTCTCCTGCTCAGCCTCCAGAGTGCTGGAATTACTAAAATATGACAGTATGGCTATCTAGTCCAAAGACGTTGAAAAATAACAAATCAGTCTCTGTTAGCTCTTAGATTTCAAGCTCCCATTTAAATAGCGAGAGCTTTTTTTCCCTTCAACTGCATTCTTATAATTTTGTAGTTTTTCTCTTTTTCATTTTCTAAAAAGCAAAAACAAAACTCTACTTCATTAATTCTATCTCATAAAATACAATCTTAAGACTTTAGTGTTGAGTTAATACCCATACACAGAGTAGAAACATGACTCAGAAAAGACGGTGATTCAGAGCAGTGAGGTTCTCTGCAAAGTTCCTCCTAGTCACCAACATAGTGATTTACACCTGGGATACCCTCCCTGTGTCCTCAACAAGTTGGCTGTGGATGTTTCAATATCTGTATTTCTAAAATGCACGTCCTTTCCATCCATAATATTATAATTCGTCCCATTGAAATATTATGTTAATTAAATATATAATACAGTAAATAATAAACTAATAATATTAAGTAAATAAAAATGTTTACATGTAGATGCACTTAGAAAGTATCTATTCCCAATTGTATTTGCTCATTTTGCTCAAGGGAGGTCCTGAAGAAAACTAAAAGTGAGAATGGTATCCAACAAAAGGAGGGGTCATTGTCTAAAGGGTGCTACTCACAGCATGGACACTGTAGGAATGAGGAAACAGATCTGAAATTTCTGGGGAAAGACCGTAGTTACAATTGAAATGGTTTGCTTTGTGCATTAATCTATGCATCTATCCATCACTGCTGCATAAACAACTTAAAAAGAAGAAAGATTTCATTTAGTTCTCATTTTCATGTGGATCTTGGTCCATAGTTTGGTTCTGCTGTTTCTGGATAGAGCAAAAATCACAGTGTGGTGGGGAAAAGGTGCTCACATGATACTGGTCATGAAGCACTTAAGACAGAAGAAGGGGAGGGAACATTATGACATTCAAGGGTATGCTACCAATGACACACCTCCCTCAAATGGGCTTCACCTCCTAAAATTTCCCACAAACTTAACACATGAGCTTTGTGGAACAGGCAAGGTCTAAACTCTCCCAGATGATTACTCTAGTCCCTTTCAGTATAGAGGTGTTATGAGCCCATAAAATGTCCCAAAGTATATGGCAGAAAAACACTGGAAAACTTGCTATGACTAACCATTGAGTCTGCATTTTCATCCTGACTGGAAAATGCTGTGAAGAACACTCTGATATAAACTACTGTCTCAGAAACAAAACTTATCCTTTGTGACTCTAAGCAACACACTGAGGGCAACTTTTGGTGTCTGTAACTGGTTACTTCTCATGGTTGTAAGTTCCCTGGTAACCACAGTTAAGAGGGACGTGTTATGAATGAAAGGTTTCAAATGATTTTTTTGTTCCTCTTCTTCATTTACTATGTCCATCACCTGACACTTCTTGACCTAGATAAAATTAAAAGTATTAATGAAAGTCAACATATTGTGGATTTAAATGTTATCATTGAAAAATCAATAAATAATTTAAAACATTAGCCTACTATTAAAACATGAATTCTATCACTATAGCTCAGAACCATTAGAATACATGAAATAACTCTTTATCCTTCACAAAACACTACTAGGTGCTCTTGGCACACTCTATCATAACTGAAATTTTGCAAGCTTTCAATTCTTATGTATCATAGACCTTAGTAGAAGAAATATTTTTATTATTTTTTCAAGCTTTGCTTAACTTAATAAAATTGAGTGGACCAGGTTTCAGAGGGAGAAATTGGGCCAGCATAAAATGTACTATGGAGGGCGGTTTCCAGATTTTAATGATTTAGCAAATGAAAATATAAAAGTTGGGCTTTTTTTCATTTAAGACATCAAGTACTGGACACTACCCAAGGTATAAGTGCAAAAGCAGATGTTTCAAACATCTACTCTGGTCTCTTGCCTCTCTTCTGCCTTCTTGGATTTAAGCCAGAACTTCCGTCTTTTCTTTTGGGATGCTGAACCTTCCCTGAGGCTGGACCTCTAATTTCCCCAAAGCCTACCTTGAAGAAGCAGCATATTCCCATGTTCTTTTACTTATGCCACAGACACAATATGTAGAGTCTGTTCCCAGTTGTTTCGTTGCCTTGATATACAACCAGGGTCAAATGCTTTAGCCTTGGTCTCTTGCTTTGGTTTTCCTTTGATTTGTAAGATAATAAAGGGTGATATTCAAGTATACTTTTATCTGCATTTGTATTCATAGCCCACTATATTTAGAGCATTTAATTTATACTCAAGACTTTTAATATAAATAAACAAATATGTGTATTTTAATTTTCATTCATAGACGTTTTGGTTCACAGTAACCACTAACTTCCTGTAGCCTCCTATATAACTATTCCTTTTGAAATGAGAAACCAGAATAGAGGTTAAGGGAATTTCCTTAGGCTATATTCCAAATGTGGAGAATAAATTATAAATTCTTTCAAAGCATAAGTCACTCATTCACTATACATCTCTGAAAACCAAAAGATTTCCATTGTAAATTACTAAAAATACATATTGCATCAACCAAGCACGGGGATTTTTTTTCAAACTGCTTATTATTTGGAAATAAATCATATCAGACCATGCTTGAAGGCCTAAAAGGCTCAAGAATTTCAAAATTATTTCTGCAAAATAAGCTCTCCTGTTGAACATTGTTTTAATGCTACACTCCCAGGGCATGATACAGAATAAAAACTACAATTATGTATTAAATGAATGATAAATTGCTGACCACAGTGTAGAATAAGGTAGCTCAGGAAGATGAGGAATAAAGTGAAACAAATCATCTCCAGGAATATTACAAAGGTGAAAATAAAATATGATAAGAAGATGTGCGATGTACTCTGCAGAAGGGGTGAACTGTTTACTTATCAGATGCTGTCATTCAATGGGATGGGAAATATGAGAGAGAAAAACGTAAGTGAATGGGTAGAGAATGAACTCAGCACTTTATGTGTTGAAATTAAAAAAAGAAAGAAAGACAATGAAACATAGAAGGATATTTCCATGATGAGATGCTTAGTATTTGAGCTTAATAGGAGCATTTTGATGTGTATGTAAGCTCATTATGTTTTATATGATAAAGTTATGGATAGTTAATTCACATACCAGCCTGACAAGGTTAAAGAAGATTCTGGTAACAACAACCAAAACCAAAAACAAACAAACAAAAAAACTTGTTCTGGGTGTTCTTGCAAGAGAAATCAGTACTTGAACTGGGTTCTTGCCATTAATGTTACCTAACACATTGAAAGTCTGAGTACAAAACTAAAGATGGGGAAAAAACTAGTCATTTTCCGGGGGCGGAGACATCCACTTTCTGCTCTTAAACAGAATACCAGGATTTTTGAAATTTATAAGTAAGGTCTCATGGATTTAGATTCTTGGACTGAATGTTTCAACAAACATTCAACAGCTTCTCTGAGTAGTGAAAAGGTTTGGGGACTTAAAGATTACAGTCTTTTAGGAATTACAGGCATCCAGGGAAGCCAAGGCAGAAACTCATAGCAAGAACTGAAGAGAGACCATGAAGAAATGTTCCTTACTTGCTTACTTTCCCTGGCTTCCTCAGCTATCTTTCCTACGCAGTGGTCTACCTACATAAGGATGGCACAGCCCACACCAAATGAACAGAAAAACACATGGTTATTCAAATAAGATAGACGTCAGTTATATGTATCCACTGGCTTTTAAAATTCTCTATGAATGAAAAAAGTAATAGAAGTAAACACTGGATTTTTGAACAGTTACAGAGCCTAGGTACATTAGTTGTTTTAATTCTTTATATTGGATCATCCTAGTGGATAATTTACATGATTCAGTAAAGATTCTTACACCCCTATTTATTCATCAAAACAATCATGGAACTCTTCCTCTATTACTTTAGCCTAATACTCTGATTTCTGGACATATGCCAATATTTCTCAGAAGGAAAAACCATTTAAACTATTGCTAGATATATTTACATATTGAAAATGAAATTCTGTAAGAGGAATGGAAAAGAGTATAAAAAGCCTGCTAGTTTTTGGACATTTGATATTGCTCATTGAGAATTCCTCATTTAGGTCTGTACCCCCATCCCATATGCAGTCACCAAACCTAGTCACTATTGCTGATGCCAAGAAGTGCTTACTGATAGGGCCTGATATGAATGTTTCCTGAGAGGCTCTGCCAGAGCCTTACTGATATAGATGAGGATGCTTGCAGCTAACCATTGGACTGAGCATGGGGACCCCAGTGGAGGAGTTACAGAAAGGAAAAAGGATCTGAAGGGGTTTGCAACCCCAGAGGAAGAACAACAATATCAATTAACAAGACACCCCATGTTCCCAGGGACTAAACCATCAACCAAAGAGTACAAGTGTAGGGACCCATGGCTCCAGCTGCATATGTAGCAGAAGATGGCATTTTCTGGCATCAATAGGAGGAGAAACCCTTGGTCCTGTGAAAGCTTGTTTCCCGAGTGTAGGGGAATGCCAGGGTGTTGAGGTGGGAGTGGGAAAATGGGAAGGCCATGGGAGTGGGAGAGGGAAGAACATTTGAAATGTAAATACATAAACTATCCAATAAAAATACAAAAGAAAAAACAAAAACAAGAAGCCGGCTAGTTGGGCTAGCATTGTCCTTCTAAATCTTTATCCTTAGCTCAGAAAAGCTCCATTATCACTGTATACTAGGAATAGTTTTAATATTGCAGCGGTGAATAGCTACACATACAGGACTTCTCCTGAAGGCAATGAAGGTTTTCAGTAAACATCTTACAAGATCAAACTCATCACTACAAATATAAGCCCTAAGAGAAAAATAGTATTCAAAAAAGAAAAGAAAAATTCAGGAAGATAATTCCATTTAATTTATAATGTTCTATAACTCAGTATGGGTCCTACCACTTAAACAAGCACACATTTAAATTGATGCTGTCTTGTTTCTATTCACAAACTGAACTGTGATATCTGTGGAGACATAATTAAAGCAGAGATTTCTTACTTTCTCATAACTTATTTCAAATATTATATAAAAAAATAACTATTGTGGAAAATATTTTGAAAAGTACTGTATGTCAGTTTTGCTACAATCCAGGGAGAAGAAAGATAAATAAGCCTAATATACGTGAGAAAATACAATTAAGTGTTAGAAATAAAAAGAGAGAAATATTGGCTAGAGTAATCAGAAAGTATTTGGAAAGAGTTAAAACATTTCTTATGGCCACAAAGGTACTTCTGAAAAAATATACAAGGAAGTGATTCAGTCTAACATTCTTCACATGAGGTAATCAGACTTCTGAGTAGATAGACCAACGGTAATTCTAGATTTCCTTAAGTTAGATAATACAATAGTCAATGGGATTATCATATTTTTCTTGTTCTTGTTTAATTAATTCATTATTTTATTTATACCCCAAATGTCACCTCCCTCCTAGTCCCCATCACAGAGTTCTTTCCCTCATTCCCCCTCCCCTTCAACTCTTAGAGAGTGTCCCCAAGTCTACAGGATTAGGCACATCTCCTCCCAATAGGGCCAGACAAGGCAGCCCCATTCTGCATAAGTATCAGGGCCACATACCATCCTCTGTATGTTCCCAGGGGTCCAGGTTAGTTGACACTGTTGTTCTCCCTATGGAGTTGCCATTCCTTTAGTTCCTTCAATCCTTACCTTAACACTTTCATAGGGGTCCCCAAACTCTGTCAATGCTTAGCTGTGAGTATCTGGATCTGTGTCAGTCAGCTTCTAGTAGAACCTCTCAGAGGACAGCCATGCTAGGCTCCTGTCTGCAGGTACAACACAGCATCAGTGATAGTGCCAGGCATTAGTGCCTGCCCATAAGATGGATCCCAAGTTGGGCTAGTCACTGTTCAGGCACTTCTTCAGTCTCTGCTCTTTCGTGTCCCTACATTTTTAAGACAGGAACAACTTTGGGTAAGAAGTTTTGTAGATATGTTGATGTCTCCATCCCTCCACTTGGTGTCCTGAACACTGAAGTTAGACTCTTCAGGCACAGCCACACTGTTAGGCATCTCATTAAGATTACCCACATTGATGGAGCCTCCCCTATCCCAGGTCTCTGGGACTTCCTAGAGGTTCCTCTCACTCCCCACTCCACCCCTGCTGCTGCATATTTCTGTATTCATTCTCCTGGCCCTCTGGGCCTCTCTCCTATTTTTTCCCATACCTGATCCTACCCCCCATCCCCCTCTCTCTTTAATCTTCTACACAGGTCCCTAACTAATTCTGCCTTCGATTACTACTTTGTTATCCTAAGGGGGATTTAAGCATCCTGACTTGAGCTTTCCTTTGTTTATCTTTCTATGGTCTATAGGGTGGGTGCATCATGGGTATGCGAATATCTACTTATCAGTGAGTAAACACCATACATGTTTTTTGGGTTTCAGTTTTATCACTCAGGAAAATATTTTCTAAATCCATCCATTTGCCTATAAAATTCATGATGTCCTTAGTTTTGATAGGTGAATAGTGTTCCCTTGTGTAAATGAACCACATTTTCTGTAGCCATTCATCAGTTGAGGGACATCTGGGCTTCTTCCAGTTCCTGGCTATTCTGATTAAGGCTGCTATGAACATAGTGGAGCACATGTCCTTGTAATATTGTAGAGCATCTTTAGGGTGCATGCCCCATAGTGGTATAGCTGGGTGTTCAGGTAGAACTATTTCCAATTTCTAAGGAACCACCAGATTGATTTTCAAAATAGTTATACCACCTGGGAATCCTACCAGCAATGGAAGAGTGTTCCTCTTTGTCCACATCCTCACTAGAAAATGCTATCACTTGAATTTTTGATCATAGCCATTCTTATTGGTGCAAGATGAAATCACAGGGTCATTTTTATTTGAATTTTTGTGATGCTCAAAGGTGCTAAATATTTCTTTAAGTGGTTCTTTGCCATTTGAAATTTCTCTATGGAGAATCATGGTTTAGCTCTGTATCTCCACTACTTTTAAAAACTGAGTTATTTGTAGGGATTTTTTTTCTGTAGTCTAATTTTTTGAGTTCTTTATATATTTTAGATATTAGCCCCCTGTCAAATGAAAGGATAGAGAAGATCATTTCCTGATCTGTGGGCTGCCATTTTGTCCTATTGACAGTGTCCATTACCTTAAATGCCCATGCCTATAGTGTGCTCATAAGACAATTGTAACTATTTTTATGCTTTTATCATTTAAATCAATAAATGATAATTTAGAGTGATAATTATATTCAATGTTAAGAAGAACTTTAATAATTACACTTTCAAAATAAAGTTTGAGAATCCTCAGTTGAGTATGTTGCTTCTAAAATGGCTTCCAAAGATACCATAAAACCTTCATAAACGCTGACAGTATGTGGCATGAACAATTAATGGTTAATGCCTATCAAACACCGAGAACTTTTTAAAAGCCTATTACAACTCCAGAAGTCAGAATGGGGACAGTTGTACACACTCCACTAACAGAGGGTAAAACGTATTCCCTGTGAGTCACTGTAGGTTTTCCTAAGTGTTTATCATCAAAATCTAGATGGCAGATATGCACTTAAAAATATTCATGGGAGTTGGTGAAATAAAATCATGACCAGACAAAGCCCTACCCTTCAGATATAGCAAGTTCAAGAAGAAAATGGAGAGATACAGCACATGTTTATTTTTTTAACATGCAAAATAAGAAGGATAATTTGTTGGTTCAAAATTCATTAGAGAGCACTAAGACCTTCAGTTTGCCAAATATGAGATTAGGAGCAAACTACTAACAGTCACATTAACTTTAGAACTATATGTATATGACATGAACACCCAGAACAACTTTCACAAACTATTCCCAGATTCAGGAGAATTTACTCTGATGGATGCTTGAACTAAAGAAGGTCATCAGTATAAGAATTAGAGCTGGCTATGGTGGTACACACCCTTAATGCTGGCACCCAGTATTTAGACATAGGTGGATATCTGAGTTTCAGGCTAGGCTGGTCTAGCGCAAATTTCAGGACAGGTAGAGCTGCATAGAGTAACCCTGTCTTAAAATAAACAAAGAAACAAACAAACAAAAAAGGAGGAAAATAGTCTCATAATACCTGAAGAAACTTTCTTTCATCTTGATGGTTTAATCTTCAATATTACAAACCATTGTTAGGGTATTACCTTTGAACCATCTTTTAGAGATTAGTGCATATGGCAGGAGATGGACATTATCAGTATGCTGTTAGAGCAGGGAAGCCACACTTAAAACTGAACTCAGACTATCAGGAAATACACTCAACAAAGTTTTATTCTACATTCACATCACAAACCAAGATGTGTGCTTCTCCTTGGCAACTGTTGGCCAACTGTGATTTTAAATCTAAGATGATTTCAGTACTTTCTTAGTTTGGTGTTCCATACATTAAAGAATAAGACAGAAAATATGGTTTGTATTCTTGGTCCTTACTTGATTTGAGGGTTAAGGTGTGTGTGTGTGTGTGTCTGTGTGTGTGTGTGTGTGTGTGTGTGTGTGTGTGTGTGTGTGTGTACATACAGATAGATAGGTAAGTAGATGAATAGATGGATAGATAGATAGATAGGCAGACAGACAGACATACAGACAGATAAAAAGACATTAGATAGAAGAGAGAGCACACATAATTGCAAAAGAAGCATGAAAATAAATAACACCAGAAAGCATAAGAATAGGGCTGCTACAAAGGTTCCATAGGTATAAAATGCTAGGCCATTAACCCCAATTACCATGAGTTTAATTCTCCCAAAACCTTATATTGTATTCAAGAAAGGGCAAATGTTGTTCTTGAGGCCTATCTAAAGCTTACATTAAATAATATTGTTTGGCTATTGTTTCTTGAGAGGTTGGTATTACATACAGAACAATATGGTCAGTAGACCCTTGAGCTCCTTTCTTTTCAGAGTCCATTTATACGAAGGTGGGAGGAGAGAATCAACTTCTTCTGTGTGGCCCATGACCTCTGTATGCATACTGTCTTTGTCCAACTCCCAATGGGCAAAACACTATAATATTTTTAAAAAGAAAGTGTATAAATATGGCTGAGAAGCATGCAAATGAGTGAATCCTCAGATTTTCTAGAGAAGTAAAGATGTCTAGGGAAAAATAAAAGACACCAAACAACTCTCTTTTAGAAATAAGCTTGCAGACCAGAGGAAGTATTCAGGTAAGGAAAAGAACAAAGCAATGATCAAAACATGAATTTGCTCCATGTCAGATTAGTTTGTAAAATAGAAAAATTTTTAAATAAGTCTGTATAAAATTAATTAAAACCATATTGTACTTAGAAATTAAATGTCAAGAAGAATAAACTTTTTAAAAATGTTTAAAGACATGATCAATGAAATCCCTTAAAATAAAAACAACAGTGCACTGAAGAAAGTCCCTCAGGACAGAGGACAGGCTTGAGGAGAGAGGATCAGCGAAAGTGGAAAAGGTGTTAGGTTCACTCACTAGTCCAGAAGCAATAAGTTCATTTTTAGTAAGTAGAGCAATTTTTTGAAAAGTAAAACAAATTGAAAACCTCCCACATGCATCTCCGTATGCCCCAGTGCAAACACACTAGGGGGAGCGGAAGGGGAGCACTTATTAGGAGGGATATTTCCTAAGCCTTCTGTGGAATTAAAAGAAGATATGAAACATTGTTTCAAACCTCATGGTAATAGGAGTGAGCCCAAACTCAAACCATTGCTGAACTGACAAATATCAAAGATTAGAATGTCACACTCAAAAGGATAATAGAAAATATTTTAGCTGCAGAAGAATTAAAATAAATTAACAAAAAATTCACATTTAAAACAACAGCAGCCAAGAGACAATGGAACAATGTGTATGAGCCATGAGAACAGACACCCACTTCGTCTATTATATAATCTAAGATTATTGCATAAGAATGAGAATAAATATGCACATCATAAGTCTAGAAATTAGAATCTCTGCAAACATGCACTACTTATGAAAAATATTAAGGGATAATGTTCAGCTCAAAGAAGGTAACTGGGCTACAAAATGTGTAAAAAACTAATAAAATTTTATTAAAAATATTTATTGATTAGATAAGGGTAACAATAACTAATATCTTGTGCTTTGAACAAAATAAAAGTTTGGATGCCCTAACAAATGAAAGAGATTAATTAAGAGCAGTTAAAGTATAAAATATTGCTTACTCTGATTCCTAATCAAAACCTTGGGATTCCAGTATTATAGAATATTAGAAGGCAGTGCTGGGATGTAGCATTGTACTAGATAGCATTGTATAAGAATTGCATATGTATGTTTGTGTGTGTAGTGTCTGTATACATATATATATACAATATGCATAAATAGTAGTAGATGAATGGGATAGGAATTCTTATGTGTGGAAACAAGGAGGAGACTGTGTTAATTCTGATATAATGTTTCTACATTTGCATTGATATATTATATCCATCCAATTTGTTTTTGAAATTTGAAGAGGAAAAGAATTATCTGCTTTACAATATTGAAATTTTTCTAAATGCTTACTGTTAATCTGGGTAATCAATTATATTTTAGGTATTCACCAAAAATATAAAGTATAGTTAGTTCATTTGATAAAGAGAAAAACATAGCTTCATTTCCTAGTTTCTCTCATGAAACATACAGGAGCATGCGCACACACGTTTGAGTGCACGCCACACACACACACACACACACACACACACACACACACACACACCTGTGCACGCATAGGCAGGCACCCGTTTATGAACTTTCCCCTATTGCCAGTCTGCTACAGGTTGAAGTTCTTACACAAAATGCCTGAGGCATGCTAGGTATCTTATTCAAATTTGAATTTTCTATCCTAAATGGTAATGATCAAAAGAATTTAAAAGCATTTCTTTTTTGATTTATCTTCTAAAGCAAAAAGCAGTGTGCTGTGGCCAGGAAAGCTGTGGGCTGCTGTTTGATATCTTCAATACATTATGAGCTTTCGTTTCCATAATTTCTAGGATTAGTACCAAATTTTCTGTGAATTTGAATGAGGGTGGGAAAGATGCTAATGGCGATTAAAGACAAAACTTATTTTTAAGTTTTGTAATTATATTTATGTACAGAAAACTTAGCAGTGTACATTTAAACCAGTATAGTGGTGAGTTCTTTAGCCTTTCCTCTTCTGGCTTGGCATTTCGAGCCTCAGACTTCTGACTCAGGACTTTGCCTCCCCAGTGGTGTCAAAGCACATACTATCTGTTGAGGCAGTTGATCCTAGTAACTTCCACCGGCTTAGCCAGAACACACTCGTCTTCCGAATTAACCTGTGTGAAGGCAACAGTGATGCATGTCTTCCTGTGGACCAGGAGCCCCAGCCTTGCCTTTCCCTTGATGATGCAGTAGGGCACCCCCATCTTTCCACAGAGAGTAGGCAAGAATACCAACAGCTCAATGGGGTCTACCTATGGGCAAGCACCACCAACTGAGCCTTCTTGTTTTCCACCAAGGTGGTGACTGTATTGACCCCAGCTCGGGGACAGGTGGTCTTCTAGTGGAGACACTTCCTTTGCCAGCAGCTTTCTTCTCGGCACCAGCCCTTAACCTTTGCCCCTGATTTGTCTCTGTACTTGTGCGCAGGCTTAAGCAGTTGGGTGGGTGTTTGCCTGTCCAGGGCCTTGGTGAACTGACTAATGGCAGGAGGTATTTTGAACTCTTACAGAGAATGAGCCTTTGCTGTAGCAGCCTGATGTAGCAGGGCCATTTAACAAAGTATGTGAGATCACTTTTGGGCTGGATGTCCTTCCAGGGCCGAAGTTTTGGAGCCTTATCTCAACCAACAAATTTACCACCATTTTGGACTCCAGTGTTTCAACAAATCTCGGGCCAGAGCCATCTACTTCCCCTCAGCCTTCTTTCCTCTGGGCATCTTGATAGGCTGATGAAAACTCTTTTTTTTTCCCCTTTTTTCATCATTTCTTTTTTTTTTTTTATTGAACAACTTTATTTTACAAAGACAGAGATAAATGTACAGATTTTTAAAAGAATTTTTGCATAAAAGTATGTAAATACATTTTTGTCATTACTTGAATATTTTAAAGGTTTGATAGTATACATTAAAATCTTAATCATTACAATGAGTATAAAGTACATGTAAAAAAAAAGATGTAACCTGGAAATAGTCAAAGATTTCTTGGTGTGTAAAGATTAAACATAAGGATTTTTCTTTTCTTTTCTTTTGGCCTTTGTTTTTCTTGAACTTCATATAGTCTGTAAGTTGTTTCTGGGGTGTTCAGAGCTTTCTAGGGTTAGTATCCAATTATCAGTGACTGCATATTATGTCTGTTCTTTTGTGACTGGGTTATCTTGCTCAGGATGAGATTATCTAGATGCATCCATTTTCCTATGAATTTCATAAAGTCATTGTTTCTGATAGCTAAGTAGTACTCCATTGTGTAAAATATACCACAATTTTTGCATCCATTCATCTACTGAAGAACTTCTGGGTTCTTTCCAGCTTCTGGATATAATAAATAGAGCTGCTATAAACACTGTGGTGTATGTATCTTTGTTCTATGTTGGAGTGTCTCTGGGGTACATGCCCAGAGGTGGAATAACTGGGTCTTCAGGTAGTACTATGTCCAATTTTCTAAGGAATCACCAGACTGATTTCCAGAGTGGTTGTATCAGTTTACAACCCCAACAACAGTGGAGAAGTGTTCCTCATTCTCTGCACTCTCGCCAGCATCTGCAATCATCTGAATTTTTGATCTTAGCTATTCTGACTGGTGTGAGGTAGAATCTCAGGGTTGTTTTGATTTGTATTTCCCGGAAGACTAAGGATGTCGAGCACTTTCTTAGATGCTTCTCAGCCATTCTATATTCCTCAATTGAGAACGTTTTGTTTAGCTCTGTGCCCCATTTTTTAATAGGATTGTTTGATTCTCTGGTGTCTAACTTCTTGAGTTCTTTTTATAACTTGAATATTAGGCCTCTATCTGATGTGGGGTTGGTAAAGATCTTTTCCCACTCTGTTAGCTGCTGTTTTGTTTTCTTGGCAGTGTCTTTAGCCTTACAGAAACTTTGAAATCTCATTAAGACACATTTGTCGATGTTTGACCTTAGATCAGGAGCCATTGGTGTTCTGTTCAGGAAATTTTCTCCTGTGCCTATGTGTTCTAAGGTTTTCCCTACTTTCTCTTCTAAAAGTTTCAGTGTACCTGATGTAATGTGAAGATATTGATCCACTTGCACTTGAGATTTGTACAAGGAGATAAGAAAGGGTCTATTTTCATTCTTCTGCATGCTGAGTGCCATTTGGACCAGCACCATTTGTTGAAGAGGCTGTCTTTTTTCCATTGAATGTTTACAGCTCTTTTGTCAAAAATCAAATGACCATATATGTGAGGGCTCATTTCTGGATCTTCTATTCTATTCCATTGATCCACTTGCCTATCTCTGTACCAGTACCGTGCAGTTTTTAGCACAATTGCCTTGTAATATAGCTTGAGGTCAGGGATGGTGATTCCCGCAGATGTTTTCTTATTGTTAAGGATGGATTTAGCTATTCTAGGTCTTTTGTCATTCCAGATGAAATTGCACATTGCTTTTTCCAACTCTATGAAGAATTGGGTTGGAATTTTGATGGGAATTGAATTGAATCTGTAGATTGCTTTTGGTAAGATGGCCATTTTTACAATGTAGTTCCTTCCAATCCATGAGCATAGGAGATCTATTTTCTGAGATCGTCTTCGATTTCCTTCTTCAGAGATTTGAAGTTCTTGTCATACAGGTCCTTCACTTGCTTAGTTAGAGTCACACTAAGATATGTCATATTGTTTGTGACTATTGTGAAAGGTATCTTCTCCCCAGTTTCTTTCTCTGCATGTTTCTCTTTTGAATAGAGGAAGGCTACTGATTTGAGTTAATTTTATATATATCCAGCCACTTTGCTAAACTTGTTTATCAGCTGTAGAAGTACTCTGGTGGAATTTTTGGGGTCACTTACATACACTATCATGTCATCTGCAAATTTTACTTCTTCCTTTCCAATTTTTATCCCTTTGATTTCCTTTTGCTGTCTAATTGCTCCGGCGAGGACTTTCAGTACTATGTTGAATAAGTAGGGGAGAGTGGGCAGCCTTGTCTAGTCCCTGATTTGAGTGGGATTGCTTCAAGTTTCTTACCATTAAGTTTGATGTTGGCTATTGGTTTGCTGTATATTGCTTTCATTATGTTAATATATGGGACTTGGAATCCTTTTCTTTCCAAGTCTTTAACATGAAGGGGTGTTGAATTTTGTCAAATGCTTTCTCAGCATCTAGTGAGATGACCATGTGTTTTTTTTTTTCTTTGAATTTGTTTATATGATGGATTACATTGATGGATTTCCATATATTAAATCATCCCTGCATCCTAGTGATGAAGCCTACTAGATCATGGTGAATGATTTTTTTGATGTGTTCTTGGATTTGCTTTACAAGGATTATGTTGAATATTTTTGCATCAGTGATCATAAGTGAGATTGGTCTGAAGTTTTCTTTCCTTGTAGGGTCTTTGTGTGATTTAGGAACGAGGGTTATTGTGACCTCGAAAAATGAGTTAGGTAGTGTTCCATCTGACTCCATTTTGTGGAATAGTTTGGAGAGTATTGGTATTAGGTCGTCAATAAATATCTGACAGAATTCTGCACAGAACCCATCTGGACCTGGGCTTATTTTGGTTGGGAGGCTTTTGATGACTACTTCTATTTCTTTAGCTGTTATGGGATTATTTAGATAGTTTACCTGGTACTGGTTTAGCTTTAGTACCAGGTATCTGTCTAGGAATTCATCCATTTCCTCCAGATTTTCCAGCTTTGTTGAGTATAGACTTTTGTAGTAGGATCTGATGATTTCTTGAATTTCCTCAGTTTCAGTTGTTATGTCTCCACTTTCCTTTCTGATTTTGTTAATTTGGATACTCTCTCTTTGCCCTCAACTTAGTCTGGCTACGGGTTTATCAATCTTGTTAATTTTCTCAAAGAACCATCTCCTGGCTTTGTTGATTCTTTGAATGGTTCATTTTGTTTCTATTTGGTCAATTTCTGCTCTGATTTTGATTATTTCTTGCCTTCTACTCCTCTTGGGTGAATCTGCTTCCTTTTGTTCTAGAGCTTTCAGCTGTGCTGTCAAGTTGCTGATGTATGCTCTCTCTATTCTCTTTTTGGAAGCACTCAAAGCTATGAGTTTCCTCTCATTGCTTCTTTCATTGCATCCCACAGGTTTGGTGATGTTGTGTTTTCATTTTTATTAAATTCTAGAAAATCCTTAATTTCTTTCTTTATTATCTTCTTTGATCATGCTATCATTTAATAGAGCATTGTTTAGTTTCCATATGTATATGGGCTTTTTGTTGTCTTTGTTGCTATTAAAGACCAGTCTTAAACCATAGTGATTTGATAGGATGCAAGGGAGTATTTCAATCTTCTTATATCTAATGATGCTTGTGTTGTGACCGATTATATGGTAAATTTTGGAGAAGATACCATGAGGTGCTGAGAAGAAGGTGTATTCTTTTGTTTTAGGATGAAATGTTCTGTAGATATCTATTAATTTCAATTGGTTCATAACCTCTGCTAGTTTCACTGTGTCCTTGTTCAGTTTCGTTTTCCATGATCTGTCCATTGGTGAGAGTGGGGTGTTGAGGTCTCCCACTATTATTGTGTGGGGTGCAATGTATTTTTTTGAGCTTTAGTAGGGTCTCTTTTATGAATATGGGTTCTCTTGGATTTGGAACATGTATGTTAAGGATCGAGAGTTTCTCCTGAAAAAATTTCCCTGTAATGAGTATAAAGTGCTCTTCCTTATCTTTTTTGATCACTTTTGGATGAAAGTCTACTTTATTCAATATTAGAATGGCTACTTCAGCTTGTTCTGTGGGGCTGTTTGCTTGGAAAGTTTTTTCCAAACCTTTTACTCTGAGATAGTGTCTGTCTTTGTCTCTGAGATGAGTTTCCTGTATGAAGCAATATGCTGGATTCTGTTTATGTATCCAGTCTCATAGCCTATGTCTTTTTATTAGGGAATTGAGTCCATTTATGTTAACAGATATTAAAGAATAGTTGTTGCCATTTCCTGCTATTTTTGCTTTTAGATGTAGAATTGTGCCTGTGTGTCTTTCTTCTTTTGGTTTTCTTGCTTAGGTATTTTCTTGTTTTTACTAGGATGTAGTTTCCCTTCTTGTATTGGGTTTTCCACCTATAATTTGTTGTAGTGCTGGGTTTGTGGTCAGATATTGTGTAAATTTAGTTTTGTCCTGGAATATCTTTGTCTCTCCATCTATGGTGATTGAGAGTTTTGCTGGGTATAGCAGCTTGGGCTGACACTTGTGTTCTCTTAGAGTCTGCATGATGTCTGTCCAGGATGTTCTAGCTTTCATAGTCTCTGTTGAGAAGTTGGGTGTGATTCTGATTGGTCTGCCTTTATATGTGACATGACCTTTTCCCCTTACTGCTTTTAGTATTCTTTCTTTTCTTTGGGCACTTGGTGTTTTGACTATTATTTGTTAGGAGGAATTTCTTTTTTGGTCCACTCTATTTGGAGTTCTGTAGGCTTCTTTTATGCTCATGGTCATTTCATTCGTAAGGGTAGGGAAGTTTTCTTCTACAATTTTGTTGAAGATATTTACTGTTCCTCTTAGTTGATATTCTTTGCCCTCTTCTATTCCTATTATCCTTATGTTTGTTCTTCTCATTGTGTCCTGGATCTCCTGGACATTTTGGGTTAGGAGATTTTTGGCTTTTGCATCTTCTCTGACTGTTTTTTCTATGTTTTCACTGTTGTCTTTGGCCCCCGAGATTCTCTTGTCCATCTCTTATAGTCTGTTGGAGATGCTTGCATCTGTGACTCCTGATTTCTTTTTTAGGTTTTCTACATCTAGGGTTGTCTCTTTTAGTGTTTTCTTTATTGTTTCCATTTCCTTTTTAAATTCCTTCTTCAATTCCTTCATCCCTTTGGTTCTGTTTTCCTCTAGTTCCTTTATTTCTTTAATTGTTTTTCTTGTTTCCTCTTTAAAAGCTTCTATTTCTTCATGCATTTCCTCTCATTCTTGTTTAAGGATCTCTATCATCTTCTTGAGTTATGATATCAGGTCTGAGTCTTCTTTTTCTGGAGTGTTTGGCATTCTGCTGTTTGCTGTGATGGGAGAGCTAGGTTCTGGTATTGCCAGGTTGTCTTGGTTTCCCTGGGGTAAGTTCTTTTGCTTTCCTCTTGCCATCTTGTTGTCTGTGATTGTTTCTCATCTCTCCTGTGTAGCTGGCCTGTGTCCCTGGATTTTGCTGTTCCTGGTGGCAGATAGCCTGAGCACCTGTTCTGCACACATATGCCCTCTGGTTGGAAATCAAGTCCCAAAGGCAGAGTTCCTGCTCCCTTGAACCAGTGGGGGTGTGGGTGGGGCGCCCTTTCAGGGTGCTCGATCTGGAAAGGTAAAATAATTTAATTACTTACTAATTTTAATTACTTAAAATTTGAATAGAGATTTCTATGAGACCATTTCTTCAAATAGAAACTCATTGGAAGAGATATGGTTTGTCCCACAGAACACCTTTTTTATGTAATTAGATGTCATGGCTATTTTATTTTTCTCTATCATATTTTAAGCTTAAATTATGTGAAACACAATGGTTGATTTCTTATAGTTCTGTGGCCTGTGCCACCACAAAAATACAAAAAGTAATAAACAATTTAACATATCAAAGGAAGAGGGAAACCATGGTCTGACAATGTAAAACACTTAGGAGATATGATTTCTTAAAAGAACATGCCTTACAAAAGTTGGGAACATCTGGATGCTAATCTGAAGCGGGGAAAAGGTTCTGAAGACCTTAATCAAATGATCTTCTTTAAAAAAAAAAAGAATGAAAATAAAATATCAAGTACCTATGAATTTCATTAAATACCTATTTATTTCCTAAGGAAAAAACAAATAAAACAAAAACAACCAGAGTTAGTGCCCAAAACAAACATGTCAAGTGCTACAGAACAGACTGTTTTCACTTTTTAGTAGTCTTATTAGTTTCATGCTTCTGCTTTCTCTTATGACTTATGTGACTGTAGGCATAGAGAAAAGTACAGTGCAAATTAAAGGTCTTGGTGTAAATGTATAATAGCAACCAGGGTAATGTGCATTTAAATACTAAATCACAAGATTCAAGATATATGACTGAACCTATACTGTTTTCAAGAAAAAAACAAATGTTTGCTCTTGGGGCTTATAGTAAATTATATTGTTTGGCTATTGCTTCCTGGGAGGTTGGTATTATATACAGACCAAAATCGTGGTCAGTAGACTTGAGCTCCTGTCTTTCCAGAGTCCATTTTCAAAAGCAGCTACTATACGTTTATCTAGTTTGCATTCTTTAATATTTTAATTTTTTATATTTTATTAAGCATGATTTTTTTCAGTTATGTTTTAAAAGATAACCAGAGAAAGGTGAAAGATCACAATTAGGGACGTTTATTTGAGAATGGGAAAAACAATAAGAAGGCAAGTAGATAGTAGAGTTCCACCTCTGAGATATGACTTCCTGTCTGTGCAGCATCAAGAGGAAAACAAGCCTTCTGATATTAACATAGGTCACTTTCTAACTCAGCCTTAAGCTAATTTACACTGAAGATATCCTATTTTCAAAGACACCGAGTCTTAAGGGAAATGTTATATTTTAAACTATTAAGTCAAATTGATCAATTTAAAAATATATCTACCTAGAATTCCCATCCGAAGAAAAGTCCAAGAGAAAAAATAGACAGTATTTGTTGAAATCCAGACAAACAAAACCACTAGAATAACATTTTGAACTAAAATGTAAGACTCAGATGAATTTCTCTTAATGCTTAAAAATTATTAAGCAGGAATAATAAAGAGAAACTCTCCCTTCCTCCCTTGCAGATCCTTCTTTTTTTCCAAACCAGCCTTTTCCCTAACTAGTATTTATTTGCTTGTTTATTTGTTTGTTTATAAACTTGAAAATGGTAACATTATGAGCTACTATGTAAAACCAGCACATTTTACTGAATATAAAGAGTATTTTTGTTCTCACTGAGCCATTAATTGCCTGTGATAAAACATGCTGTAAGTGCTCATTAGCAGTTGTAAAAAGACAACAGAATTTCTGATCACCATGCACACAATGGCAGGGATCCTGGAATATACAATGTTTGTATTAGGAAGACCATCTACCTATCTGCTCCATCATCCCTGCTCTCTTTACTCCAAGTGTACATGCCACCTTTCCACCTTTAATAGTGACAATCTCAACTCAGCTAGAAAATGAGATGTTCAAGAAAGACAGGTGCTTTAAGGGAAAAAATGTTTTATCAGCTAAGACTTATTTATTCATAGTGAGTGACATTAAAAATTAAATCTATGACTGTTAATTCCTTCTGAGCTGCTTTCTCAAAGATTTTAAACTATTGTATTATTTTGCTATAATATCTAATATTACAAATAATAAACACAAATGATACTTAGCATAGTTGAATCTATGAATGTGTCTTGTTTATTTTCCTTCTACATTAAAAACATCCACATAAAACTAGACTATATTTCTCTGTTTCTATATAGTAACAAAAGTGTGAGAATGGAAACTCTAAGTACCCCACATTCTAAACTCACAACAGAGTCAGAATTAGTGTCAGGGTCTTCCCCTTGAGGTTTGAGACAGTGATAATTTTCCTCAAAGTGCACCCAGACCCAAACATAAAATTATACACATTCAACATTAGTGATTTAAGTTATTTGACTGCAGACAGCAAATGAACCCTGGATGCAATGAATGGAGACTGTTGACACTTTGTCAAAAGTCTCCAAACTACTCAGCTAAGGCTAGTCCTTAATGAAGGGTGAGGGAAAAGCAGTGTGTAAAAAGAGACAATGGGAAAATTGTATTCTGTTCTTACATATGGTCTACACTTTACAATTTCCTATGTAGACTGAGTAGAAATGCTGAGTTCAGGCAAGCTTAATGATATGCAGTCTACAACCTATGGAGATCTAACAGGATGTCTCATGAGATGGGTTGAGACTACAGAGAAAATGCAAAAATCAAACTTAATTTCAAGTTTTGGAAGACAGCAGGGTCTGCACTCACCGGTCCTCTGAAAGTAGAACCATCACCAGTTAGTCTCAGATGGAGCGTGGTCTACTGAAGACAAACAAGAGATGACTATGCCCACCAGAGAAATAAGACCATGAAAGGAAGATGAACTGTGAGTCCAGCTGAAGCTAGAGGGGAAAGGGAAGGCTTCCAATAGAATGTGAAATTAAAGTTGCAAAAGACACATGACTGGACTCTTAACTAACTAGTCACTTTACTGGTCAATTGAGTGGCTGTAAAGTCATGGAATTTAAGGTGGTATGCTAGGAAAAAAATGAGTGGTCAGCATGCAAGGGAGTGAACAGAAAGGATAGTCTGATTGAGTTTACCCCTCAGTGAGTCAAAGCTACTCAGTACGTTCATTATAAAATTTAACTTGTGTGTGTGTATGTTCATGAGAGAGAGAGAGAGAGAGAGAGAGAGAGAGAGAGAGAGAGAGAGAGAGAGAGAGAGAGAGAGAGAGAGCACGAAAGCGCATGCAGATGTGTGTGTTTCTGTGTGCATATTTCTGGTCGTCTGTGTGTTGGAATTCACATGATTTGGATTCTTGATCAGCAGCAGTTGTGTTTTCTCTTGGTAAATTTCTTCCTCCTACCCTGTTTGTTTGTTTGTTTTGTATAAGATTATCCGAGTGTCGTGTATACTTAATAAACTTTTTATAAGTTGTGATTGTTAAGTCTTCTATCTTAAAGCTAGCTCTATTCCTCTCATTCTAACTCACCCATAACATGCATGCACAAAAGCACAGGTGCCAACATATTACTGTATTTAATTACTTTTACATTTAATTAATTTTGCCTTCATAATTATTCAAGGACTATGGAGATATCTCAGCATTTAAGAGCACTTGTTGCTTTTTCAGAGAACATGGGATCAATTTCAAACATTACTCACATAAAAGCTCATAACCACGTGGTGTAACTACTGTCCCAGGATGACTGACACTCTCCTTTAGCCTCCACATACATACACTCGGCATGTACATGATCCACAGACGTACCTGCAGTCAAAGCACTGATACACAGAAAACAATTATTTAAATAAATAAGTAATTCAAGAGCTCATATCATTCGGGAGACAAAGTTCATTATCTAGTACACGATTCTCAAACAAGCAATTACATTCTGTTAATTGGGGCTATTACGGTGACATTCCTGTAGGATTCTTTAGGACCGAGGGGCATATTTGGAAGCACTTTAGGACAATATGCACCATATGTGTGCGAAGAACTCTTTCTGTAACATTCCTCATCCCTTAATGATTGTTGGAAAAGACTTATTTATATGTATTATATGCATCCCCACAGCATCTTAGAGTAAAATGTTGGAAGCTGTTAAATAGTTTGGAAAAGGCAATGGTGCTGCCTGTGCCCTGGACCACCCGCTGCCTGACCCTACTTGCCCTTGGGGGTTGAGTACTGGTCAACCGCACAGACTCTGGGAGCAGGTGAGAAAAGCCACAGCAAGCTCTTCTGATCGCTGCTGGAAACTCCTTCAATACCCTCCACGGTGCCCCATTGGTACAAAGAAAGCATCTCTTCTAAACAGCAGTCCCGATTGGCAGGCATTGTCTGAGGCAGCAATCCTTGGTCTCTCAGGCAGTCTTCAATTAGGTCCTCTTGCAGGAACTGCCTTTGCAATGGCACGACCCCTCCTTGCGTTTACTTATAGAGGTGGCCGCCGCCATTCCTCCTACACACTGGTACTTCTGTGTGAAATGATAGAACGGACATAAATGGTTACTCTATGAAAAATAAGTAAGACAATTACCTTTCTCACACTCCTTGTCGAGAGATGCACAGAACACAGGTTCACTTCTCAAGAATTTGAATGTCTTGAAGCAGTGTGAGGAAAGGGAGTCTTGGATTGTGTGTGCGTGTGTGAGCGTGCACATGTGCGTGCGTGCGCGCACGCGCGTGTGTGTGTGTGTGTGTGTGTGTGTGTGTGTGTGTGTGTGTGTGTATGGGCATGTGTGTGTCTGCAAAACTCCAGACCAGCAACATCTCTCCCTGTTGTTGAGGGACCAGGACTCTCAGACTCCTTCTGAAAATCAAGGAACTTGGCCTGGGATCTGAGCTGTACTCCCTAGCTGGTTCCTCTGTAGAAACTCCTTTGGAGGGAAGGAGGGTTACCAAACATTGCCCAGGAGCTTTCTACTGTTCCAAGACTCTTAGAGCTGCAGGCAGCAAGGGAAGAGCACAGAAGAAAGCAGGGTGGTCAGGGTGTGCTAAAGCATGTAGTTTGTGGGAGAAGACAAATTGTTTTGGAGACCTTCTAGGGCACATACAGCATCTGTGAACACCTACAACAGCCTGTGTTATTCTGTTCAGGAAGACCTCAGTCCCTCCTCTCTTCTAGATACTTCGCTTACGAAGGATCTGTTTCATTGTACCTTCCTGCCAAACATCTCCCAACATTCTATTTATGAAAGCTTTGTCAAAATGAAGAAATGATGAATCCGGGAAAAAGTCCAGAAGCTTATTAAAGGTTGAAGTATTTCCAACCCTTAATCACTGTTGAATTGCGTATGTTTCTATGAATGGAGAAGTGCCGTGTTTTGTAATTCTTACAGGTCAGCTGTTAAAGTGATCATTGTTCCAAAAGTAGGTGATCAGAACTGGTCTTCCACGAATCCACTCTTGGTAAGCAACGTAAAAATAAGTTTATTTAGTAAGAAGGAAAACTGACCAGATGGGTGTCATAAAAGCCAAGGTAAAGATTCTTTTGCTTCCTAGGTGTGGGACCCCATATGTTTAATTTGAGACCTTGGAAGTCAGAGACAGACAGATTGCAAATTCAAGGACAGCCTGGGTTAAATAATCAAACAAAACATTTTCTTGCTCAAAACTATCTCTTTTAAGGCATTCTCTACTCTGTGAAATCAGAAACTGGCTTTTTGCCAACTATCTTATTAAAAGGTAAAAGAGGCCCCAAATGGGGCAACACAGAAAGCCCCTTGTCAGATATGCACAACTTGGTGATAACTTCTTATTTTACAATAGTTCTGACAGTGAATTGTTAAAAAAAGAAGAAGAAGAAAAGAAAGGAAGGAAGGAAGGAAGGAAGGAAGGAAGGAAGGAAGAAAAGAAAAGGAAAGGAAAGAAATGGAAAAGAAAAAAAACAATTTTGAGAAGAGATAACTAGGAATTGGCCCAGTGATACCTCCCAGCTCAGGGCCATATGAACTCAGTGACTTTCTACCCTTCAAAGCATGAGCATGGCATGGAAATCTATCAAAGTATTTCTCAAGCTTCTTTTAAATTTTTCTTTTATTTGTTTTGTGAACTTGTGTGTGTGTGTGTGTGTGTGTGTGTGTGTGTGTGTGTGTGTGTGTGTATGTGTGTGTGTGTGTGTGTGTGTGGGCACGCATGTGTGCCCAGGTTCCCAGAGGTATCACACCACTGGTAATTGTGGTTTGTGAGCTGCTGAGTGTAGGTGCTGGGACCTAATTTCAGGGCCTCTGCAAGAGCAGTATGTACTGTTAACCACTAACCATCCCCATTAAACTTCTTATAAAACCTGTAAGTTCTGCTTTAATTCCATCATGAACAAAAGTTCTACACTATAGAATTTATTTTTAAGAAGAGTGCAGTCAAAAGAGTGCTAACTCAGATTGTATGACCTATTAATTAATCTCTCTCTCTCTCTCTCTCTCTCTCTCTCTCTCTCTCTCTCTCTCTCTCTCTCTCTCCACAGTATCTTTCCTTGCTTTTGCCTTGTCAATAGGACCGTGGCTTTCTGGAGAGGCAACAATCTGTCCAGCTAAAAATACTTGTTATCCCAGACTCCCTTGCATCCTAATCAGGTGGCACAGTCCTGCTCCATGAAATGCAAGCAGACATCTGCTAGGATTGATGGGAAAGCTGTTGCTTTCCAGATATAGTCACCACCCATTCCTGCTCCCTCTTTACTCCTTCATCCTTCCTTTATGTCTGTTGAAATATTAGCATAAGACATGGCGGGCAAGCATCTTTCTTGGAATCAAAAGATGCCAAGATTGAGGGCAAATGCCTATTAAATGTGTGTGGAAGAACAGAAACACGGAAAGCATTCAGGTTCTTGATAGTGGGATTGAACTGCACACCTACCCTATGCTACCTGCTCCCAAACTTTCTAGTGCTGGAGACAGAGCTTTGCCTATGGACGCTTTCTGTTATTTTCAGCTGTAACAGGTCATCTTTCTGGCCCTAAGAAAACATCAAATCAGGAAAGACCTTCTAATGCCTTTTCTGAAATGTGCATTGAGTTTTAGCCCATGGATTTCTGCACAGACACATACAAAGGGGTAACCCCTGCCGTGGTGGAAATGCAAATGCACCAATTGTTCAGCACTGTGTTCTCGCTGATGTGACAGAAACATATTTATCGACACCCACACTCTAGCCACCCAACATACAAAATCTATCCATTATCAGAGCTTATATCTTGTTTCTACAAAAAATAATAATAAAGCTGTTTCCTAAAAGAGAATATGTGTGTTTATTGATTGCAGTGCTGTTGAATGAATATTGTGTTTGAGCTGGTGAGGCTGTATAACCTGGGATTTGGAGAACCTCTTCTATATAAATTCAAGAATATGGTTTCTCTTCGATGAAATGCCTTAAACAACATGTCCCGAAAGCTCCCAGTGGGCCAATGCAGTCAGCATGCACACAATTAAATTGCTACTGCTCGAGGACAGGGACTACACACCTAACCCCTCCCTCCGCTTCCCCATCCCTTTCTTTTATGGCTGTTCTTCAGTTGCACTTCTCATCGTAAGCCAGCAATAGCAATATTTTTAAAAATAGAGTTTCTAAAGTAGAAATTATGAGTCTGTGGAAGCAGCCTCGGAGGTAGAGTGCAGCTTCGCTTGTGTGCACGGGGCTTGGGATTCAATCGATAATGCTGCAAAAGTAAGAATAAAAAAAGTGAAAGGTATCACTAAAGGCATGCTGATATTGAAACTTGGGGATCCAAAAACAAGTACTGCAATATCCAATTTTTAAAAAAAAATCTTTTTATGAGCAGCAATTTTTGGACATCCAGAGCCTTACTGCTTTTCTTCTGTATTGATCTAATCCTGCTATTTGCCTGAATAACTGGTGGACGTTAATAGGAGATAGACATTTCTGATGCTTCATATACAGTGTGTTTGTGCCCATGTGGGTGTATGAAGAGCATCCTGGGAAGAAACGAGCTTGCAGCAGATTTAACTACCTAGTTTCCTACCTTCCTGACAGCTTGAATTATTCTTCAACCTGTCAATGCTACCAAGGGCTCTTCACAGGTAAACAGTTTTCAGACTAGTTTTTGAGACCAGGATAGTTTGTGCATTTGCTTTTACACCTGTGGACTCAGTATTCTTAGACTGGCCCTGAATAGTCCCCTGACTCCATAATGGATGGCCTCTTACAGAGACAGCTGACTTAGGAAGAAGCACGGTGTGCAATAACCCTATGTAAATTATAGGGAACCAGAGTGGACCCAGGCACACAGTAAGTCATCCATGAGTAAAGTGCGGTATGCACACGGTTGGATGCACTGTATTTTCTATGAGCTCAGCTCCCTGCTGTGATTTAGAGCTAATAGGATACACATGTTATTTGTTTGTCTTTGTATTGGCAATATGCTTATAATAAATTGTATTGCTTCTAGGAACATACTAAGGAGCCACTGAATTAATGTTGCTGCTTGGTGGCACCAGCTTGTTCCATCCAAATGCAAAACGTCAATGGTGTCAGAATTTTGCTTTAGCATAAAATATGAATGTGTGCATGTACATTTGCAGACCTGTGGGGTATTTGATTAAATAATTAAACATAAAAGTTCACACACCATGTACTCACATATAACATTTATGTACACATAAACACTTGTACCATTTGTTTACCTTTAGAGTGGTCCATATACTTCATGATAATATCTACTACTTATCTTTTCGCTTTCTTCAAAGGAGCATATACTATCCACAAAAGAAATTCCTTTAGAGACAAAAGAAATATAAATTGTTGAAACCCTGAGGTCTATAAGGGTAAGTTCAATAAGGAAATGGTGATGTGGATATAGAAAATTGAGGACAAAGTTAAGGTTAAATCAAAGAGAAAAAATTCACAAAATTAAATATTGTTGTAGAACATTTTCCTAACAAAGTACAACCAACTAAAAATAAAATTTCTTATTATTGTTCCTGCTGTTCTTGACACTAATATTTAATATATTAATCTAGACCTAATATTCTATCACACAAAACCAATCTAAGTTTTGGGCTAAAGAATGCATGTGGTCCAGAGAAGGAAAAAGTACACCCTACATGATTTGGCAAGAAAGGTTTATTTGGAAGCTGTGTGTTCTTCATTTCTGGGCTGGGTTGAGGCTTGAAGTTCTAACTTCAAAACAAGTATAAAACATCTATTGCTATTATTATTGGTGATGAAATGAAAACAGAATATTAATCAAAAAGAAATTCTAAAGGCAGTGTGTGACTGTATTTCCCACTGTTCACATACAGATTCACGTCTATAGGGAAGTATCTACAAAATCACAGGTATATGAAGATAAGTAATGAATCTAGGAATTATTTTCCAAGGAAAAATGCAAAAGGAATCGATAATAAAACTAAGTAGTTAATTCAGTTACCTAATAGCCACATTCTGTTTAAAAACATAGTCACATAAGAGAACAAAGCTACTGAAAGTGTTTGTAATCCCAACACAAAAGCTAGAGAGATAAGGAATATAAGTTTGAGGCTAGCCTAAACTATACAGCAAAATCTTGTTGGGAAAAAAATTTAATTTGCCTTTTCACAATGTTTAGTTAAAATGTACATGTCTATACTTTATTTGCTTTTCCCTCCAAACACCCCTAAATGTACACACATATATGTACTTTTCACAACGAACCTGAATAAAATGAAGTGGGACATGTATTCACAGTCCTGTGAAATGAGTACTAATGACTTTAATGTGCTATGAATAATGCATACAACATGAGAAAAGTTAACACATGTCCCTTTCTTTCCTAGTGTGGTGCTTTGAGTGAAAACGACTTCCACAGGGAATGGCACCATTCTGAGCTGTGGCCTTTTGGAAGTAGGTGTGGCCTTGTTGGAAGAAGTATGTCACTGGGGGTAGGTTTGGGGTTTCAGAAGCTCAACCCTGGTCCACTCACATTCTCTCTTCCTGCTGCCTGCTGATCTGGATAAACTAAGCTATCTTCCTAGCACTGTCTACCTACCTACCTACCTACCTACCTACCTATCTATCTATCTATCTACCTGCCTACCTACCTATCTATTTATCTATATACCTACCTACCTACCTACCTACCTACCTACCTACCTACCTATCTATCTATCTATCTACCTACCTACCTACCTACCTACCTACCTACCTACCTACCTATCTATCTATCTATCTATCTATCTACCTACCTACCTACCTACCTACCTACCTACCTACCTACCTATCTACCTACCTACCTACCTACATATCTATCTATCTATCTATCTATCTATCTATCTATCTATCTATCTATCTATCTATCTGCATGCTGCCATGTTTTCTTCTGTGGCAATACTGGATTAACTAATCTGTAAGCCAGCCCCAATTAAACGGTTTCCTTTATAAAAGTTGCCTAGGTCATGGTTCTCTTCCCAAAAATAAAGTTATCACTAAGACACGTAGTTACCAATAAGTTGGGACCAGTGAATCAAGCATACATGAGATATTGATAATTCTAAACTCAGAAGAATAACTAAAAGTAAAGTATTATATATGTGAATAATATGATGGTAAATCGTGTTAGAATATCAAATAATGGCACCGTGTTGCAGAAGATATTCTTTCTCTAGAGAAGCGGTCCTCACTTTTTTAAAGATTTATTCATGTATTTAATGTATACTACGTCTGTACGTACACCTACATGCTAGAAGTGGGCATCAGATCCCATTAAAAATTGTGAGTCATTTTATGGTTGCTGAGAATGGAACTCAGGACCTCTGGAAGATCAGCCAGTTTTCTTAACTGCTGAGCCATCTTTCCAGTCTGAGCAGCAGTTCTCAACATAAGTGTCACAAGCCCTTTGCAAAACCATTATCTCCAAAATGACTTACATTGCAATTCATAATGGTAGCAAAATTACAGTTATGGTTGGGGGTTCACCACATGAGGAACTATATTAAAGGGTTGCAGCATTCAGAAGTTTAGAACCACTGCTCAGGAGGATGTTGTTTGTGTGATATCATTAGAATTAAGTCTATTCATATTATTTCAATCACCTCAATCACTGATCAATATTGATTTTTATGCAATTTTATATATGGACCAATGGTGACGATGGAAGCATGTAGGATTGTCAACTGGGATTATACAGTTAGCATAAGTAAATCAAACTTGTAATAGACATCTTGGTTTGGGCCACAGATGAAATTGCTGAGCACTGGGTAGGTCATTCAGATACCTTTGTTTAATTTTTTCACTCTGCATCAACTTTTATAAAGAACAGCCCCAGATAATTTAAGATAACACCCCAAACTGACATATTCAAATATGAATCTTCAAGTAAAATTACATAGATATATTATAATGTATAAATATATCTGATAAATAACTGAAAATAAATAAATTTTTCCCATGCGAAAAATAAAGCTTGATGAGAGATTTAATGACAAAGCCTCGGAATGTCTCCATCATAAAACTCTGTGTTAATTGACAAACAGAATATCTCAAAATGTTAGTCAAAAACATTGTCAAAGGTTTTTATTGGGACTTTAAAATCTACTGTACGTAATGGACTTCAAATTGTTACAGCGTTGCTTCTCTTAGTTTTTTCAAATGTAGATGCTGGGTATTTTTTTCTTGAGAAATCCCCCCACGTGTGAATATATTTTTCACCCAGGAATTTGGAATTGAAATAGTAACTCGAAAACAAAGCCGCTGCTGTTTCTTCTCCTTCATGTCACTTCTGCATGGGCCTGGCAGTACCTGCCTCAAGTTGGCGGGAGCCAAATGATTCTGTTAAAGGCTGCAAACTCCACTTCTCCAGAAGTAAGGGGCTCCTAGCGCCATTTCAGAACTTGTAAAGATTTCACTCAGAATTCCACAAGAAGGGGGGTGGGGGATGGGGGAGGGCCTCTTACCTCTTTATTCATTTCCATTTCCCTTCCCCCACTCAGAGTTTAAGGAGAAGTTTTCTTCTGCAATTTCCCCTTTGATGGAAAAAAAAAAAAAAAAAAAAAAAAAAAAACCCAGCTAGGCTTTCAAACTTGGCACTTTTCATTCTAGAAAGTTGATTCGCAGTGTTGTCAGTGCTCATATTGAAGCTGATCGTAAAATACAAACTACTTAATGGTGGCTTCTGTAGGTCAGTGGTGTTTCAGACCTTCAGCTTTCACAGGCATGAATAATAATGGGAGAGATTTTGAAATATGCATAGATGCCAACTATACACATTCCATTTCATCCTTTCCCACGTAAGTAATCTGAATAAATAATTACTATGTTTTATTGACTTTGTGCTATGAAAATGCAATTTGACACCAAAGTTTTAGTATTTGCAGTCGAATATGAACTTCACCCCTGACTGAAAGCAGCCAATATTAGTCATGTTGTAAACAAACCCACGGTGACCAGAGTCATTCTGTGCAGTTATTAATGGTCTTCTAATATTGTTTTCTGTATAATACAGAATTGTGTTAGTGTATTGGAGCCTAAAAAGTATTTTATTACAGACATCACTGACATCTCAGTCCCAGAAATAGAAATAGTAAAATTTCAGTGATTCTACTAATGGCTTAAATGTTGACTCCATTTTGTAGATGAGAATACGAACGCCCACTGGGCCTGGATTCTAAGGGGCACACAGGTATGGGTTTGTGTCTACCTACAGCCATTGAGCAACCTACTGAGTTTATGGTCAACACGTGTGTGTGTGTAATCATCAGAAGCATTTACACACTATTCTAACTGATATATATTATAGCATTCTGTGTGGAAATCCCTTTATACAAATTGAGAAAATAATTTTCAATATATTACTAGTTGAAGCAGCTCACAGAATTGCAGAACAATGGGAATGTCAATTCCGTGAGATGTTCTCCAAATTGATGTTATTTTGCGTTTCCGCAGTCAGTTGATGGCTATTCCTGAGGGACTACCACAGGTTCAGTACCCTGTTGCATGCTACGGTGAAACCAGAAATAATACAAACCATATTTTGTTCTGCACAAAATTGTGAATACATTCTAGTTACTAAGTGCGTAAAGAAATACTCCCTAGTAGGATTTGCAGGGTTTTTATCCTGTCTGTTAATTTGCCAAATGTCCTATGTATGTTACCCTTTATCACACGTACACTCCAGCCCAAAGAAACAGTATTCTTCGTGTAAAACAGACATTCATTTAGTGCTAATACTTTGTTTTCTTTTCTTTCTTTCTCTTTTCTTCTTTCTTTCTTGCTTCCTTCTTCTTTTTCTTCTTTTTTTTTTGGAGGGAGGTATTTTTTTAAAAAAAAAACAAAGTCTTATTATGTAGCCCTGGTTGGCCAAAAACTCTCTTATGTAGACCAGGTTGGATATAAATTCATAGAAACCCACCTGCGGTGTCCTAACTCCAACTGCCTGTTACTAATCAGAGAAGCGGAGCTGCACGGACAGGCAGCATTGGGGAATGAGAAGTATTAGAGAGAGCTCGTGATAGGTAACAGCGACATTGCTTAAAACTGAGAATATTTGGAGATACAACACTGGAACCTATACACTCAACTTTGTTTGTCTGCCTGTCTGTCTATTTGTCTGTTCGTTTTGATAGACTCAGTATATAATAGGGCTGACCAGGACCTAGCTGGGTAGAGCAGGCTAGCACTGAAGTCATAGGGATGTACCTGCCTCAGAGGTTAAAGAAGTGCACAAGCATGCCCAGCTTTCATTCACCTAAATTTTCAAAAATCACCTAAGTAGTCATGAGTTTTCAATATTTTATCAGATGTACAAGTACAGTTTTTATCATTTATAATACTTCATAACATCCATGTCAGAAATACTTTAAATGCTAAATGCATTTAAGTAATATTTGGTTTCCCATTTTATTACACAGATATATCTGTCAATCAAAGAGGTTTCTGGGTATCTTCAGCAACCTGTCTGCAATCTTATTGATCTAGAATGCTAACCAACAGTTTAAAAACATCTTTTCAAGCATGCTATCGACTTATGATTGTAGATAAATACTTCCTTTTGACAGCTTGGCATATTAACTTTAAAATTCATGAATTACTCAATATATCTTAGTGTTTCCCAGTAGCCTAATAAACCTGGGTTGAGATTACAGGGCTCTGAGTCTGGTGCTATGTGCTAAAAATATATAAACAAGCCAGGGGACCTTGCTTGACATCCTTAGAACTTAATTTCTGAGATTTCAGACCTTGAAATCAGATGCCACATCTCAGAGTATTTGTGTGAGCTTTGATTCACTCCGACACACACACACACACACACACACACACACACACACACACACACACACACGCTCATTTGCTGAAGGCTCCTAAGGGGCATGTTATCACCTTAGGCATTTCCTACCATGTAGGGAGTACGGCAGTGAAGTATCTTAAAGTAAATGAGGCATTGGACTGTAACCTGATACCACTCGTTGGAGTAGGGCTGAGCTCTGGGTTTGAATTCAAATCTCTCACATTTTTGAATGAAAGAATTTAGATGGATCCTTTCAATGTCTCTGTGTAATAATCAAAAAGCAGCAATAACGACATTTACCTTTGGGGCTCAAGAGTAAAGAAGTTAACATATAAAACATTTTCCATATTGTTCTTAGCTTCCTCTATTATAATTGTTATTACAAGGGAAAGGGCAAGGAGCAGAAATATATGTACATTTCTCCAGAAAAGTATCAGGTTTGGCAACATCATTGTTTTGTGATTAAAACAACAAATGGGCAGATGCCAACAAATACTGCAGAGATGGAGAAAAGAAAAGCTTGGTCACAAGAAGGACAGTTTAAAGGGACAGTGAGAGACAGAATTTAGCATCTCTTTCCTGGGTTGTGTTTGATGTTTCTGTTTATGATTTTTACAGATCTTAATATAATGAAAATAGGCCTTGCTTATTTCTGATGGAAGGAAATAAGCTTTCCTATCAATTCACCTTCTGTGTGTGAAGTTTCTTCCTTCTAAGTTTGACTTACCTGCAATTTAAAAATGTGAAGTATGTAATTCTGAAATTCAGCAAAAACATATTTATCCCATGCATGTAGGATTTTTTTACTTTATTTTAAAAAACAAAGATAAATGTACAAATTTTCAGCATTTTTGCATAAAAGTATACAAATACATTTTTAAGGTTGTAATTAAGTATTTGTGGGTACATATACATACACATATGTATTACTTGGTTTAAGTAATTTAGGAAGGTATAAGCCAGAAAGAACAATATAGTCACCTCTGCTTACAAATGACATTAAATATCATTATATCTAGGCAAGCCCTAAAGATAATACCCAAATCCTAAAGACTAATAAACTAATAGACAAATACAGAAAGTGGGATACAAAATTGATATGTATTGAGTTTCTATACACTCACAGCAAATAACACTGAAAGAAAATTAAACTACATAGCCAATTTATAAAAGCATCAAAATATATCTTATCTTATCTCATGGATTTGAAGACAATATTATTAATGAGAATGTTATTCCAAGAGATCTACAAATTTTCAATTTTCTTGTTACCCAAGCCTGGTAACCTGAATTCTACATCTGGGATTCACAAAATGTTAGCAAAAAGATTATCGACTCAGTAAAGTTGTCCTCTGACATCTACACACCTGCAATGGTTCACATATGCATGTCCTTACACACGCACATATTAATAATTTTATTTAAAAACAGGAAAAAACAAAATTTGCATAACATCACAAATAACAGAATTTTTAAAATCTTATGAAAAGATCACACCTGTCAATTTTAAAACATTTTCTAAATCTGTAGAGATCATAACAGAAAGAAAAATGTTGATATATAGACAGACATAAAAGTCAGTGGAGCCTGATAGTCAGCCTGGAAAAGCTGGGACAGAGTCCCACAGAATCAAATAATTTTTAATAAGGGTAACCAAAACTATACAGCATTAAAAGACAGCCCTCAAGAACTGAAACAGAGATAAACTATACATTTTCTACGAAAAACCATGATGTAAAATCCCAATCCTACACCATACTTAAATATCAACCAGAATTTTTTAAAAACATAAGTGTAAGAGTTGAAAGGGATTTGTGAACTGTGAAACATGCCTTCAGATTCAAATGCACAGGATCTTGGGATCGGGAGATTCTCATGAACCCATGAGTTTGAATCTATCCTGAACAATATAGAAAAACTTCTCATTAATATATGAAGAAAATTAAAATATGTTACAAAATAAAACATGATAGAAGTCTTCACATTTGTTTTTGTGATTATGTCTTAATTTTGATACCAAAAGCATGGGTTTAACCAAAGAAGGAATAAACAAGTTAGAACCACATTCCCAGAGAAGGCAGGCACACACACACACACACACACACACACACACACACACACACACAGAAGTGGGGAGCAAAGAGAAAATGGCAGACACACTCTACTCAATGAATGGAAGAGTGAATTTGCAAATCATGTGATTGACATTCATATCTGGAATACAAGGCAACTTCTACAATTCAACAGAAAAAAAAAACATAAAAATCTGAATTTAAAAATGGGCCAAGGGCATGAAATCATATTCTCCAATGAGAAAAATTTAATATTACCAATCATGAGGGAAATACAAAGTAAAATCACAATAAACTATCAATTCATACCCGATGGGATGGTCAGCCATCATAAACAGAACCAAACAGCATAGAGCTGGTGTGGATATGAAGGACCCAGAACACATGCACACTTTTGATGGTAATGCAGAAGGGTCACCAGATATTGATTCCTATATGATCTGTCTCCCCTTTCCTGAATAAGTATCCAAAAGTATATTAATCAGTGTCTTCAATAATAATTATTTGCATTCTCAAGCGCCTTAAAATTTTATGTACAGCAGCTAAGGTGCAGAGATAATATAAATACCCATAAAAAGATGAGCAGAGTAAACAAAATGAATGCATATCTTAGAACATCATAGGAAATCCTGCCACGTGATTCAACATGGAAATGCTTGGGAGACATTGTGCTAAGCGTCACAAGATATCCCAGCATGGATGCACTTACATGAGATGTCTCAATTCAGGCAAACTCCTAAATGCAAAAGTAGGTCAGACTAAAATGAATCAGGAACTGTCACGCATACGTCATACAAGGCAAAAGAATTCTAGAACTCTAATATATATCACGGTGCTTCTGTATACAATGCTCTATATGCATCATAAATTTTAGAGGGCAAATTTCATGTGTAATTACCACAATTTGAGACAGGGTCTCACTGTGTACAACTCTCCATGCTAGCCTGGAACTCACTATGTAAACAAGGTTAGCCTCAAACTCAAATAAATTTGTATGCCTCTGTCTCCTGGGTGCTAGGATTAATGGCACATGCTCCCATACATGGTTCCAAAAGGAGATATTTTAAGAGAATTTCGCATAACAGAATAGGAGTCAGTAATGCCTGGCTACTACAGTGGTTTGACAAATTTATGATGCAATAGTCTCTATTTGTGTGTATCTTGTGTGTGTGTGTGTGTGTGTGTGTGTGTTATGCATGTGTGCATACGTGCCACTCATACAAGCAGGCATATTTGGGAGTCAGCGGTCAACATGAAGTACCTTCCTCTCTCACTTACATATTTAATTTGTTTTTAGGCTAAGTGTCTCACTGGACATGACATTTGTCACTTGAGTTAGACTCCAAGCCAGCGAGCCCTCCATATCAGATTCCACATCTTATTATGGTGGGGTTGTAAGCATGGGCTTGTCGGCCCAGATTTAATCCGAGTGCTAAGCAATCAAAACCCCAATTCTTATGCTTGTCCCGCAGGGGTTCTATCCACTAAGGACTTCCCAAGCCCTGATGTTTTTAATTTAGATATGTATTCTGATGTTTGTTAATTATCAACAATCCACCCATTTCTTCAGTACATCCATTTGTTTACAGGCATTTATTAAACATGTATTGTGAAATGGACACTGGACAAAGAGGGACAACAGAATTATATTGGAATTTCATAGCACTTTGCATGTGTCTGATGTTACTTTAGAAATCATCCTTATATTAAAGACCTCTTTGGTAACATAGTAGCTTCCAGATAAGTTTAATCAACATCTATAAACACGGTGCCGAAGGTTGGTTGAAGTTTGAGTAAGGATAAAGACTCAGTCAAACGAGAGACTTTTATTTCATAATATAGATGGGAACAGTAGGTTTAGAATGATGTTGAAGTCCAGCAGTTCAAAACCAAAAGGAACAACCAATGTTGGACATGGAAAAAGGGTCAAGGGCAGCTGCCCACATCTCACAGACATTTTCATTAGCAGAGATGCCTATTACCATATTTATAAAACTCCTAAATAAAGAATGTAGAAGACCCCGTTCAAATTACCTCTGTGAGTGAGTGCCAAACAGTGAATCTAAGCCTCTGCAATGGAAGGCTTCCATTTTGTTATCTGCATGTACCTTCAGTCATCAAGGACTGACTTTATGGTTATTTTAGACAGCTGAGGGTAGGGTCAGGTATGTCAAATTGTATTTCCCAGGAACAAATACAAAATAGGTAAAATGAGGAACTCCCCTGCAAACAACAATAATGACAACCAACGCGGCATCCAAAAAAATAGGTGAATACAGTAAGAACTCAGTCTCAGTATTCCTTTTCTTCCAGTGTCTCCTAAGTCTGGCTACCCATTGGGAGCCTTGCTTTCAGGTGGATTTGCTCACTGTACCCTGCGGCCCCCCAGCTGCCAAGTGAGAACTGAACAGAGGTGCACCAAGAGGCCTGCAGTCAAAAGGCAGTAGCATGGCCAATTGCCATCAATTTGAGCATCAAGTCTGGCATCTTGGCATCCTGCTGCTCTCCCCTCCCCCAGGTTAACTGCTGAGAGCCTCAGCATCTAAAGCTGCTTATACCACCAACCCCAGCCTGCTGCCCCTTTCCCAGACTTCTCTGCATGCCCTGGTAATAAAAGAAAGCCTTTTGTATACCTGGCTGCACTTGTGAAACCACCCAAACCCTAATGTAAATGTTTCTTTTCCCCACTCCCACACACTCATGGGTAAAGGCAGAATTGCCACACTCCCCCTTGGACCTGATTGCTAGGCAACACTCAGCCATGTGAATTTGTCACTTCTGTTTGGCGCAAATTTCAATTTCACCTCCAACTGTAACAACACTGCTCGATATATTTTAGATGCCACTGTGGTTGGATGCCATCCCAGGAAAGATGTGAAGAGCTACTGCCAGGAATGAATGATTGGCATTGGGTAAAGCAATTCTCTGAACTCAGCCTTGGCATACCATTAATTGTTAAGTCTGTTCTGCTACACCAACCTCTTGTCAGAGCATGTCTATTGTAAGCCTATGCGAAAAGGGTCCAAATGGTAGAACTTTCTCCCTCTGTAAGATTCGAAGCTTGTCGATAACGAAGCAGTGGCTTTCTCAGCTCATAGTATATGAACTTTTCCTTCTTTCCATCTGTTGGCTGTAGTTCAATGTGAAAAGAAAATGAGTCCCACATCTGAATATTACGGAACTGACAAAACCATTTTGTGCTAATTCAGGTTCTGGTCATTAACCAGAGACCCACCTTTTCCTTTAGTTTATTGGGCACAGTCGGTTTCCATTGATGATAACAATTAAAGTGTATGATAAAGGAAAGATTTAATGATGAAAAAGATAAAACCAGTACCAAACAGATTTTTCTGACGCTAAATCTAATATCTGACATGCATAATTTATATATGGACATTAGTCAGAAAAGGGACTACAGGTAAGCAATAATTTTTTTTCTTAAATAAACCCACGAGCAAAATATAACACTATAATCTCCCAAGTTTGCATCTAATATTGTATTATCCTCCAACTACCATCTTCTAATACTATATTGTTTGCTCACTCATCGATTTTAAAACTTTTACTCTGTGATTGCAATTGGCGATACAGACTACCGTATTAGAACTTTCATTATTGTGATCTGTACTAAATACTCACAAGAAATTAAAAAAATAAAAAAATGATTCCCCTTCAGTCACCGCGTCCACCAATTATTTTATTCCTGCAAACCAAGACCTCTTCGTAACGTAATTCCTGGAAGAATTTTCCCAGAATAGGTCTAACTTGAAAAAAAGACGAAACCCGTTAGTTTTGAATGAGGAAAAAATAACAATTGCAGCTTCCGACTCACTGGAAACAAAAGGGGTTTCTGTGGCAGTGGGAGTGAGCCACGGAGTGTGCATGTTCTTTTAAGAAAGGCCAAGGGTGCACTTGTATTTTCTTAGCTCTGCTTCCATATTTATGTGTCTCATTTCCAGCTCATTGCTGATGCCTCAGTTGCGCCATCCATCACCACTTTTATCCTCCGTGTTCCTCAAAAAGAACATAAAATCCTTTTTTATGTGGTGGTAATATTATTGCAAATAAAAGCAAATACCAAAATCTTTATTAGTCTGCCAAAATAATAAACTATTTAATAAAAGCGTGCTGTAAAAATGAGGTCATTTGCATCGCTCAAGTTACTGGCAGGAAATGCAGAGAATTATGGGTCAAAAAAGTACAAACTGACAGCAGTTCCTTCTCTTGTTCCTCTGACACATTGTGCAATAGGGTTAAAATTTTGGTTTGGTGCTCTGCATATTTTCTGGATTTAAGTGTCTTTAATTTTTCTCAATACCGGTTGAGAAAAAGAAATAGAAAATAACCAGCTCCTCACAAATGACTTGACTTTCTCGCAGACAGTTTTTGGTAAGGGTGAAGATGAACAACGCTGATCTCTTTCACATACCTTTTGCACCAACGTGGGAGTTGACCTTCAGATAACCTTGATATTCCGAGATTTATGGTCTAAATATTTACCATCTTAATATCTAATATTAATTTTATTTGCTATGGTTCTGGGCTCATGAGCTCATGCTCATGTGGTTCAGCGCCCCGTTTGTATCCACCTTTTGTCATCTATACACACATACACACACACACCAATATAAGATGTTTTATTTGAGAGGGTTAGTTTAATAGGGAAAGTTAACAATAAATGTGCTATTCCTAAATAACTGGAACATTTGCTCTTTTAGCCTATTATCACATAAACCCGGTGCTTCTCCTCTTGCAATTCCTATACTTAACTGGCAGATAATGGTAAATACATTATGATGTGTTTGTAACACAGCAAATCAGTAGCTGTGCTAAGGCCTAAAATATCATTTGTATAATCCTCCATTCCCAAGAATAACCTGGATACCAATTTTTCTCCTTAAAAGGAAAATGCAATTAAGTAAATATTATGAATCTTTTCACAGTCATATGTTCAATATTTCTATTACTTGCTCCATGGTGACATTTAAAATTGAGAAAAAGCTCTTCAGGTTCTATTTTATCAAGACTTTTGTGCTGTTTGTTTGGGACACAGCATCCCATCAATAGATTTTCTGATTCAAGTTAACCTAAGAAAATGAGATGAATTTCCTACACAAGTGTAGAGCCTTAGGGGTTATTCAACTACCAAAATTTGGACAGGAGAGTGCACTGTGCAGAGAAAGATAAAAGCAACACAATTCAGACACTATGTGTTCTTTCCATTAGTCTCCTGAAATTAATGTTTGAAAGTACTAAACTCCAATCCCACAGAATGAGATTGTAATTAAGAACAGAACATTTAAACCAGCTTAAATAAAGTCATATTGGTAGGTCTTAATCTTACCTGGCTTTTGAACACACACAGAAATAGAATCAGGGCTACACAGTCCAAAGGGTGTTTCACAGGATGATGTAACAGGTACGTAGTCATCTGCAAGGCAGGAAGACAAGCCTTAGAGACAGCAAAACTTGACATCCCCTTGATCTTGAATTTCTAACCTCTGCACTAGGAGCAAATTAACACTGGTGGTTAAATATACGGATCTGTATTTTGTTATGGTAGCCCCAACCAACCAATGCTTAACAAAAAGAACTCTGTTTATAACATCAACTCAATTATAACATGACCATGCGAAACTTATTCTTGTGCTGTTCCATGTATCCTTTGGTTGGGATCTCAAAAATTGCTCAAAAACTGGAGTCCACTCATATATTATCAGGTGTGTTTTCTGACCTTGAGTATATTCACTGTAGTGGAAAGAAAAGGGTGAGTCATTGTGTTTTCAGTGAAAAACCTAAGCAAACTCACTAACTCCACTTACTTTCAGTTGATGATTAAAAAAAGGTCATTAAATTAAGAAATCATGTTGGCTGAGCCATGTTTCATTGTTCAACTCTCAGCTTTGCTACATCTGAGTCCTCCTTCTCAAGCTACCTAATGGGTTGAAATCTGTGTGAAAAGTTGTATTTCACCAACTTGCTTAACTACAGTTGTCTTACAACTAACTTCCCTTGTCCTCTTAAGAAGTCCAGGCTTCTGCTACCTTCTCCTGGAGTGAAAATATTTTCAGAAGACAAATCATCCTCTTTTCCAGTTAAAAACATGTTTTAAAGACTGTTGACTTGTTTGTGTCTTCCAGGCACACAGACCACATATAATCTGAAGAATTTGCAGTATGATAGAGTCTAAGAAAAAACATTAGCAAACTCGGTACATTCGACTCTATAAGAAAAAAGAGCCTGAGATTAAATTTCAATTTGGACCAAGTGCTGTGTTTTGGAATGGTTTATACAAGATCACAGCTCTTGCTTGATAGCATCTACAAAGGTTAAGAAGCTGTCCTAAATAATGCTGGCAGCTTCCAACTAACAGAACGGATTTGCCCGCTGTGAGTTTCTCTAATTTTTTTTCTTGCCATCTTCATTCTCCATTCATCCAATTCAGTACTGGGGATTGTGCCCAGGGGGAAATATGTGTGTTTGGGAATATCAAAGAGCAAGGGGTAAATTTATCCCGTGCCTTTGGTGCCTGGCACCTACTGCCCAATGTACCACAGGGAGAGTAGGACATGGAAGGATATCCTCTACCCTCTGGCCACTTAAGTCAAGATCGTATTTTAACTGTAGTCTTCCATGCTTGGGGCTAGTTCTGAAATAAGGACCTGAGACTCAAATCCATCCTTCCTCAGAGGAGGAGAGAACAGCAGATACTACCATCAACTCCCAGATGCTATCAAAGTTGTCTGTGTAGTTGGCATTTCTGTAGTCCAGATCTGTCGGTTGCTGCTCCCTTATCAGGTAAGGAGGAAAGCCTAAATTCTCAGGAATTTTCGATGATCTGAAGTGAAAAAAAAAAATTCTGCTACTGAAGGGAATGTGGATTTGGAGCATTATAATCTGGTTATAAATATAAATGAGACTTAATTTTTATCACATATGGCACTGTTTATAAATTCCTATTTCACACAGGAGGAAGCTACAACCCAGAGATGATAAAGGTCTCAAACCTCATAATAGACCAAGAATTCAAATTTGGATGTATCAGACTCCAAATCCATTGCTTTTTCTCAACACCAAGTGTTCCTCATCTGACCCTACTGCTTCTGTGAAATATTTGGCAGGTCTTGCTTATGTGTAAAATAGCCATGGGGGTAGAGATAGCATCATATCTTGACTAGTGAATTAAAGAGCTTGGAGTGATAAGAGCAGGCAGGAAGTTAAAAGTGCCTTCACACTAAATAATCATAGCTATGCTTGAATAGGTAAAATGGTTGTAGTGGTAACAAGCAGAAGGGGCAACCATCAATTTATAAAATTTAAACAAATAGTTATGAACCAAACAATCATCCTTCATGAAATATTTTACTTATTTACATTTCAAATGATCCCTTTTCTGATTTCTCCTTCAGAAACCCCCTATCCCATCTTCCCTCAGCATACTTCTATGAGGGTGCTCTTTCTATGAGGGTGCTCCCCTACCCACACACCCACACACCCCTGCCTCCCTGCCCTGACATTCCCCTACACTGGGGCAGTGAACCTTCACAGGACCTACGGACTCTCTTCCTATTGATGTCTCACAAGGCCATACTTTGCTACATATGTGGCTGGAGCCATGGGTCCCTCCATGTGTACTCTTTGGTTGGTGGTTTAGTCCTTGGGAGCTCTGGGGAGTCTGGTTGGTTGATATTATTGTTCTTCCTATGGGGTTGCAAAGCCCTTCAACTCCTTCAGTCCTTTCTCTAACTCCTCCATTGGGGACCCCTTGCTCTTTATTTGTCAGGACTGGCAGAGTTTCTCAGGAGACAGCCGAATCAGGCTCCTGTCAACAAGCACTTCTTGGCATCTGCCATAGTGTCTAGGTTTAGTGTTAGCATAAGGGATGGATCCTCAAGTGGGGGCAGTCTCTGGATGACCTTTCCTTCAGTCTCTGCTTCACACTTTATCTCTGAATTTCCTCTCTTGAGTATTTTGTTCCCTCTTCTAAGAAGGTCTGAAGCATCCACCCTTTGGTGTTCTTTCTTCTTGAGCTTCATGTGGCCTGTGAATTGTATCTTGGGTATTCTGAGCTTTTAAACTAATACTCACTTATCAGTGAGTCTATACCATGTGTGTTTTTAGTGTGTTTGTGACTGGGATACCTCACTAAGGATAATAATTTCTAATTCCATCTATTTGTCCAAGAATTTTATGAAGCCATTGTTTTTAATAGCTGAGTAGTACTCCATTGTGTAAATGTACCACATTTTCTGTATCTATTTCTCTGTTGAAGAGCATCTGGGTTCCTTCCAGCTTCTGACTATTATAAATAAGGCTTTATGAACCATAGTGAAGCTTGAGTCCTTGTTATATGTTGGAGCATCTTTTGGGTATATGCCCAGGAGTGGTATAGCTGGGTCCTCAGATGGTATTATGCCCAATTTTCTGAGGAACAACAAGACTGATTTCCACCGTGGCTGTATCAGCTTACAACCTCACCTTGAGTTTGTAAGAGTGGAGGAGTGTTCTTCTTTCTCCACATCCTCACCAGCATCTGCTGACACCTGAGTTTCTGATCATGGCCATTCTGACTGGTATGAAGTGGAATCTCAGGGTTGTTTTGATGTACATTTCTCTGATGACTAAGCATGATATATATCAATCCACACTGTCTACTTACATCTAATTAATTAAAGAGAATGTGTGGCAATGTGTTAATTTTCTGTGGCTGCCATAGCAAATTACCACAAACCTACTGGCATAAAGCAGGAGACACTCTCTTTGATTTCTAGAGATCAAAACAAGATCGAATGCTAGTTACTCTGCATTCCCGGGGAGGCTCCACAAGAACTTCTAGCTCTTCCCTTCTATAGCCACACTTCTTACAATAATTTGCTGCTGGCCTCTATGGTCCAATGCTACTGCATCTTCTTTGGGTCCTTGCATTGTATTGTGGTTTGTATGTGCTTGGCCCATAGGGTAGCACTATTAGGAGGTATGGCCCTGTTGGAGTAGGTGTGTTACTGGGTGTGGATATTAAGGTCCTCATCCGAGCAGCCTTCAGATAAAGCTGGAGAACTCTCAGCTCTGCCTACACCATGCCTGTCTGAAGACTGCCATGCTCCCACCTTGATGATGATTGACTGAACCTGTGAAACTGTAAGCCAGTCCCAGTAAAATGTCGTCCTTCAGAGAATTGCCTTGGTCCTGGTATCTGTTTCACAGCAGTAAAACCCTAAGACAGAAGTTGGTACAGGGACTGGCCTATTGCTGTGATAACCCTGACCATGCTTTTGTTTCAAAGAATGTGGATTTTGGAACTTTGTATTTCGAAAGTAGTGGGGCTTAATTGCCTGTCCTAGAAGGAATATAGAAGACTTTGTTGTTGCCAGTGATTTGAACTGTGTAGACCTAGCCCAAGAGGTTTCACTGGAAAATTTCAGTATGCAGCATGAAGACAGTTTTTGTGGTATTTTGGTAAAAATGTGGCTGCTTTTTGGCATTGTGTCCCGCGCAACCGTCTCGCCTGCAAGAACGACGCGGCACACGAAATAGAATCCTTCTGCGGTAAACTTTATTGCTCTGGAAAACCAGTACTTGCTTCACGTGACGAAAAAGACGGAGAAAACCAAGAAATCCAAGAAGACGAACAGGACGAACAAGCTCCACGAGACGGCCGAAAACCAACGAGAGAGAAAGAGAGGGGAAGAAGAAGGGAAGAGAGAGAGAGGCTATCCAGCCCGTCCCCTATAAAGGGATCAGTCCTTGCCTTGGACGCGGAGCCCCCTGATTGGTTGAAACTCAGCAGGCCCTATGACGCCACGGAAGAGGCGGAACTCATGAGGCGGAAAAGTTACCCAGAGTGTGCGCACATGGCTTGTTTACTGCTAACTCCAGCCGGATATCAGCGCCATCTTGTAATGGCGAATGCGTGGGAATGTGTGGGCGGCGCCCCACATCATTGTCTGAAGAGTCTGCCTGAAGTGAAGGTGAAGAGATTTAGATTAACTGCTTTGAAAAAGGAAGTCTCAAAACAGCCTGGTAGAAATTCTGTTGTGTGGTTACTAATGTTCACTTTAAAAAAGAGTGTTTTAATGAAAACCAAGCTGAGCAAGTGACACATTTACTCCAATACGGGCACACCTCCTAAAAGTGCCACTCCCTGGGCCAAGCATATACAAACCATTGCATATTGTTATCTACTCTGTTTTATAGCCAAATCTTTCTCTTCCTCTCCCTCCTCTTTCTCTCCTTGTTTCATAAACATTTGTTGTTCTGCTGAAGGCTGACTTAGATAATTGAGATGTTACATTATAGAACCCTGTTTATTACATTAGTCAAATTACATTGGCCAAATAAGTTATTTTCTTAGAATCTATGAATTAAGGTACAACCGGATATCTTCTCTAGAGTATTTTCTATACCCCTACAAGTATTTGTGTAGAATATTTTTTATTAAGGTATCCTGAAAATTTGTAACAACTATTCAGATTTTTTCGAGGATTTTAGAAATTTAATTGACCAAGTTTGGACAACATTTTCAGGTATTCAGTTTTTATCACAACACCACCCAGAAAAGCTCTATAATAAAAGATACCATAAATATGGGAAATAAATAACCATTGTTCAGTGGAAAATATTTGGTTCCAAGTTTTATTGTTAAGTCTTCAGAGTCAAAAGACAATAAAAATTTGTGTTACCCAAATGGGTTTCTTTTTTGGGGGGGGGGGGAGGTTATTGGTTGGTTTTTGGTTTTTGTTTGTTTGGTTTTTGTCTTTTGTTTTGTTTTGTTTTGGGGGGCTTTTTGTTTTTGTTTGTTTGTCTTTTTTTGTTTTGTTTTGTTTTTGCTGATGTTGTGTAGAAAATCTGATAGAATAATGAAAAATAATCAAGTCCATATTCCTGGAAGGATAGACCATGATTATAGCAGATGGCCTTCCTTTGAAAAAAACAATTAACAAGCAAGACACAGTACAAAAGAAAATGTGTAAACACCAAGAGTCAGAAGTAGCCAGATTCTGGTGAGAGCTTATTGGAGAACTGGAGTCTGGGAGCATTTACATAAAAGAAAAAAGAAACCTTCAGCCATCGTGTACAAAGAAAGTGTCTACAGTCAGTTCTTCACAATAAATGGAAATGTTACTAGAAGTTAAATAAATCCCTCCAAATAAAGAACACTAAACATGGTTAACTTTTTGGTTAGGCCACATTCATGGAAGTGCAACTGCTGTTTAGACAACCCAAGTTCTCCCACATGATCAGAAACGGGCTGTGTGCTGGGAGCTTAATACCCTTGTGTTAATTATCTTTTGAAATCCCTAATTGGTTTATGTTTGAATTTTCCATTTATTTCAAGTGTTGCCATTTCTGTCCTTAACATGAATCTGTGTCCATTTTCTACATGTCCTATTGAATTTGCGATAGAACTCAGATGCTTGCTGCCATATCTTCACTGTAATGGCGACCCTCCATGACTCCAGCATCTGAAAGAGTGCCAATATAAGCAGACTCAGGACCCTCTGAGCTGCACACTAAAATGAGTGCTTTCTTTTCCATTTTTTGCAAGCAGAATATCCCCACATCATAGGCAGACAAACACTAAGTATAAATCAAATGCATAACGATAATTTCAAAAGAAAGCGTGTGGATCTACAGGGGAGGGGAGATGAGTAAGAACTGGGAAGAGTTGGGGAAGGGGAAACTATAATCAGAATATATTATGTGACAGTATATTTTCAATAAAAAGATAAGGAAACGTGTGCATTTACACAGGTTGGACTCATCTTTTTTTTATAGAGCAGAATACAAAGAAAGGTAAATACATAGGAGCCAGTTACTCAATAGGCGAAATTTTCCTTCTTTATTTTTTCATTTCAATTGAGTAACATTTATTGCAATGTCAAAAGCGTGTGAACAACATTGTACTTGTTGCTATGCTAGTGAGGAAAGAATAAAGTTCCTGACCCCTGACCTCATGTAACCATGCCCTTGGATAGGTGCAGATAGTAAAACAAACATTGGGGTATGTGTTACTAAGAGTATTTTACTCAGATGAGTGATTCCAGTATACCTGACATTTGGTCGGAGTTCCAATGCAAGTATTAGTATCAAAAGAAAATCATTAAAGTGAAAAAAATTAAATCATATCCTTCTTTTTTCAGACTTAAAGAGGCCAATTGAATGAAATTTTTCAGAATTAACTTTCACTCTGGAGTCTGGTGGTCTTGCAGGTTTTCTGCATCTTTTCAGCTTCAGTTTAACCACCCCTCTTCCATTTCTGCTTCACATTCATGGTGCAGAGAGAGAAAACCTAACTCACTGATTTTCATATCTTCACTTTTGGAAGGGGTCATCTCTGCGTTCAGATGTTGTTCAGAGTGTATGTAGATTGGTGACTTTGGAGCCAGCCTCCTTTATGAAACCATAAATGTCAGGAAGGGACATTGTGTTAGACAAACACCTGCTCCCTCAAGAATGCAAACTTCCACAGATGCTCCCTTGGGGACTGAGGTGGCATAACCAACTTACTCGGTTCTGAGGATAAAGATTGGCTCTGAATAATGGCAAAATTTTCCTTCTTAATAAACATCTCCCCCTAAATATTTTAGTACTTTAAGAAAAAGTCCCTGTGCTATTGAGGATCTAGTAAGAATATTTATTGAATGATTAATCAGCGGCAAGAACAGATACAAATGTTTTTATCCAAGTTATGTAGGATAATGGCAACAAAAAAAAAAATCATGTCACAACAGTATACTTGCTAGTTCTACATTTTGAATTGGAAAACCAAGGAATAGAACGTAAGATTAGTATAATTTGTCCCACATTTAAAATACTGTCGTTTGGATTTGGAGAGATGAGTCAGAAGTTAAGAACATTTGCTCTTCTGGAGAACCAGAGTACATTTCTACCGTATACACAGTGGTTCACAACTTAACTCCAGTTCCAGGTTTGATACCCTTTTCCAGCTTCTGTAGGTATTTCCTGCACGTGGTCCACATATACATTTTCATACAAAACACCCATACACATAAGATAATTTTAAACATTCAAAGTCATATGTTCCTTTATCTAAACTGAGTATTCTCATAAATTATCAAAGTCCTTAAAAATCATTTTGTATTGTCCATGTAATTATTCTCCAACAACACAACATTTGTAGACTTGCAGTGATAGCGTGTACTTCATAGCAAAGTGGTTTTCAAAGTTCAAGTGCCTTGCTCAGGTAATCTTGCTTGGATGAGTAACAACATGTGATGAAAGCATGGGACCTCATCCTCCTGCCAGAAGTGGCCATCTTAATTCCAGACCACACTTCCTCCTCAGATCACAAAAGGTATGATAGGGTTGTACAGGAAGAAACCATCATTTCTCTTTCAGCAAAACCTGGTTAGCAGATCATAGGTGACATATTTATTTTGTATACAAGCATGTATATATGTTTGTATATGTTTAAAGTCTTGAACTATACTGTGAGCAGGTACTGTTTAGTCACTGCCTGATGGAGAGTTGGGTGTGTACATACACAAACGAATGAAAAGGACAATTATTCAAAAAACACTGTTTCTAGTACTGTAATCTTGGGTGATTTATAATGGATCTTAACTTAGAAATTAACTATAGAAGAAATATCTGAAATAGAACAGGGAACAGGTTCCTTAAATGACTTAGCAGCTTTCAGATGCATCATCTATTACAGTGCTAACAAAGATTTCTAATCTTAGAACTTGGCAGGTGAGTGAGTAACAGATTTTCCAATATAATATTTTGACTTTCGAGACATAGATGGGTTTTTCTGTAGACTGTTCCACAACTATCATGTTTTTGAAAAATACCTTTGTAGGATAATGACTAAGATATTTTCATTATTAAATGAACAGTTCTCTGGATGTTTTATTTTTATGGGGCTCTGTAAGTTAGTTTCGGTTTGTAAGCACAGGTCAGATTATACAGCGATGAAGACACGTATTATAGGTGTATTCATTATGGAAGAGCAGATGTAATTAAAACACCAAAGATTTTAGTATTAAAGGTTCTTATTGAACAGTTTGAGTTGGGGGTCTCCTAATTCACATTTATTTTTTTAATTGTCTTCTTGATGGCAAGTATCATGAAAATGGCTCATCATCATTGCAGATAAGTGTATGTCTTACAACAAACCTTCTTAGGTTGCTGTATTAATGGGATACTGGCACTAATGCTATACCGCTAAAATTGCCAATTAGGACAGGAAGGGTACCCCTAAAGATTAAAGAAATAATAGAAAAGAAACATAAACATAAACTAGCCGAGTGATTGGTCTATCTAAAAGTACACTTAGAATAAAATTTTCAGGGATGCAATGCTTCTGAATGGACCAGATCCCACCTTCCATGTTCTTCTTCCTCAGAGTTCCAACTGTGTCTGTGCTCACTTATTCATCGAAGTAAGCAGACAGGTATCAGGGGAGTGAAGACCACAAACTCATTTGTTCAAATAACACATTTTGAAGCAAAGGGCAGGTACAAAAAAAAAAAAAAATGTTGAGCAAGTCAATTTTATAAAAAATCACTTGCAAGTCTGTGCAACACATTTTTTTTCGACTGAAAACAGATGGTCTTTGGGATTTGCATCATACTGACAAGGAAATTAAAACCCAGAACATTAAGGGGATTTTTTTTTTTATTATGGTTGCAAAAGGACACAAGCCAGCATCACAGAAAATATGGTACTTTGCCCTGAGAAGTAAAATATGAAAATGTCAAATTTCCACAATATTATATCTTGCAGAGTAAGATATTCTAACTTAGTAAATATTTGACTGTCCTTTTTCAGTGGGTTGCAGTTCTCATTGTACATTCGTTTTTAAATCACAGAATGTTTCTTTAAGTAAAACTCTTAAATGCTTTTTAATCTCAGTTTAGTTTTCCCTAATTATTAACACAATTTAAAAATTCATGGGTTAATTTTTTTTACAGAACATGCAGTTAAAAATGAACTCGGTTATAGTAATGGTATAAACATACTTTTGTTATACTGCTAAGTCAATTTATTATTTTGTATTTTTGCTTCAATAAAATTAGTAATCTCCTGAAAAATAAGTCCAGCATACTATTAGATTCTTACTGTCCTAATTTAAGCAAAATTCTCCTTTCTTCCTCTCCTAGAAGAACAGTTACTGATTTAAATTTATCACTTTTCCACAGAGATAGTTTAAGTAGTTTTTCCCTTAAGGTCTTTGACAAAGCATAAAATTCATGTTTTAGCATCAATGATTTTTTTTTTCATGTAACTTAAAATCTCTTCTCTCTCATGTTATTCAAACAATTTTCACTTTAATCTATTTACACCCATTTGAATTGTGGCAACTATGTCAGCCAATAAGGAATGTGTGTGTGTATGTGTCTGTGTGTGTGTGTGTGTGTGATGTACACATGCAAAGGTCCAACCTCACCATGGGAGTGGGAGTATCGCTGATTCAGTAATGACTTGTAGTCAGGAGTAGAAGTAAGCTGTCAGGTCAAGTGCTCGTTCTGTTCCAGAGGATTCTCATCTTTCCTCTTTCTTCTCCCTTCTCATTCCCTTGCTTTCTTTCTTCTCATGCTTTTGCCTTCTCCTCTCTCCTAATTCTTTTGCCTTCTCCCAATCAGAGAGCCTGAATCCAGTCTTTCATTTACTAAAATTACGTCATCAAAGCTTTGATAGTTACTAATAATATTTTTAGAAATCCTTAAATTTACATAAATTTTATGAAACCTGGATCATTAGTTTCAAGCCCTGCTTCCTTAAAACAGAAAGTAAACACAAAGCAAAAGCACATTCCCTTATCGCTTTTCCACAGCCTGTTCTTCACGGGGAGCTGGGCACGGCTCTCGTGGTTTCCTGGTACAGCAGATAGCAGTGTTTAGTAACTATGTTCCTGTGTGAACAGAAAGGTGACAGACTACTACTTTAAAAGGATTTCTTACAAAGTTTAACAATGTAAGCGAGTAAAGCAGCTAGCTTTCGCTAATATCTCTCTGGGCATTGTCATCTTCAATGCTTCAAGTAACCAAAGTACTAACGTTTCGTATGCTTATATATCATCTGCTAATTCTCTAATCTCATCCTAGCAATCCCATGGCTTCATATACTTTCCTTCTAATACTACCTATTTCTAGATCATATACAAGCCTTTCTCCTATTACATAAATCCAACTATCATTTGCTTGTATTTTATAGATTCCTTCTTTTCCTAGCCATGACTTTTCTTCTTGAGACCACTTTTAACTCTCTATCCTCGATGTCCCCAAGTTCACCCTGGCTGATTAGTACAACAGTCATTAGACCAGAGGGTGTACATATTCTCTCATAATTCCAAATTCAGCACCACGTGTGGCGTGAATTCTTTCTGCATAGGACCATGCAGACTTTTATGGCCTTTGGGGTTGTGTTGTCTACGTCCTTTCTCATGACCCATGAGAAGGTTTGTTCCTCATCTTCCTCAGCCTCATGACCACCTTCATTACTCAATCCTGAGAACTGCACCTGTTACATCTGCTATGACCTGATTAGTCTGGTTAATGGGAGAAGTGTTTTCCACAGAACAAGACTGAAAGTCAAGCAGTAGAGACAGCAGATCAGTCTCAAGCCAAGAGCAGTCATCACGGTGGGGATCAAAGACCTGGCAATGCTCCAGGGGCAGGAACTGGCTCTCACAGCTCCCCTTACTTAGCCATGCCAGACCTGGTGTGTGTGTGTGTGTGTGTGTGTGTGTGTGTGTGTGTGTGTGTGTGTGTGCATAAAAATGCCTTCCCTATAAGATACATGCTATTTAAGATCTTATCACAGAAAAAAAATGATTTAATGAAACAAACATTTATAGATGATGGATAGAACTGAAGAAACAGGAAGAAATGTGTCTTAGTTAACTTTATGTTTTTTCAATAGACCATCATTACCAAAAGCAAGTCAAGGAAGAAAAGTTAATTTTTCTTATTGTTCCAAATGAGAGTTAAAAGTGGGGGGAGTAAAGAATATGGAAGTAGGTGGCAGAAGAGAAACAAAGGATTATCTTTCTGTGATCACACAGGAAGGAGACAGAACTGGAAGTGGACCAAGGGCTATCCACTTTCTATGGTTTCCCAAGTGCCATGCTTCCTACAGCAAGGTCTCACCTCTGCAACCTCCTCAAACACTGCTACCAGCTGGGGACCAAGTGTTCAAATACCCAAGCTTATGAAGGAGATTCTCATTCAAATCATCATAAAATGCTAATTCGTCCAAGCACTGGAAAATCTAGAATCCTGAACCATTCTTACTCCTGAACATGGAATGTGAGGGAATAGTGATCCAAGACTCACCAGAAGCTGTGGAAATGAGGCCAGAAGGCAGCAGCTGTATTCTTAAGGAACACAGTGTCTTAGTTAGGGTTTTATTGCTGTGAACAGACACCATGACCAAGGCAAGTCTTATAAATAACAACATTTAATTGGGGCTGGCTTACAGGTTCAGAGGTTCAGTCCATTATGATCAAGACAAGAGTATGGCAGCATCCAGGCAGGCATGGTGCTAGAGGAGCTGAGAGTTAAACATCTTCATCCAAAGGAAACCAGGAGCAAACTAAACATCCTCAGGCAGCTAGGAGGAGTGTCTCCAAGCCCACCCCTGAGTGACACACTTCCTCCAACAAGGCCACACCTTCTACTAGTGCCACCCCCTGGGCTAAGCATATGCAAACCATCACATCTCCCCAGTCCCCATAGGCTTGTTCAAACACACGAGTCTATGGGGGCCGTACCTAAACATAGCAAAATGAAAAGTACATTTATTCCAACTTACAGAGTCCCCATAGTTTGTAGCAGTATTAACAATTTTAAAAGTTCAAAGTCTCTTCTGAGATCCATCCAATCACTTAACTGTAATCCTTGAATTAAGTCAGGCAACCATCTGGGCAAACTCCAAATTCTGCCATCTCCATGCCTGATGTCAAAGCAGTCTTCAGAATTTCAACTCCTTTTTCATCTTTTTTGACGGCAACAAACTTCTTTCTCCTGGGCTGGTTCCACTCCCTGTTAGCAGCTTTCCTTGGTAGGTATCCCACCGCTCTGGCATCTTAAACATCTGTGGGTCTCCAAGGCACCTTCAATGATACAGCTTTTAGTTTCAATGTCTGGGATCCACAGAAGACATTCTGGGCTCCTCCAAGGGCTGGCTTCACTTCTCCAGCTCTGCCCTCTGTAGCACTTCAAGCTCAGGTTGATCCACTACATCTTTGCTGTTCTTGACGATCAACCCATGGTACTAGCATCTCAAATATACTGAGGTTTTCTGTTGCAACTAGGCTTCACCAATAGTATCTCATAGGCTCCCTTCATGGTGCCAAGCCTTATATCCTTTGCATGACCCCTTCAATCCTGGATTGTCAACTACAACTGAGGCTGCACTTTCACCAATGGCCTTCCATGGCCTCTCACAGTGCCAAGCCTCAGCTGTTCTCCATGATGCCTTCATGCCTTCAAAACCAGTACCACCTGGGTGATTCTTACACATTACCAAGTACAGCTGCAGCATGAGGTACAACCTGGGCTATCTCTGGAACACAGTTTTTGTCCTCTCAGAAAATACTTCCCTGAAGATTTCACCTCAGCAATGCCTGCCTCTTCTTAATCACCACTAATTTTTTAGCTCCGGCTAACCAGCAACAGTTGTTCCAGTGGTCTCCTTCTCTTAAATATAAGGCCAGAGCCACAGGGCTGAAGCTGCCAAGTTCTGCTGCTTGCAGAAGTTGGTACATTTCCCCCTTGTTCCATTACATTATCACTAGATTCCTCTTTTCAAACTCCTTCACTACCTAAGCTTGGCTGTCCTGGATCTTTCTCTATAGATTGACCTTGAATTTAGAGATCTGTATGCCAGTATCTTGTGATTCAAGGTGTGTACCGCCACACCTGGATTTAAGCTTTTCTTCACCTAGAACTTGCTCTGTTCTAGGCTGACCTTGAATTTAGAGACCTGCCTGCGGGTCTTTGACTCCTGGGATTAAAGGTTTGTACTAAATTTCCTAGAGCTAATTTAGCTGGGTTGGGTCTTGCCATAAGGTCCTTACTTCCTTAATTCAATTTAAAATTCTTGAACACAGGATTCAGCTCCATTTCACTTCCTGGTGTCCCTTTAATACTCCAACCATTTATTTTGTATCATTCCTTTCTCAACTTGCTCCTTTTCATTAAAATGATCTTCATAAGGGTGAGCTTTAATAACCACACAACAGAATTTACACTAGGCTGTGTTGAGACTTCAATTTTCAAAGCAATTAATCTAAATCTCTTCATCTTAAACTCAAGCAGACTTTTTGGACAAGGGCAAAAAGCAGCCATGTTCTTCACCAAAATACAACAAAACCAGTCTTTTGGCCACAAACTAAAATTCTCCACTGAAGACTTGCCTTGGTCATGGTGTCTGTTAATAGCAATAAAACCTTAATTAAGACAGAAGTTGGTACCAGGGACTGGGGTATTGCTGTGATAGGCCTGACCATGCTTTTGCTTCATCATCTGGTGGTTTGCTCCAGTGGATACTAACCATTGCCAGTCTGTCTAAGTCTTGCTTATATCCTGCCAAGATATAATTTATGACTCATCTTTGCAACCAACTTCCAAAGAAGTCATTTCATGTTGTGTACAAATATGATCTCTCTCACACTGTTACAAAATTACCTCAGATCTTAATGTTCTTTATAGGAAGTCAGAAAGTAGATTCTGAGCTATTGGATGTAAATAGTAAAAGACTCTTTACAACCATATTTAGTAATAAGACATCTTGTTAAAGTGACTTACTTTCCTAGTGGAAACAAGTACAGCCTGAACTAAGCTCCTGGGTTAGTTTACTTCAATGCATATTTTCTCACCCAATACATATCTTCTATTACCTCTCTTTAAACCAGGGAACAAAGAGTAACTAAATATGAGGCATGTATGGTTTCTTATACTTTCCAGAGTCTAATTCTCCATCCTCTTTCTTGCTCTATGCCCCAAAAAGCTATATCTCTGAGAATCCAGCCAACTAGTCCCCTCAACCACTCACTCACCTTTGGCAGAATTTAACCCAATGGCAAACTCTATCAAGAGGCAGCATGGCAGATGGAAAAGGCATCAGGGTGTTTCAACCTACATGCCTTGATGCATTCCTGTGATAATTACTTTGACCATCTAAGAATATAGCTCTGATTAAATGCCCTGCTTTCTTTACACCCACCTCCACACATATCTAAAGATACCATATTTCCTTGCCTCTTTGGTCCTATGGAGAGTCTTTCTAGTATTGATAATTCCTGAGTATCCTAACATTCCTAATGATTCCTTAAATTTACCTGCAACAGTATGAAATTACGTCATTTGGTAGCCTTTAAGTCATATCTTCTTGTATCCAGTTTGACTAACATAGTTGTAGAAGACATTCTTTGTGTCCATAAAACTGATGGTGTAGTGGGGTATACAGATATTAATATGTCATAACTGAGAAATACAACAAGGCATCTGACCTACACTATAGTGCCCAGGAAGGATGTTTCTTCCAGTGTTAAAGACCAGGTGACCAGGAGTAGAGAAAAATGTACCTGTATTTATATTTTGGCAAATAGAATCCTCTATGTGTTTTTAACAAAAACTATAAAAAGTACTTGAGAAACTTGAAAAATGAAATTGATTTTTCATTTTTTGAATAAATTCTGCTACCACCTTTTATTTTAAAAGGGGTGTAAGGGTATCTTATAATAATACGCTTCTTATTTATTGTGAATATTTGAAACAATTCATAATACCTAATTAATGTCCAGTTAAATTTTACAAATTTATTTACTTATAAACACTGTTTATTATTTCTAATTCAGAAAGCAAAGTCACATCAGCCTACATAATAAACAAGATAACATTCTGTGTGTATAATAACATGTGGAAATAACAGTTTAAATATTCTTTGTATGTTCTATAAGTAAAATATTCTATTACTTTGATTTTATTGATTTTTATACAGTAAATTTTATTTGCCTAATTCTACCTCTCATGCTTTCAGTTTAATTTAGTTACTGCTTATAAACTGTGATACATTAGGAAGAGTGTAGATAGGATCATTCCCTGTAGCTCAGGGTGAACTTGAACTCAGGTCAACTCTCTTCCCTCAGCCTCCAAAGTGACTGGATTACAGATCTATACCACAATGACAGAGTCATATTTTTTTTAAATCAGCTTATTATTACCAACTAGATATTTTCATTTCTATCACATGCTTATTTCTTAAATTCCATTTATTTTTCACACATGTGCACATGATCAGATACATACGAGGAAAATGAAAAGCCATATTAGAATAGGGGATAACATTTAAAATGTAAATAAATAAAATAACCAATAAAAAGTATGAGAAAAGACAATCCTATGCCCAAACGATCCAAAATTAGCAGTGCAAACAAAATATAATTTTAATCTATCTCATTCTAAAAAACATGCAAAGTTACTGTAGGGAAATCTTACTGATGTTATAAAAACATAGTGGAAGTGACTATAAGTATAATATTTAGTCATTAACATATTAAAATAATCACAATGAAAAATGTCTGTTTATAAATCCTCTTCTCACTAGTAGGTTTTCCCTTTTTTTTCTTAAAATTGCTCTACTCTGAATAAAAATGACTTTTTTCTATTTAAATTAATTTATTCAAATATGCTCATTTCCACTGAATTGGCTTCTAAGTTTTATTTTGATGGACTTTCGAAATGATGTCATTTCTCAGAGACATGCAGTTGAGGAATGGAATCTGTTGGCAGGTTTTGATAAGAGCCAGGAGATATTGCCACACATAGCTGCAGGGTATGCCTTGTCCATGAAGAAGGGGTTGGTAGCTGGTCATGGCACTCACAATGCTTTGGATATTTTCAAAGCTCTAGTCCATCAGTTTGAAATAATTGTTTGAAAGCCTCGGCCGTTATATGTTTAGACATTATTTGAACAATGAAATTTTGTGTAAATTAAGCCCAGTCATTTTTTTGTATTTTACACTTATTTTACAAAGCCCTCAATTTATTTATTATTCATTCATTAATTTATTTACTCGAGTATGTGTGTGTGTGTGTGTGTGTGTGTGTGTGTGTGTGTGTGTGTGTGCACATGCATTACATCAATTTGTAATAGTCAGAGAACAACGTGAGGTTATTGATTCTTTCATTCAAGAATGTGGGGTTCAGGAATCACATGTTTTAACCTACTGAGCCATCATGTTTGTGAGGCCCTGTGCAGGCTTTCCTGATGAAGATAATCAGTAGTTAATCTGATTGAATTCTCCAACTTCAGACAAAATATTTTTTCCAAGTGAGATTGTTGAGAAATATTTTTAATGATTATCCCAGCTCAGGAAGTATAGCATGTGTAAGAGTGTATTTCATTATATTTAAAATACAAAAATATAAGATATAATTCTGAAGTTTTCAATCCAGCTTAAAAGTGAGGGGAACTGGGTTCTGGTCACAGAGCTAACATGAACAATTTGTAAAGCCAAAATTCAATTATCATATATACATATGTTTTTACCAATCTGTCATTTCTAAATTGGAAAAACATATTTTCTTCAGTGTATTTCACAAGAAACTTATTAAGGCACACGAGTTGAATTATATTAAATACTTGTAGCTTATCAAAAGAAGAAACCCAACAAACCAATTCATAATTATCCAATACTATCCTACCAGACATGAAAGACCTTCCTAAATCCTAAGAACAGTGACTATAGTTGGCGAGAAAAAAATGGAAACTCTGAACTAGATGAAAGTAAATAAAGATATCACTTTATCATTTGAATCATTTTAATTCTTCCACATATAACTGTAAGAAGCAAAGCCTGAAGTAGACATTGGACTTGAGTTTAATGTACAGCATTTCAATAGCTCAGACAGATGACAATGAACTATATACACTTTTTTTCATCCATTTCTAGGTTTTTGCGATATCTTGATAGTAGAATGTATGTGACTTTAGTTATTGATTGAGAACAGATCTGGTGGGAAAAGGATATTAATTATCTTAGATACTAGATTGGTAAAAGATATCCTTAAAATCACAAAACTACTAAATGTTTTGCTGAATGTACTTAAGATGCAAGATCCAGCCTTCTTAAAATAGTGTCCAGATCACCCACTAAAGCCAAAATAGGATTCACCTAGCCTCATGATGTTGAATTTAGAAAGGTGACATCCTTGATGAGGACCTTCAAAGTCTTTTTCCTTTTTACTATTAGGAAGCTAAAGTAACGAGATAAATATGCACAGAGTGGTAGAGAATAATGTCACAGATATGGCTAAAGAAACAAAGCACAGAACAGTGAATACAGCGTGCTCCCCAGTATAAAAGCAATATATGCAAATGCATTCATAAGCTTACTATGGAGAGATACAGAAAAATGTGCAACATGAGGTGGGAAGAAAATAATTGTATTTTTTTGCTCTGAAATCTACATTTTCTGACAAACACATAGAGCCAATTCACTTTTATGTTGATTACTGTGTGCTTGCTGCTGGTTTCTTTATCTTTTTTTGCTGTTAATAGATCTGTGCTTTCATATTCAAAGTGAGGGTCTTATAGATCAAATACAGGTGTATAGCCCCCTTTAGTTCAGTCTATCTCCATTTTAGGTAATTGTATATTTATACTCAATGACTAATGTTGGGTTTAACAAAATCAACAATGGTATATTTTTTTGTCACATATTTCCTTCTGTCTACTTTGAAATCTTTCCTATTATTTCAAAAGTGATTATCTGGTGGTTGATTATTGAATGTGAATTTTTTGTTTTAGAGTTTTTTTAAAGGTGTTTGAGGCTTGCATGCATCAAGTACATTGATAGAATTTTATTCCTTGCCTCATTCACTAGGCCTACATATACTGATTTTACAGACAAAGAAAAGAAAGCACATTGTAATTACAAAGTAGTATTGCAGAATTAGAATTCAAACCCAGATTTTTCTAATTCCCAGGTTTGCTTTGTGAGCTTAGGGGAATATTGGAAAATCTTTCAGTCTTTCATTCAATCACCTATCTATGAAGGGGACATCATATAAAACAGAAGTTAAATGTACATTAAATGACTGAATATCCATGTAGATATAATGGGTAAGTAAAGACATCAAATATAATAGAGTGTGAAAATTTGGTGAAAAACTAAAGAATAAGATACTGCATATCACCCTTTCTAAGAAAGAATATCAAGATAATGATGAAAAGTTTAAGACAGCCTGCTAATAATGATGTCACTAGATGCAAATTTTTTCAATGGTTTATAAAGCATGAGCATCTGATTGAATTGAAACAATGCAGTGCTTGAAAATTGTAATTAAAGACAGGTTTCAAAGCTTTATATTTCATAGGTCCCCAACAATCTCCAAAATTTCTTCAAAACAACCTTAGACTTATGTAAAAGTGAGCTTAATATAAGAATGCATTCTGGAACAGGTACCATTCCCCCTACTTCTACAGCATTATCAAGAAAGAAATAGCTAGGACAAACAATTAGAGGGAAAGGATGCTCCTCAAATGTATATAGGTATACTGGCCTCCTGCAAAGTCTAACATAACCTATGCATGTACTGAAATGAAATGGCACTATTTATTAGACAATTGAAACTGATTTTATCATCAGGAAATTATAATTTTGTTAATGTGATGTTAGTAGCATTTAATAAAATCTCTGCTTTCAAGAATGCAGTTTGCTGAATTTTGTCCATTCAAAAGCATAGTACCACCACTACTATCAAAGGAGCAGACCTTGTCTTTTGACATACCCTCTCTTTTGACCCTAAGCATGCTGAATGCTGAACTGCATTTTTTTTAGTGTAGAATAGTTTCTTCATGACATGGAGAGGTGGGTTGAGAGGGTAGTAGAAGGAGAGAGAGAGAGAGAGAGAGAGAGAGAGAGAGAGAGAGAGAGAGAGGAGAGAGAGAGGAGGAGGAGGAGGAGGAGGAGGAGAAGAAGAAGGAGAGAAGAGAAGTAGAGTAGAGCCACATGGGCACATGGAAATAGAGTAGAGGAAGGAATGGGGAGAGAGCAGAGAACAAGAGCAAGAAGACAAGAGAAAGAGAGAGCAGCGGAGAGAGCAAGCAGCCCAGCATGGTAATTTTGCTTTCTCTAAACTTTATATAAACATAACCATATAAAGCAAACAGTTGTGTTTGATTGGTTCCCCCCCCACCGCATAATTTTAAACTTCATGAATGTTGCTATGCGTAATACTGATCAGTATTCTATGTTTATGCATATAATCACAATAATCACAAAATTGGTTATTTAGTCCCCAAGTGACAGAAATTTCAACAATGATTCTATATCACTCACATATATATTTTGCAAGGACAAATCTGCCCATTTCTCTTGAATGAATATCTATGAATAGAATTACTGAGTCATAGAGAACAATGTGCTTACCCTATATAAAGTGAGGTCCTACTATGTTATTAATAATGCACCACAGTTTCTCTTGGTGAATATCCTTGCCAATAAGGTACTGCATTTCTCATGGATGCACATACCATACATATCATTTGCATGTTCATTTATCCAGAATATGTTTGAATAAAGAAGGGGCTGTACTTCCAATCTGAGCCTTTCCTATTGGCAAAAGAATGGACTGACTTACATAGTACATTCTGTTTTATTAATGAGTCTTTCATGAATATGGAAGTCCCTTGCAGTACTAGATTAGATTATCGCATAGCTTTGAAAAGTTCTGAAAATAAGAGGATATACTACATATAGTGTGCATTTATCATATTCATCTACCTTTTATTGCCAACCCATGGCACCCTTCCTACTACCTAGCAATCCCAACTTACTTTCAGATTTTTTTAAAAGTTTCCACCTATGAGAGAGAACATATGGCAGTTGTCTTTCTCTTGGTAATTTTGTTCACTAGTTCCTTTCATTTTGCTGAAAGTGGCAGGATTTCATTTTTCTTTAGTGCCAAATATTCCACTCTGTATATCTACCATATTTGCTTCAGCCACACATTTTAGGCTAATTATGTATCTTAGCTATTGTGCACAATGTCACAACAAACATGGACATGCAGACATCTCTTTTGTATGTTGACTTCTTTTTCTTCACATATATGCCCAAGAGTAGGACAGCTGGGGCAGATTGTCATCCTATTTTTACTTTTCTGAAGAAGTTCCATAATTTTCATAGACATTTAGCTAATTTGCATTCCCAGAAAGAGTGAATCTTTGCCTGAACCAATATCTTGACATGTTTTTCTTTTATTTCTTTCTAGTGGTTTCAGGTCTTATAGTAAAGTTTTGATCCATTTTCAGTTGGCTTTTCCATGAGGTGAGAGATGGGGGTCAAATTTACATTATCTACATAGGATACCTAGTTTTCCCAGAAACATTTATAAAGGTGACCATCCTTTCTTTGGTGAATGTTTTTGGCCTCTTTGGTGAGTCAGTTAGCTTTCAGTGGGTAGGCTTATTTTTTCCTGAGGTCTCTATTAAGTTTTATTTTCCTGGTACCTGCTTTTATTCTATTATGTTTGGGCTGCCATGAATAAGTACCATATCTTGATATTATGTCAGATTCTTGTAGCTTGGTTTTTTTTTGGCTCGAGTGTTTTTTTTTTTTTTATTCATTTTAGTTATTTATGAACGTTTGTCTTCATATGAGCTTAAAGATTTTTTCACCCTAGTTCTCTGAAGAATGTCATGTATCTTTAGATGAGAATTTCTTTGAATTTATAGATTACTTTGGGCAACCTGGTCACCTGAAAATATTCATATGTGCTTTTTTATTTGTATATTTGTCTGAATCTCCTTCAAGAAACAACATACTAAGCTGGGAATGCAGTTGAGTGGTAGACTACTTGTCTTATGTGGCCAAAGCCCTTGGCTCAGTCCCTATAACAATAGATATACAACAGAACCCCTATGCCAGCAAAGATTTACACACAAACTGAAAGGGAAAGGATGGAAAATTAGATTCTAAGCAAATAGAATCTGAAGGAATATAAAACACACATACACACACATATTTTTTATACATACTTTTTTACATGTAGAGTTGGAAATAAAGCAAGAAGAGATCAGGACAATTCATCAAAACACATAAAATTATAAATCTAAATATAAAAATACATATAATAAAATTAACATTCTTGGGGAGAAAGTGAGAGATGGACTTTCATATAATAAAATTGGTGAAATTCAATATCTTATTCTTACCCACAGACAGACTAAGTACATTTCAAGACTAAAAAAATAAAGTAAAATAAAACAAAATAAAATCAAGAACAAAACATCAAGTTTAGAGACATCCATAAAACATTCTGCTCAAGGGTGAAAGAAAAGATCTCTGCACTGAATATTAAAAATAAGTCAATCATTCATTGATAATCTATCATCTTGACTATATACAATGATCAAGCTGGTTTAGTTTCAGGCAGGCAAGAATAGTTCAACACATGCCAATTTATAAATATAATAAATCACACAAATAAAAAAATAAAGATTATATCATCCTCTTAACAGGGATAGAAATATGTTAATAAAATCCACAAATCCAAAGGCACCAGCATGTTGAGCAAGAAAAATAAAAGTATCTTTTCTAAGATGAAAAACAAGACAAAGTCATTTACTGCTACTTTAACCAATGCATACATAGACCTTCCTTAAACAATGGAACTAGGTTGCTCCCTTTAGTAATCACTTAATGAAGCACCCCCCTTTATTCAAAATACCTAGGGACACAGTGTAGGAACTAAAAGCCATTGATTAGTGGAATAGACTGGCACTGTGACCACCAGGATGTTGTTTCCTACTTTACTCACTTATGCTGATGAATGGCTCCTGCTGGCCTGAAGTTGATCTGCCTTCTCTTCTATTTTACTTTCAATCTCTCTTTCTGGTGAATATACTTCCCCCATTACTCAGTGTTGCAGTAAATATTAAAAAATAATAACTGGTTTATCTCTTTACTAACCCTGAGGTCTCACTCCTCAGGCCCGACCCTGATACGGAGCCACTTGCACCTCTGGCACTTGATCTGAGCCACCACCACGGCCCAACTTGTTCGTGTAACTTTCTTCCCATGGCGGTTTGCTACCATCTGTTCTCTGCCTCTGTCCTGGAGGGTTTCTGTACCCCAAAACCCCACAAACACAACTCTACAGCCTGATAGCTTTTCATACAGGTTTATATATTCAACGCTCAATCCACAAACCCTCTACACAACAAGATTGCATCAAATAGACAAAGATACAAACTGCCCTTCTATATGAGATATTAGACTGGTAAAATCCTTAATGATCATAGATTTCTAACACTAATCAATCCCACCTGTGTCTAGCTGGTCCTTGGGAAGCTCCAGGTTGCCAAGACCTCTCCTCCTCCTCTGACTTCCTCTGACTTCCTCAGACCTCTCAGCCCTCTCTACCTCCCTCATGCTGCCCAGTCACTGGCTTTCCTTTATTTTACTAATTAATAGGGGAAGGTTCAGTTGGAGCCACTTTACTAGGCAGCTGTTCTTAGGGAAGTGGAATTAACATTAAAATACAAACAACTTCAGGATAATCTACAACTCAGAGCTAACTGAGCCATAATAAATAAAACAGATGCTGTTCTCAAAAATGAGGAATGAATGTGGTCAGGAAGCTGGGGAGGTCAATGAGCAGTCCTTCCACTTGGCCTTTAGGGCCATGGGAAAGAAGATAGAAAACCTAACTACAGAGGTCATAAAAGCCTATATGGTCCTTTGTAGAAAGTGTTTCTTGTGAGAACTGGCCTTGAACTATAAGGATTAGAAGATACAAGTACTCTCTGGTCCAATGACCGCTGCATTAATTAGCCAAGGTGACCTTGGGGACACCAAGCACAGAGAATTAAAGTAGTCTCAAGAAGAAAAGGAAAGGAGGTAATCTATAAAATATAAGCAAATGATAGATGGACTTATTTTATAGAAGAAAAGCTTTTACATGTTCTAGAAATAAATAATATTGGGAGGAAAAAGAATGTGAGGGAAGAGGTCAAAACCACAAGAAGGGAGAAAGTGAAAGAACGATAAGGGAGAAGGAAGAAAGCAGAAGGAAGAATCATGAGAATACTCCAGTAAAGAGAAAGCACTTGAACTAACAGCTTCCATCTGCTATGGACTCTGAGTCAGTGCCATTCCCATTTCTTCCTTGCTCAGGACCCTCCCCAAGGTGAAGGTGGACCTCAGCAGCATTGGGTATAATCATAACAAGGCAAACCTTCACTCCTGAGTGACGCTTTGGAGAAATTTGTCCACTTAACATCTTACACTGTGAATATTGATTATGGATGCGAATAAGATGAGATTAATTATGGGAAGGGACATATACAGTTAAGAAACGGTTATATATTTGTGTGTATGTATGAGTAGAGAACAACCCAAACCTCTACCCTAACAACCAACTCCTCACTTTGAAGAGTAAAAAGTTGTCAAAGGACACTGATTCCTTGCCCTAGGGCCCTCGCCTCTGCAGGTAATTACTCCCAGAAGTTTCTTGAGATTTGAGTTCCCAAAATAACCCCAGAAGGTCCGGATGACCTCTGTGGAATGTTTCAACGCCCTAGATGTGCCCCGGGTGCACTGATAAAAAATGTATGATTCTTCCCCTTTGAATTTCCTCATTGTCCCCTTTGACTTTCCTCATTGCCCCCTTTGAATTTCCTCATTCCCCCTGTCCTCCCCCTCCTTTGTGATTTTTGCCTTTATAAGCCCGTTACAAGTTCAGGCCGGGGTCGAACTCCTCTACCCCTGCGTGGTGTATGATTCTGGACCCCAGCATGCTGGCCTGAGATCTCATTCTGTTTCACTTTCAATAAACTTCCTCGTGCGATTGCAGCAAGTCTGGTCTCGGTGCCTTGCTGGGTGCGCGCCTCTCCTGAGATTTGAGTGAAGGTCTCCCTTCGGAGGTCTTTCAACTTCAATTGTTTTATTTTTGTTTTTTTTGTTTTTTTTTTTTTTTGTTTTTTGAGTCCCATTAAAGGAAGACAAATCATAATGACCCTTGGGCACCGTCACTCAGGTGGTCTGCTACTCTTCACTGTATCCTATTCTCTATGTTTGCTTTGAATCATGTTCCTCTGCCACTTTAAATCTGTGTGATCTTCCATTTCATTCTAAAATAAGAGGACAAAAATCTGAGAAAACCTAGCTCAGACCCTATTCCACTTCAACATGTATATTCTAGTGGGATTTATATTTTCACATGCCATCCTGGTCATTATCTTTCTTCAACTTTTAGGTAAAGAATTTCCTTAAGTATTTTTTGTAGGAGTGATATGGTGGTCATGGATCTCCCCACTTTGGCTTATATTTTGGAAGATTCTCGATCCTTTCTTCTTTCCTTTCCCCCTCACACTCCCCCTCTCTTTTGCTGCGTGTGTGTGTGTGTGTGTGTGTGTGTGTGTGTGTCTTTCAATTTCAAATCATAACTTTGTCAGGTACATTAATAACAGTTTTCAGATTTATTTTTTTCATGATTTGAAATAATCTCTTCATGCCAAGCCTAAGAAATACATGAATCCAATGAACTTTCTCTTCAAAGTTAACTTAGGATGTTTTTCTAGATTGGACATTTTATTCTCTTTTTAAGAGTTTGATTATAGATGGTGAGATATTTTCTGGTTGTGTCTCTCAGAAATTATAAAGTCATGGGCATCTATTTCTTTCCCATGATTAATAGTATGTTTTAAATCATATTTTTCCCTTCATTTATGCCCGTGATACAAGAGTTTGATACTTTAATAATCAAGAAATTAAACGATATTGTTTAATGGAGGATGTGAAATTGATGCCAAATAAGCTTGTTCTTTAATCACGACAATGTGTGTTTTTCCCTCTAGGCCAGTCCTGTTTCTAAGGTGTAAAAGGACCACGTTACAGTGTAAGAAACTCCACATCCGTGTGTTTCCATTCACATTTTGTATCAGTTTATGTATACCATTTTATAAAAAAAAAAAGAAAAAAAAGGAGTACTATAAAATATCTATCTTCTTAATAAAAAATTAATGTCATAAGTGAACAAAATGTGTAAATAAATAAATGAATGAATGATTTTGTTACACTTTTCCTTTTTTCTTCACATTAGAATGTGATACCAAAAGATATGGTCCATACCTTCTTTATTCCCATTGATTCAGTATAATGGTGAGGCTTTCAAATGTGCTGCCTCATCTGATACACAAAGTCTTTCAATTCAAAGATCCGTTCTCTACAAAATGTCTTTGCTGAACTTTTAATTCCTATCCCGATTTCATTTAATTATTTATTTTCTTTGGATCTCGTGGAGTTGCTTGGGAAAAAAAAAATCTTTCTTTGGAGTCCCCTGTCAGTTATGCCAGCCACTTTGATAGCTTTAAAATCTGTTACTGGCATTCTGTTCTGTAGGAAGTGTTACATTATTTTTAATGTTCCTGTGGTCTTACATTGGGGGTTGTATGTCTAACATAATGGACATGTCTAAAATTTCATGGGTAACATTCTTAGGAAGAAGCTTTCTTCTAAAGACATGCCAGGTTATATTAGCTTTATTCTTAGTTTGGGGCTGTAATATCATCTCCCTGTGGCTCTTCTGCATTGATTCCAGGAGGTACATGGTTGAGTATCAAACACATACTGTATAAGATAAGAAGGATCCATTGTCTCTATGGGTCACACAAGGGTGGAGCCCCTCTGTGATGGCTAATCTTCATTGTCAACAGGACTGGATCTTGAATCAACCAGGAGGCAAGCCTGGGGATGCCCCTATGAAAAATATCCTTGCTTTGGTTAAGTGTTGTGAGAAGGGTTTTATGACATGTGGGTGTACCTTCCAGTGGCAGCCCAAATATAAGGCGGTCCAAAGGGAAAGCTCCCAACCCTTTCCTGCTTCCCTTTGCTTCTCACTGGCAGGTTCCTGTACTCTGCTGTTGTGAGATGCTGCTGCTCTCTCCACCCTTCGCTGACTCAGCTGCTTCTTTGGCCTCAGTCTGGGCCAATGACCAGTAATCCCCTAGCAATTCTCTAGGTCTTTAGTGTTAGAATGGGATTTGTGGGGTACCCAGCTTGGTGGACTTTGTAGCTCTTGGCTTTTATGATCTCCACTGTGAAGACAGCCACTGCTGGCCCACTCACACCGTGTCATGAACACCAATCTAATAAAACCCTTTTTAATATATATCCATTCTGCCGGTTCCATGCTTCTAAAGAACTCTAATACACTGATATTCAATTTTAAACCAAGATTAAGAAAGTATGTTGTAGGCAAAGCCATGCAAGGTATTGATGATGGAGGTAATAATCTTATGGGCACAAGTATTCCTATATTCTGATGACTCCAAAATGTATAAATATTCATATAAGTATAGCTTAGACAACGAAGACTTTTAAACCATTAATGTCTTTTCAGAAATAAGTGTTCATGAAGCATCATTCTGATGACTTCCTGTCTGATATTTTAGGGAAGGCACACTTAACTCTTTTCTGAGCTGTTAGGGAGTAACTACCTGTAGCATTTCTTGATGCGATTATCTAAGTCTTTATCAATCAGTACATCCGAGAGATATACTGCCAAGGGAGCAGAATTCGGTGACAGATTGCAAGCTTTTATTACCAGCAACAGTGTTTGGCTGTGGAGAGTTTCCTTAAGTAAACTGGCAAAGGACTGAGGTTTTTTTTTTTTTTTTTTTTTTTTTTTTTTGATACAAGTTTTCTGTTCACCTGTTTTGTTGGCCCTATGAGCTAAGCAGTATTCATTTGTATGTAATGGTTTTAGACTATAGACCATGAGCACACAATGTGTTCAAAAGTTGGATCTTGAGGAAACAATTCACTGAATGACAAAACGAAAATTGCTGAAAATACTGAAAAGAAACCTTTCAACTTGTTGACATTTACTGGGTTGAAGTTATCTTTATGGCATCTGTGTAGAAAACTATGTATATAGGGTTTTTACTAAATCAAGTGTTCTTAAGATCTGAGCAAATTATGTCTCGGCAAATGGATAGTAGTTAAAAATAAGTTTTCCCTATTAGCTTATGAAAGTTTAAAAAAAAACCACTTTGCCAGGATCCACTATTAGTATGTTAGTTTGATCAACATTAGTACATGTGTTTGGAAGTAAACTAAGCATTTCCTTGAAAATACGGTTGTTTTTAAGTTAGACATTCACAAATTTAGATTGGCCTTCCTTCAAATCCTATTCTTGGTTTGAATAAACTCTTCTCTGTCTGTTTCTTGATGGAGCAGAGCACAATGTGAGAGTCTAAATTCCCTGCTCATTCTCATGTGGTTTGGAGTCATTCTGTTTCATTGTGGCAGGCAGAGAGGAGATGAACTCAGCTATTTCCAGCAACATCAGTTATTAAAACCACAGGTGAAAGCCACCAGATGACAATTCTTAGATTTATAACAGAATTCATTCAGGCCATACTTTCAAGTTTCTCCTTACCTTTGCTCAGGCACAATAAATATCCCAAGACTTGGTGTTGCCCAGTCTGGTCTATCCACATGGTATGATCGGCAGATTTCCATTGTAGGCATGGAATTCCATTGAGCCAAGTATCCACCAAAAAAAAAAAAAAAAAAAAAACACCAAAAAACAAAAAACAAACCCCCCCCCCCAAAAAAACCCAAAAAGTAACAACAAACAAACAGAAAAAACCTCACTTCACAGAAAAGAAGTACAGCATTGGGCCAGGTGCAGTGTCTAAGTGTCACATGTGTTATTTAAATGAAGCTAGCCAATGGAGGTCATATGTAAATCAGTAGCTCAGGAGATAATCTGCAATGGTGGGTGGTCCTTCTTCACATCTTTATTTGAAGATGTATCTGTTTCTCCTGTCCTTATCTTTCAAGTTCTATTCCTACTCTAACTACCTTTCAGTTCGATGGACTCAACTCCCTATGTTCTTGCCAAATGTACTACATAAATTGGTACTTTCAAAATCTGATATGCTATACAATGGATGTTTACTTTGAATGTTTTATCTCTAACCAGACACCAATATCTCAAATACTTAATTGATTTGGTAAATAATTATAACCATGGAATTTTAATACACATGATTATGATACTGATACCCATAGCAAACTAGTCACTTTTTAACATACAATTCTGTATAGCGTATCACCTGCGTTCTTCCTACATCCTTACACAATCTCCCTGTTCATGGATGTAGGTAAGCATTGAGGTCTATATCGTACATTAATAACAGTTTTCAGATTTATTTTTTTCATGATTTGAAATAATCTCTTCATGCCAAGCCTAAGAAATACATGAATCTAATGAACTTTCTCTTCAAAGTTAACTTAGTATGTTTTTCTAGATTGGACATTTTATTCTCTTTTTAAGAGTTTGATTATAGATGGTGAGATATTTTCTGGTTGTCTCTCAGAAATTATAAAGTCATGGGCATCTATGTCTTTCCCATGATTAAGAGTATGTTTTAAATCATATTTTTAAATCATAAATTAAATCATAAATGGCTTGAGATTGCTTTGCTCACATGTTAAACACTCCCATTGGATTGATCCCAGGAGCTCCAAACGGTACTTTGTACATTCAGGTACTGGCGAATGTATTTTAAATTAGATTTTCTTTCTGCTTTCTGGAGTGCAAGTTTTTCAGTTTCTATGTTGGGAAAAAGGTAAAAAGTGGAACAGGAGGCGGAGGCCATGTAATCTTTCTGATCCAACGAGGAGAGCTGCAAACCTCAAGAGTGTACAGGTGTCAACGTTTTGTTTTTGTTTTTAGGGAGGGTAAATATTTCTTGAAGTTGACGAAGAAAGGCGAGAGGCCAAATCCCCTTTCCAGGGCAGTGTTTCAAAAATCTTGGAACTTGTGAACTTGAATTTAATACCCAGACCACCCCATCCCCTCAAGCACTTTAACAAGGACCATGCCCTTCCTGTAGCAGCTTCACTGCCCTTACTTAGGTGGTTAAGTTGTGCCTAAACTTTTTTTTCTTTTTATTTTAATCCCGAGCTGCATATTAATGTAACAGAAAATGGGTTCTGGGACTACCCACCCTCTACGCCCTTTAGCAAAGTGCTGAAGGGACAGTAGGCATAGTCACGGTCAGGCAGTGCAGCAAACACCCGATCGAGGACCGCGCCTGTGTGTAGGTCCAGCCGCCAAGGGCCCGGCGTCTGTGGTTACTGCACGCACGCGCACTGAACCCAGAATGAGGGTCGCGGCCCTGATCAGGTAACGAGGAGTGGGGCCACCTCTTTACTCCAGCTGAAGGCTATATTCTGACGCAGCCACTCTAGGAACCTCCGGAGCCACTTCTTGGGGCGCCGCGTGGGCGGATCGGCGCCACGGCCACCGGAAGAGGCGGGGCGATCTGCAGCCCTGGGCTCACTGGCCCCGGTGTGCACCCCTCCTCTCTGGCGTCTCAGCAAAGCTGAACCCGGACCCTCCTCTGACTCGGGCGCATGGCCACCACGCCTGCTGGACTTTATTTGCCTTGAACCTTGAGAGCTGCTGTTAACTTCATTTGTTTGCAGTTTTTTTCCTTTATAGTTCCCTTCAATCTTACAGATCATTCCTAGTCTGTTGCTGACCTGATCCCTCACTCTCTTTTCTCACATCCCTAGCTTGCAGGGATGGCCATAGGACCGACTCCTAGATGGCTTGAGATTGCTTTGCTCACATGTTAAACACTCCCATTGGATTTCCCTCCTGGTTGAGTGGAAAATATGCTAGGTTTATGCTAGATGCTTTGGATTGAAGTTGCTTTAGATACAACGAGTTTGCCAACGAATTTGGGATACTGTGGGCAGCCCAAGTCATATTCCAAAAGTAGTTTGAACTCTATCGTAACTTACTTAAAAGTCCAGATACTGTAACTGATAAGTGTAGCTGTTCCTGATTTGTCTCAGTGCTTTAAAGTGAGTAGGGACATAGCAATATTAGTTTGAAACCCTTAAATGTATTGTTTCTTGAGATTTAGACCTCAGAAAAGTATATGTGCCACTACATTGCTAAAGTCTCTTTTTGTTAGCACAGTGAAGCATGCATAAACACTTCTGGTTTAATCCCCTAGGTCAAAATAGTTGACAGTATTTTACTAGAGACTCTTGGTAAGTCTCATTTCAGTTTCTCAGTATTGTCAGAAAAATGCCAGATCTGTTGATTCCGTGCTATTTTAAGGAGATAAAAAGCCACGATAATTTAATAAACTTTATACATAAAGGGATACTAAAGCTAACCATCATTTGGTGAAGAGAGAAAAATTAAAAGTAGGCCAGGAAGGAAGGTAGTGATGAAAATGAGTTTACCAAAGCTCAGCAGGATTGTAAAACACGTGAAACTGGAGAGGGGAAAGTTGTCAGTGGCGGGTGTTCAGCAAAATGCTTAGTGGGTAGGAATAAAGAGGTGCTCTTTGAGAAATTTTACAGTTTTTAAGAACTGTGTATTAGGAAATAAGTGCACAGAACAGATATATGTGCTTACATAGACTGTGTATAGTTGTATAGAACATGTCCATATATTTACACTTTAGTTTGATAAATATGTGTGCATTCTATACATGTATGCATACATTTGAATTTGTGTGTACAGCAATTAATTGTATTATAATTAATATAATTGTGTATAATTGTATTTACAGGACAAAATGAAACATATTCTTATATATTATTAAGTCAAAGGCTAAAGTACCTCAAAAAATTGCACTGTTAAGTGCAAGCTTGAAGATTATTTAGGCAAGCTATTTTAAATTTATATTGAAGCATATAAACCCAAATATATTGTGATTACATTGTCTACCTTCAGATCCCTCTGCCCTGAGTGCTTTGTCTAGTCTCAGAGAAGATGTGCCTAATCTCATTGAAACTTGATATGCCAAGGCTGACTGATATCCATAGTATATCTTTTCTGAAAAGAAGGGGTGGGGTGGTGGGTGTGGAGCTCATATTTAAAGAGTTGACATAGTTTAAACCATAAAGTTAATAAGTGATTAATTTAAGACATTGTTAATGAGGGACATAGTAAGAGGATCCAATAGAGAAAGTTATGAAGATCTGTGTAGGTGCATACCTGAAAAGAGGAGTCCTGGCCTTTATAATACACTCCTTTGCTGTTTGCATTCTCTTCCTCCTAAGGAATCCTGCAGTTCTGTTGTCTAGGCAGCAATGGCTGAAGTACTGAGTATGCTAAGGCTTGACTATTGATGTATGTCAGCATTTGGGTTTTCATTGTATAGCATTTAGAATCAAGTATATCATAGTCTATTATACAATTTGGATTCAGATTTTATATCTGAGTTTCATCCTTTGATGGGTATTGGTAGCCAAATGGCTAGGTTTCATGTAGTTATAACAGATTTAAAAGTGTTTTACTTTTTGTTATGCATGTATATATGCACACCACTTTCTTGGTTATGGAAACCATAAGAAGGTATTGGATCTCCTGGAACTGAAGGTACAAATGGGTGTGAGCTGCCACGTGAGTGCTTGATATTGAAGACTGGTCCTCTGGAAGGACAGCCAGTGATTTTAACTACTGAGACATCTCTGTAGCCCCTAGATTTTTTTTTTTTAATTAAGGACTTTTACCTAAGAAATATATAAAATAAGTGCTTAGGATATCATTCTGAATCATGATGTGCATTGTGATCATGTGCTCAGTGTTTATCCTACTTACAAACGTGTGTCTTATTGCACTGTAATTGTGAAACAACCCCCTCATGGACTGTGAGAAGCTGAGGAAGAATGTGTTTGATTTTGATGTCCAGCGATTCTGTGTTTAATGGTGACCAGAGGCCTGGCATTCATACCCTTTTCTCCACTGCCTTGTTTTACAGTGGTGGGAAGGACAGCTGTTACAACATGATGCAGTGCATTGCAGAGGGGCATCAAATTGTTGCATTAGCAAATCTAAGACCAGATGAAAACCTAGGTAAGTGTATGTGTTTTCTTCTTTTCTTTTCTTTTCTTTTCTTTTCTTTTCTTTCTTTCTTTCTTGATCATTCTCTAAATGGTTGCAACTCAACTTCATTATTTCAGGTTGGCAAGAAACAGTCTGCTCCGTTGGTTCTTGGCTTACAATATATAATTGCCACTATTAAAAAAGATGTCCTTAGCTCTCTGAGATGTCTTGGACTATGCGCGGCTGCTCCTTGCACCCTCCCATAGATGATGAGCCTCTTGAGAAGAGAGGTGGTACCTTGGACTTTCCTGTGGGTGCTCCTCGGCTCTTTAAGCTCCGTACCTGTATAGTAGGTGCTCACTAACAGTGTACTGACAGACCAGCGAGTATTGAACTCGTTTGAATTAGCCAGTTTACTTCTGTGGGATATTTGAACAATTCTGAAGGTGATTTGGAAAGATAGAAATTGGGAGTATTTAGAGAAATAAAGAAAATGGGCTTACAAAATCACGTGGGGTTATTTATACTTTAGGATTTTATGCTGGGCTCTGGTGATCATGAGCTAGGGTTTAGAAGTAAACATTTTCTGAAAAGGACTCTAGTCCTAACTGAAATATGTAAGACTACTGCTGCTTTTATTGTTAAAAAGCAAAATCGGTTACAGATTATGCTGTACTGGTGAGACCCTGTCTGTCCCTTACATTAAGTTGGGCAAGTGAGTCTTAATCTGACTTGAGAATTCTCAGTACTAAAAATGAAATAAAACAAACAAAACCAAAATAAAAAACCCTTATGTTCATAGGGTATGTGCTGAATATGTAGTTATTTTCCTCCTTGAATTGGTCTAGCTTTCAATTTCAGTATTAGTTTATTGTGATAAGACCATTATTGTATAACTTCCAATGTGTTCATTTTACTGGCAAAGACAGTAAAATAAAAAAACATGTATATCTTTTAAATTATACTTATTAATAAATGAGGACATTTATTAGATTATTATTAGTATGAAAAATCTGGGAATATCATCTGACACTGTGTAAGTGGTGTGGAAGACAATAGATGGACAGGGCTGTGTAATAGTGATTTAAAGTCAGCAGGATGTTAGAACTGTTGAATGAATTACTGAATGATTTTTTTCCCCCCTCTTTAAATGCACTGAAAGGAACCTCACTGAGGAATGCATGGCTCCATTGACGAGCAAAGCAGGGTCTAATGTATTCACAGCATATCATGATTTTCACAATATGGGTTTTCAGTAGGTACTCTGGGAAAGAATTTATTCCCATCAATGAGATAATGTGCAGTTGTCATAAACTGTACAGAGCCATCCCTTTAAGTCTATAGTAGGAGCTTTGTGGTATGTTAATTGCCGTGCTCTAGGCAACAGTGGAGCCTTTTGGTTTTGTTTGCTTTTACACCAGTTGCTGCTGTGTAGCTTCCACTAATGAAGTTATATTGTGGTAAGGACTCCATGGAGCCCTAATGAAAATATATCAGGTTTTAAAGCCATTATACTGTTTCGTAGTTGTAGTAATTTCAGGATGTTTCTTGTTATGAAGCTCAAGTTTCTTTGAATAAATTTATTTGACCAATATCCTTTAGTGAAAATACAGTCAATACTAACACTAACTTGGTAGGAAGGAAGAGTGAAAGTTTTTAAGGTGCTTTGACTAATTCTCTGTTTCATGAAGTGTAGACATATAGTAATGATGGGAGTATTGTTTTTGTAGGAAGCCAGGCCGCTGTGGAGGTCAGGAATGTGATGAGACCAAATGGGGTAGCAGATGATGATGTCACTGGTTGTTGAAAGACATTTGCACTGCTGTTTATTCCCTTTGATTGAACGTTTCCATATTTGAAAACATACATTTTAACGTCTATTATTTTGTAACTTAACATACTGCCAACAGACTCAGTAGCACTCCATATATCCTGTGTCTTCTTTGCATGAAATATAAGTGGTGTAAAGGTCTTTGGAGAGGTAATTCATGCTCTGTTCCCTTATGGGAGGAACTGAAAGCATATCAGTCTATGAAAATTTCAACAGAATCATCTCTTAAAATTATTTACCGACATACTTTTAAAACTTATTTGACATGTGATCTTTTATCCCATCTTTTAAATGTTAATATCTTATAGGATTCATATTCTGGAGAGCACACTTTGGAAAATATATGCCATTTTATTACATGACTGTAATATAATTCTTTTTACAAATGATTTCATAATGAATGCTTTACTTATAATAATATGTGTAAAATTTTGAGAGAGCTGATGATTGTATCATTTATTAGATTCAGTTATATTTCAAAACATTTGTAACTGTTCTAACAAACATTGAAGTTACAGGTATATGCTTTGTTGATGTGTTGATTATAAAACATACCAATTATATTTATTTTTTCTGCCAAATATGTATCACTGACTAAGCATATATTTATTTAAGAAAACTTTTTATTAAAAACATAGATGATTTTGAATAACCTGAATGATATGTAATACAGTTTCTCACTGAATAAACTAATTAAAATTTTATTGGATACATTACATTTATTTTTTAAGTGTATGTAATTTAAAAACATAAATGAATTGTTGAGAATTAGAAACACATTATTAGAGTTGAACTGAACTAAATTTATCTATGGACAATGTGTAATGCTTTTTTATTATTTCACTTATAAAAGCAGGGAGATTATGGTTAAGTTCTTAAGCTTTCAGTTGTTCTTCAAGTAGTTAAATCTACTTCTTAAGGTCTGTTTGTTTTGCTCTTTGTTAATAATTATCTTTAACTATTTCAGTGGAGTCAGATGAACTGGATAGCTACATGTATCAGACAGTGGGTCACCGTGCCATTGACTTGTATGCCGAAGCAATGGCTCTGCCCCTGTACCGCAGAACCATCAGAGGAAGGAGCTTGGAGACAGGAAGAATGTATACCAAATGTGAAGGTGATGAGGTTGAAGATCTCTATGAACTATTGAAACTAGTTAAGGTATGCAGAGTGACTACGTCGTCCTTTTTGAACATTGAAATTTTTGCTCTAGTTATTTAATATTAAATAACTTGCAAATTTTCATAGCCCAGCTATTCTTTGAGAGAGTAATTTAACTTTTGGGTGGAAGGTAACAAAAAACTTCTTAGTATGCTTTTATATTAGACTATATAAAATGTCTATTTTTTATGTCTAGGCCTGTCACATAATTTTTTAATATTTTTTAATTTTATGTGTATGTGTTTTGCCTGCATGTATGTATGTACACCATGGGCATATCTGGCACCTACAAAAGCCAGAGAAGGGAATTAGAGCTATATATGGTTGTACACCACCATGTAGGTGCTGGGTACCAATGTTCTTAACTGCTTAGCCCCCTTGTCCAGTAATATTTTTTTATCTTCAGGATAGTGGAAATAAATATCATTTGATCTTTTTAAATTAACATATTATATTTTGAATCACTACTAAACAAATCGATGAGTCCTGTTTTTTTTTTTTTATATTACATTTTCTCATGCAAAAATAAAACAAGGGCCAGAATAACAGCCTGGCTGATATTGTAGAGTACTGTGAGAAGCAATGAAGTTATGCCAAGTTGATAATGCCTGATAGTAAGAGGGGATGTACGCCAAATGGACCACAGTGATGGTTATGTGATGGTCATGTGGTAGTCAGATGGTTAAGGTTAGGCAGACTGGAGACCAATCTTATGAATCGATTATGCCATTGTATGTCGTATTTTGTTGTCCTTCATTCACAAATAGTTTCAGCACACAAAATTTCAGAGAGATGTGAGCTCATCTCTCTAGTAGATACTACACTCAGGAAATGTTAACAGAGATTATATTGAATAATTAATTATTCTTGCCTTTTCATTAATAATCAACTTCTTGGGGACAGTTTGGTATTCTTCCCTAATTACAAGTGTTTATTCAGCAGCTATACAAACTTCATATAACACATTTGGATGATGATGTTAAGTCTGTGTGTACTGCAAATCTTAGTATTTTTACAGAAGGAAAGGTTTCATCCTTTCCTGTACTACTGTGTCTCCTCACTCTTTTAGAGAATTCAGCTCTTTTCTGAGTATTATAGTGAACATTTATAATCTCAAATAATTGATGCTAGTCTGAGTTTTATACTGATTGATAACTTTGATTAAGAAAAACACCAGATACTAAGTGTAGTGGCTATTTCTGGTTGTCAACTTGAATATATCTGGCATGAACTACAATCCAGAATTGGGAGGCCCACTTTTGATCTTGATCTTGAGGCATAGAGGCTAAGAATCTTAGGAAACTAAGGCAAGGAGATCACTGAACTCAAGTCATCTGGGACAAGCAAGTCCCAGATCCAGTTGTGGTAGCACACACCTTTAATCTGGGACACACCTTCAGTTGGAGACATTGGAACAAGAAAGGCTCTCTCTCTCAGTCGGCTTCCCTTGTGGGGTTTTGTCTGCCTGCCCTGTGGGACTGAGCTTCTGCTAGATGCTTGGACTTCACCGGTGCTGCTGGCCATTGTTCAGGAATTGGACTACAGACTATAAGTCACCAATAAATACCTTGCTATATAGAAATTATTCGTAAGTGCTGTGACTCTAGAGAACCTGGACTAATACACTAAGTATGCTTAAAGTTGCTTAATTAAAACAGTTTCTGTTTTGCATGTCAGAACATTTTTATCTTAAAAAGAAGCATAGGGTACTATTGTTTTGTAACGAGCTATTTAGTTAGCATCTGAAGTAGATACTTTGCAGAGGCTTTCATTGGAAGTTGCATGTCCATTATGACTACTGTGTTTCTAAGCTAGGGGGAAGGAAAAGGCTTGCTTCCAGTGATTCTCCCTCCAGAAGGCTGCAGTTCACATTGTTTATTGGAGATGTAGAAACTGAATACAGATCTTGTATGTTTATATTTATTTTTAAATATATACTGAAGCTGAATATTAACATTTCAGTATATATATCAATATTATAAAATGGTGGAACTTGCACTAGAAATAATTGGGTTGCTTAAAAATCACAAATGTGGTAACTTTGGAGAAACCCTGTGATAATACCATTCATCCAGGAAAGGGAACGATAATAAATTACTAATCAGTTTAATTAAAAGTGAGCAGATTAATAGTAATTAAGAAGAAATCCCCTTTCTCTCCATGCTGTCTTGGGAGAAATGGATGCTTTGCCATTATCTTCCTAGTAACCGTCAATTATGACATAAATTAATGCTAATGTTAAATCTTGACAAGTTCTGCTTTGGAATTTCATACATGATAATTATAACTATAGTTGAAAGAGATGTTATCAAGTTGTCTGGGACTAAATAGTTCCTTCTTTTCCTGTGTAAAAATATTAATTTTACTATAGGATATTTTAAAGATATCAATATCAGAAATATATTACTTTTATGAAATAAATTGTATAACTAGGCTTTTAGAATTAAATCTATTTGTAAAACTTTGGTGCAAAAATTCCAGTAGAGGTCTCATATATTCTAATAAATAACAATAATTATGGAAAAAAACTAACTTAGGCTATAATTTTAAAGTTTGTTTCAACTTGCTGTAAGCAAAAGAACTGTAGTTTAATCTTTTGAGTGTTAATTCAGTAATGGAAGCCTCTGGACTTTGTTTTCATTCTTTCTTCCTAACAGGCTATACTTTTTTGTATGTGTTACATCTGTCTTTTGTTTTTATAGACATTTTGTCTAGGTTGTACTTTATTTTGCATATAATTCAATTTTTCTAGGTAGCAAAGTCTTAGAATTATAACCTTCAGGACATTTAGAGCTACACATTTTCTGTTTGTCGAAGTGAGGAAAACAAACAGAAATGTAGTAACCCATCGTATCTCTTCAGTTACCAGATATCTGTGAATCTGAACTGTGTATCAGAAGCTGTTTGTAACATATTTGGTTTTATGACTTGTCTTTTGTCTCCTAGTATTAAAATGTAACTTTGACTCTTTTCTAGTTTAATATGGTATAGCTTATCTTTCCTAAAATGACTCATATGTAAGTTTTTGTTTAAAGTGTAAACAGTGAAATAGTTATTAAATGATATAAATTAGCACCATTTTTCTATAGATTCATATTTATGGATCAATGTATTTTTCTCTTTCTTTATTGGTTTGGCGCAGTTTTCTTTCTAGATATCTGCTTTCCTCTCACTGTCCCATTTCAGTGGAACCTTTCTAAAGACATTTCCTAATGTCAGATCCTTTTAGATTCTTACTTTGAAATGTTTGTATTTTGCGACACATATTTTACTGAACATTGAATGTGTTTCCTGTGACTTTTCCATAATTGTTTAGTGATGAAACATCTCTTTGAAAGATTTTTCTTGGTTGATGACAGTCTTCTAGTCTAAGTGAAAACCATTTATAATAGGGTAGTCCTTTAGCTGTAGTGACTGGATCAGGAATGGTTTGACCCTAACAGAACAGAGCCAATGGCGATTGATAGTAGGCAAGCTCTTCCACTTGCCTGCAAAAATATATCACTAGGACCTAGATATTTAACATCCCTTTGTCTCTTGCCTTTTTTTTAAAGGGAAATACTTAATGTCAAATATGTCAGAGAAAACTATCAGAGCCGGTGGACTTACAGTATAAGGATGGCGCTGAGAGTCCTCTTTCATTACATGTGACAATTCTTTCCTTTTAAATTCCTTCATGCCTTTTCCCCTCATGAAACCAGTTGGTCAGAAATTACACCTTGTAGACTGAATTGTTAACTAACTTCTATTTTCCCAATATTTTTATTTCTGGGTCATTTGTAAAGACCACATGTCCTTTGGTGGAACAGAAAGGGCCTGAACTCCTCATAATTTCTCTTTGTCATGTGTATGGTCTGTGTGTGGGGGGAGGTGTGCAGAAGTTGATATTAGATATCATCTTTAATGGCTTCTCTTTCTTATTTTTTGACACTGAATCTTTGACCTTGCCTGGTGCTCACTAATTGGACAGAATATAGAATACCTGGCTAGCAGGTTCCAACACTCCTCCTCTTCTACATCCCCAGCGTTGGGAAGATGGGAAAGCTGCTATATCTGGCCGTTTACCTCCATGCTGGACATCAGACTCTGACAATGCTTGTGTCTGAATTCTTGCCACCAAGCACCACACCCACGGAGCAGTGTCCCCAGCCCCTGTGTCTTTTTGTTGTATGACTTTGATAGTGCTTCTGGAATCTCTTCTATTTTTCTGTTGAACTTTTTTAAAGTCATGGACTTCCAATAGCTAAGAACTTAATTCATTGATTTTTCTCTTTTTATAAAGATGATTTTCGTTTTTCTGTAGTAGCCACATTCCCTTCATGCTTCTTCACACATAAGGAAGAGATTTCAAATATTATCTGTTGCTCCCTCAACTATTACTGTTTCCTTTGTGTCTTTTTCTCATGTTGAATAAGGACAAGAAAAGTGAGCTCACTGGGAATATGTTGGTTTTAGTTTTTCCAGACTCGTGTCTGAAACTTGTAATCCTGGAGTTAAGGCTAGTGAGGCCTCACCTGGCTCCTTAGCCTCATTGTCTTCCAGGCAAAAATAGATCACCCTTTGTCTGCTGATTCAGCACTTACCATTCATCTTCTCTTTCTGGCTCCATCAAGAAGTGGAGGAAGTCACTCTCACAGTGCTGTCCTTTTCTTTTTATGAGAGATTGTACCTTTGTTTCATTTTAATAGAATTTCAGGAGTCAGTACCCTGTGTGAACTTAATTCTAATGAAATATATTGAACATGCTTCAGTAACTTCACTGTTGAGTTTCAGCTCTCCTCTTTGAACCATTGACGCTTCTCTTTATCCATTTTCTCATAGGTATCTCAAGTCAACTCAGCACTAACCTTAAATTCCTCGGTATACACATAAAACTTAAATATGCTAATTTATTGTTTTTTAAATAAAATATTTCCTATAGAAAGAAGGATAACTCAAATAATCACTTTCATTTTTACTAATTTTTATTGAAAAAATTATCACAATATATTATGATTATGGTTTCCCTTCCCCTAACTCTGCTGAGATCTTCCGCACCTCCTCTCACATTCCAATCCATACCCTTTCTGTCTTTCCTTATAAAACAAACAGGTATCTAAAGAATAGTAATGAAATAAAATAAAGCTAAAATAAACAGAAGAAAAGAGAAAAAAACATGAGAAACACTTATAGAGACACACACATTAGCACACACAGGAATCCCATAAAAACACAAAACTGGAAGCTATAATATTTACCAAAAGGACCTAGAAGGGCAAGACAAAATAAATGAATAAATACCCTGACAAAGAACCACAAATGATGTCATCTACCACTTAGTTTGTTTTGTGTTGGCCAATTACTGCTGAGCATGGAATCAGCCTTTAAGAATGGCTTCTGTCTCCAGTGAGACTCTTGGGGTTTCATTAGTGACTATTTGTTTCATTAATGCGTAGTGATCAATTGAAGATGGGTTCTGGATTAGGGATGAGGAAGAGCATGTGTTGGATTCCTCTCTGGGCACTGGGACCCCAGCTTGCACAGATTGTGAATGCTGCCACAGTTGTATGAGTGCATGTATGCATCCGTCCCACTGTGTTAACAAGGCCTTGTTTCCTTAATGTACCCTGTGCTCTCTGACTCTTATGGTCCTGATCCTTACCCTCTTCTTCAGCATGGTTTCCTGAGCCCCGAGAAGGTGGAATTTGATGGCAATACCCCGTTTAGGATAACGGAATATTCCAAGATCTCTCAGCCTCTGCATGGCATCTAGCTGTGGGCCCCCAATTAGTTCCCATCTACTTTAAAATGTTGTAATGATTTATTTACTTTTATTCTATATGCATTGGTGTTTTGCCTGCATGCATGTCTGTGTTAGGGTATCAGATCACATGGAACTGGAGTCATAGAGAGCCATGAGCTATCATTTGGGTGCTGTGAGTTGAACACCAGTACTGTGGAAGAGTAGCTAATGTTCTCAACTGCTAAGCCTTCTCTTCAACCCGGAGGAGGAAGCTTTTCTAATGATAGTTGAACAAGAGACTGATCTGTGACTATACTAGTAGTAGTCATTATATGGCTACATTCATTCAGCAGAACAGCAGTCTTTGTTTTTTCCTAGGTCCTTAGCCTATATGGTTTTAGGTTCTTGGCCTCTTGAGCAGTATCAGAATGGGGCCTATCTCATGGAGTGGGTCTTATATCCAATCAGATATTGGTTGGTTACTCCTTTGTGCCACTGTTACACCAGCATATCTTGTAGTCATTGTAGATTGAAGAGTTTGGTTTGGGGTTGGTGTTTACCTTTCACCTAGCTTGCAGAGTGCTCTCAGGCACCATGTACACGAGTCCATAGGGATGAAGGGTCTAGCTTGGCACCAACTTAACTTGTTCATGTTAAATGTTAACAGTAGGGCTTTACTGTTAGGTTTGGAGAGTAACCAATAGCTGTGGCAATCCCCTGGGTTGTTTGTGGGGGTGTTTCATGAACCCATGGCCAACAACTCAATTAGATGCAACCCATTCCCAGCACTGTAAGCTTCACCCAAGGCTGGAGGTTCTGTCTTTTCTGTTTAATCACTTAAAAAAAAATCTGTTGAAAATAGTATAAAGGTAAGTTCAGAAACACATAAAAATATGGGGCTTAATTAATTAATCAAATGCAGTGTTTTTGGTTTTTGTTTGTTTGTTTCCTGTTTCACTAATCTGTCAACTGTTCATTCAGTCAGGACTCCTGCTGTTAGGGGTTTGCTCCTATTTACATTGGTTCAATTCTTCTGGGAAAAGCTGTAGTCATCTTACATAGCATAAAGGAAAAAAAAATCAGTTTTGTTTCATTGGCCTGACAGCATCCTCAAGCCAGTTTCAGTTTCTAGACATTGATTTGATTTGACTGAGTGGCCTAGACCAGCCATTTCTGAGTACAAGGAAAGAAATGATTATTGAATTCTGTTAATATTGTCAAGGCGTAAGGAAATGAGGGGTCTTCCATTTAAATCAGGTTCTTGCTGGTGGTAGGATGGACTGTGGTAAGGGCACAAAGAACAGAGGTTTCCAGACTCTAGTAGGTTCCAGATGTGGGCATGTCGGGAGCCATGCAGGTGATTCTTCCTGGACTTGGCTCCCCTCCCCACTGCTCTCTTCTCTTTCTTCTCCCTTTATCTTCCTTTCTTTCTTATATATATATAATTAAAATGTTACCCATTGTCTCGACAGCCTTGAGTTTGCCATCTGAGATCTTCATATTTAGTTATTCACGATTTCCTGACTTTAACATTGTGGAAGTATGGTGAATGTAGCAAGTTGAAAACACACATCAGTTCCGTAAAAGCATTTCATATTTTTACATTTCATTTTTTTTTTGAAATTATCATCATGTACTCCATCACTGAAGTCAGAAACCACATCCCTCTACCAAATTTCCTTAGCTCCCCCTTTTACCTCAGCCACCACCATTAGATCTGTGCAACCCATCGCTAATACTTCAGTGAACCAAAAATCGACTCTTGAGCTTTGTTCTTACAGAGGCTGCCTGTCCCCGTGTTGTGCAGCGGTCTGCTAGTGTGTTATTCACGTGTGCTCCACCCAGCTCATCCATCACGTTACCTTCAGGCACACTGCATGCAAGCTTATGCTACCTCCTGTTAAGACTAAGCATTGGTTCCTGGGTTCCCACTAGTCTGAGTCTGTCATTCCCATATAAACCATTCCGACAAGCTATAATGAGTAGCCATTTTATTTAAATTAAAAAAATCCTGTGTTTATAACCTGTTGGGTTCTTGTTGTTGTTGATACTTTTCTGTTTTCCTGGAAGTTTAAGTTCCTGATGAACTTCATCCTTGGTGAAATCTTCTGTAATTTTTCTTAGTCCTCGTCTCTCAAGGCAACGAGTCTGTTTTTCTGTGTCCCCGAGCTTCTTACTGTGGTCATTTATTTCGCTGTACCCGCTGCTGCACGGCAGGACCTTCAGTGCCATGCGCAGCGCCCGCTCTTTCATGTTCATATCTTTAAATGCCTAGGAAAGGTTTGTTACACACAGGCTCATAAAAGATCGTTGAAAGGGTAGATGAGTAAAAAAATATATCAAATTATTTTTACTTCATGATTTATCTAACTCTGGAGGACCACAGTTGTATTTTATTTATGTGACATAAATCCAGTGAGAAATTTTAGCTTTTTTTGTTTATGTTTTTGTCTAGAAACGTAAGGGCCTGGACATCATACGAAAGCTTTGTTAGATAAGGCATCCTTGCATTTGCACTGCGATTAGATTAGTATCTGTACTGAGTTCCAACCGCAGAATATTTTGTACAAATGCTGAACAGACAATTTTTCCGAATATCTCACTGTTGAGAAACTTGCTTATAGTTAAAAACTACTCTGTGCGGCCTTTCACTTCAGACCCTGGGGCAAAGGGTCTAGAAACTTAAGTGGCTTTGAGGTAAGTCCAGAGTGTTTGAAATGGGAGAAATGTAATAAGGCTTCAAGATTTATAGGGAGGACCTAGACATGGTGCTAATTAAATAGGTACACATGGCTGTACACATGGCTCCAGGCTCCTCAGCACTACACAGCTTGTCTCAAGCCCTGTCAGTCCCCAAGATATTTGACATTAAGCCTGGCCCATTGGCACAATAAATGTGTTTCTAGTGTTGACTCTGGACTCCAGAGAGGAAGCACTGGGATAGCTGGCCATGTCACTGTCCTCCCAGGTGCAGTATGTGGCCTTTTCAGAAGATGAAGTCGCACATGTGTGAGGAAACGCACAATGGTCGAGCTGTTTGCAAAATAGATGTTGAATGACAGTTTTCAGTTGTTACAGTTGTTACCTTCTCGCTGGTCTAGACCAACTTACCTAATTCCTTCCTTCCTTCCTCCTGCCTTCCTCCTGCCTTCCTTCCTTCCTTTCTTCCTTTCCTTCTTTCTTTCTCCCTTTCTTCCTTCCTTTCCTTCTTTCTTTTTTAATTTCTGTTTTTGTTTTGTTTTGCTTTTGTTATTGCTTTCGGTGTTTTTTTTGTTTTTTTGTTTTTGTTTTTTGTTTTTTTTTTTTTTTTTTTTTTTTTTTTTTGTTTTTTTGTTATTTTGGTCTTTGAGACAGGGTCTTTGTAGTCCTGCCTGTCTACTCTCTAAGCAGGCCTAGAACTCAGAGACCCCTCTGCCTCTTCTTCCCAAACTCTGGGATTAAAGGTGTGGGCCACCACTACCCCATCTGACCCAGATTTTATATCTATATAGTTTTCCTAAATCTACAAAATCTACTCCTTTGTTTGGAGAAGTTTATTATGTCTCCTCAGTTGTGAACTGTCTCTACTTGTATTGTTGACAGTGTCTATACATTTTTTGTGAAACATACCTATATATTATTTTTAACTTTTCTTCATCCAGTGACCTTCTCAGGTTTTACCAATTGATTTTATTCCCTGTATTTCTTTCTTTATGTTCACTACCCTCTAGAGAGTTCTGTCCCATTGACTCTTTGCCCCTTTCCTGAATGTGTATGCATTTATTTTATGGCTAAACAATTTGTTGTTCTTGGCTTCTGGAATTGTGTCACCTAAGATGCTAGATTTATATTTATAGTCTTTTCATTTTTTCCACAGGTAATTTATTCTGTCGTTTTGTGTGGGATAGCTAGATCATAGGATAAGTCTACATACATTCCCAAAGATCTGCTTTAGCATCATAGAGCGGGTAAACTGAGGCAAGCAGCCAGTGGGTGCAATGCCTAGAGCTGCTGATGGGAGTCAGGCCAGATTCTGACTGAGGTAGCTGCCTATGGCAGCCAGTAATTTTTATAGGGCTTGGCATTTCCTGTGGCAAAGCAAAGCAAAACAAAAGAAACAAAAAGCAAACAAAAAACCCTAAACAAGAACAACAACAAAACAAACGAAAAGAAACCCTGTCAACTCTATTAACTCCTCAGAACCAGCAAGAAACAAAAGAGAAAATTTGTGGATACACATATGTTTACATATACACTGAGTGAGTGAAGCAAAAGGCAGACTCCAATAACCTTATACATACAAATGCCAACGTGTATACATATAGACAGACAGACATATGCATATTTACACATGAATGGCTGGAGCTTTGGCAAGCAGGCTCCTAGCATCTCACATATACACATACATACATACATACATACATATATACATACTTACTTACAAACACAGTTGGTGGGTGAGGAAAATTCTAAAACACACCAAGACAAGCTTTACATATATACATGCATATAGATTTGATGGATGGAACTAAGTTCCAATATACTCTCACACAAACTTTACATATATACATACATACTCATACATGTATACATATGTACAAGTTGATGGATGGAAGGAACTTTATTCTTTCTCCCATGACTTATATATCTCAGCAAAATCTTTCAAGCAGTATAAAATTACAATGTGATTACGCTCTATTTTTTTTTCTAGGTATTAGCTATGAAAAAAGAAAAAGCTGTCCCCCCATTACCTTTACAAGAAATAACATCACATAGTACAGGTAGAGAAAACAAATTATTCCTAAGAACTCACGAACATTCATAACTACGCAACTTGTTCTAGACTCACAAAGTGTGAGCAAGCAGTTTTTTCAACCAGTTTTTCTTACTGGCAGGCAGCAATTTACTGTTACAAAGAAAGGATTTATTATTTTATTATTTATCTTTAAAAGTAATCTTGAAGAATCACAGATCTACACTTTACTATAAAAATCAGTCATATCTGCCTTAAATCCTCAGAATGCTCATCTACTCATCAACAGTTCTGGACAAATCCGATCAGGAAGCTGAGGGGGAGACGGGTACAAGAAATCAAGCATCCCCCATCCCCCTCAGTGAGACACCTCAGCCAGTGCGGCCACTGTTCTTGTTCCCTGACCATGAAAGAGTCCCTACCTCAGTTATTAAGAGTATGCCTTCTGAACTTCAGATTGTTCCCTAAGATTTTCTACATCAGAGTCAGGAGCAAAAACATCTCAACCCAGCTTACTTAACAATTTTATTTTTCCCAATGCTTTCTGAAGGTGGTGGTCAGAGCTGACAATCCACATCTCTAAGTTCTTCCCTGGGGTGGTGATTGAATCTTTATCTGTTCCAGCAGCGATGCCTGAAAGAGACCTGGCATTGCTGTGAGTGTCAGAGAGACTGCCCAGTGAGGGGCTGGGAGCCCCCTTAAGAGTTTTCATACAGTACTTAGGTTAAGAGGAAAGTGAGAGCAGCAAGCAGAGCAGAACTCCATAACCGCATGGAGTCCTTGGGCTCACAGCTCCACTGCAGCGCACTAACCTCACTGGGGGGCCGGGTTCCAGGAGGTCTTCCTCCTGCGTAGCTTTCCACCACATATTTGTGCTCTGGAATTGAACCCGGAGCTCCATGTATGCAGGTTTGCACTCAGTTCCCTTTCAGTTTTTATTTTAATACTCCTTTCATTTACTTTATGGCCTAAGCAGGCTTTAAATTTGCAACCCTCCTGCTTTTGTCTCCCAAGTGTCATGAATTATATAGGACTGCGCTACTAGGCCCAACTAATTTAAATTTTTAGAGTAACTTCTTTAGTTTTTTTTCCACAATAGCTATACTCATTTCCATTTTGCCAACAGTGTATGTTTAATTCTTTCTATATCCTTATATTAGTTTTTAGTAATCGCTATTTTGACTTGTGCATAATATGTCACTGTAGTTTTATTTAACGTTTCTCTGATAGTTAATGATACTGAAAATGTTTTTCATACAGTTGCTGGCCATTTTTTTTTTAATTTCTTTTGAGAAGTATCTGAATAGTTTTAGAGTTGGATTATATGGATGGTGCATTTTGAGTTTCATATGTATACTAGCTGGCTAGGTGATTTGTTACTGAGTATTCCGTCTGTCTGGCTGTTGCTTTTCTTTGTTGTTGACTTTGCTTAGAGAAGCCTTACACTTGACGTCATTGCATTAGTCTGCTTTTGTTTTCATTTTAGGAGAACACAACAAAATAGCCTTAACAATGTCTCCCATGTTCTCCTTTGTGCTCGACTAGTAGGTTCATGGTTGCTTTTACTTACACATAGCTGCTTGATCCGTTCTGAGTTATTTATTGTCCATGGTGAGAGATAAGGGTCAGGTTTAATCTGCACTCGGCTTTTCTGTTTTCCCAGACCATTTATTGGGGAAGCTGTTTGTTCTTTCTCCAGTACATGTTTGTGGTGCCCTAGATAAGAATCAGTGCTATATAGATAAATGGGCTTATTTCTCAGCTCCTGTGCGCCTCTCCTTAGTGTTGTTGTGTTTTAATGACACACCAAAGTTTTAGGCTACCAAGATTGTGTCTTGCGTCCTAAAATCAAATGTAATGTGCCCAGCTTTGACCTTTTTTGCTAGATTTTCCTGGTGGTCCAAGGTCATTACTGCTGTCATATGAAGTCAAGGATTTCTTTATCTGTTTTTTTTTTTTTTAATAATTCCTGTATATGCAAGTTTCTTTCTTTATATTCTGTAATTTTCATTCTAGGATCTTTTGCTTCCTTAATTAAGTTTACGACTAAGTATTTGTTATAGTTTTTGTGAATACATTTCTTTACTTCCTTCTTGGCAATCTTATTGTATATTAGTGGCACAATTTTACATATTGACTTTTGTGTCTTGTAACATGATGACTTTATCAGTTCTGAAGAGTTTAATGGTAGAAACTTTAGATTTTCAGTATATAATACTATGCCATTTACAGATAGGAATAATTTCACTTCTCCTTTTCCATTTTTATGTCTTTAGTTTTTCCTTTTTTTCTCTTACTTGATCTAGCTAACTCTTTGATCACTGTATTTTATATATACACACATATAGTACTGTGCATTTATCTATATGCAGCTACATTGTCTGTGTGTATTCACATATATGTATTTCTTACTGCTAATAAATTCTTATAGTCAGGATTAAAATGACAACTAAGAAGAGATTACCTAAGGAGTGACAGACAGTTTTAGAGTTGCACCTTAACTTCAGAGTTTTCTGGCGGAGCTAATAGTAATGCAGAAAAGAGATTAGAGAGATGCAGTTCTGTAGGTAAATGCAGATGAAGACATCAGGCTGGCTGGAAGGTTATATGGGCAGTAAGCAGGCAAATGGCCATCACAGTAATGATGGGTGCACTTTGAAGGGAATAAATAGTAATTCAATAGTGACAAGAAGTCTGTAGAAGGTACATCTTAAATGCACAATCTCATAGCTAACTTGCACAGCTTTTACTGGATAATATTCATAATCAAAGTCAATTATATAGCCATATATTATAAATATTGTACTCTCAAGTTTTATGGCATTCTGTTTTCTCCTTAATCCCAGGCAGCATGGTTTACAATCTGCTTCATATGATTCTGGATTCATTTACTGAAGTTAATGGTAATAAATTTTTATCTTGGTAGTTCTTTTAATTGAATATTTAACAATCTCTATTAAAAAATATATGAAATATATATCACCTAAAATATTTTGTCTTTGTTTTTTAAAATAAATTGTGTAAATCCTCAAAAAGATAGCATGTAGATACCCGGTTCAATTTACTGTTGTAATTACATATAAAAGTTATTCATGGTTAAACTGTGCAGAATAAGGAGTCAATAGGTTTCATAGCCGTTGCGCATCATAACAGATGGAACCTGGATTTGGGCCTCTAAGTGAAACGCTGCCTTGGTCTGTATTTGTGATGTTTCTCTCATGGTTTACTGCCTATACTTTAGTATATAAATTCTGTGAAGTTTATTTTTCTTAAGTATGTCTAGTCACATTTCTCTCTTCGTAAAAATTATCTTTGCTACCGTGATGGTTAGGATTCCTGCAAATCAACTTCAAATTATCTTTCACCCTTAGCCATATTTCCTGTTTATTTAATGCTGCAAGTAACTTGAAAGGTTAAAGTTGTAGCTTTTTTTTCCTTATGAGACTCAACGCAGTTGTGGATTAGAAAGGATGTTATTTTGAACTTTGTTCATCTCGAATTCAGTCATTTTGTATGCAAAATGTCAATCCATCTTTCCTTCAAGAATAAGTATTATTGCCTCTTTAGAGTTTTCTGTTATTTTGTTTACATGGCTGTATAGCCTGCATTATATCCTTGTACAGCGCACATGCGAAGTGCCTGTGAAGGGCAGAAGATAGTGTTAGATGCTGTATGCCTAGACTCACAGATGATGTGAGATGCCATGTACGTGCTGGGAATTGACCAGCCACTGGAGAAAGCAGCCAGTGCGCTTAACCACTGAGCCCCAGGATGCCTCTGAAGGTCTCTAAAGCAAAGATGGTAGATTAGTGGTCTTAGTTTCCCCTTTCCTCTCATCTCCATTGCCAGTCTTGGGTCTTTTTATTCCCTTTATTTTTTAACTCTCAAAATGATGCATTAAAGTTTCGCGGGGTCACATTATTTCATAGCATACAGGGTTCCGCTACAATCATAATATTTAATAGCTGTTGTAAGTGAACACCAAGAAAACTTTAAGAATTATTACCTTTAGTAGTAAGTTATGCAAAAGAGAAAAGAATGATAGTTAATCAAGTTGTGGAAGAACATTTAATGATGGCATCATGTACTATGAATTGGGTCGAATTTATCCTGATTTATTCATCACCTATGGGTTTTGTCCCTCTGGAGTCTCCTTTAGACCCCTTCAATATGTAATTCAGCTTTCTAAGACATAGGACATTATGTCTTATGTGTTGTCTGTGAGTGTTCTGAGGCTTGGCCTATTCTCACGGGAAATAAGGTGAGGTGAACCCAAAGATGCCAGATGTCATAATTTGACTTTTTTCTAATGAACTTTATTTTTTCATGTTCTTTTAGAATTTAACTACATTATTATCTTTGAGAATTAACTACATTATCTGTAACAGTGAAGGAGTGTATTTTCATTCATTTGTAAAAAGTCTTAAGGAAGGAATTCCTTTTGAAAGTTAGGTGAACTGAGCTTAGGGGCCTTAATTGTTTTCTAAGACAATATAAAGAATATGAAAAATTATGTGAAAAGACCCACAAAGAAACCTTGACATGCTTGTTATGCAGAGATCACTGAACAACAGCAGAGCATCACAGCTCTTTGCAGTGTGCATGATGCATTTGTGTCCTGCTGCTCTGCACATAGATGTTAAATTTAAGTGGATGAATGGATGAACCTGTCTAATGATTTGACTTCGGACAAAGGTCAGTCCAAAGCCATCTCCTTAGATGTCAATAAAAGGATGTTGACAGATTAAAAAGAAACTATCAAACATCCATTTCCTTTTGTCTCTGGGGTATATGCCCAGCAGTGGAATAGCTGGATCTTTAGGTAGTACTACGTCCAATTTTCTGAGGAATCGCCAGACTGATTTCCAGAGTTGTTGTATTAGTTTATAACCCCACCAACAGTGGAGAAGTGTTCCTCTTTCTCCGCAACCTCGCCAGCATCTGCTGTCATCTGAGTTTTGGATCTTGGCCAATCTGACTGGTGTGAGATGGAATCTCAGGGTTGTTTTGATTTGCATTTCCCTGATGGCTAAGTATGTCGAGCACTTCCTTAAATGATTCTCAGCCATTCCATATTCCTCAATTGAGAACGTTTTTTTAGCTCTGTACCCCATTTTTTAATAGGGTTGTTTGATTCTCTGGTGTCTAGCTTTTTGAGTTCTTGGTATACCTTGGATATTAGGCCTCTATCTGATGTGGAGTTGGTAAAGATCTTTTTCCATTCTGTTGGTTGCTGTTTTGTTTTCTTGACAATGTCTTTAGCCTTACAGAAATTTTGCAATCTCATTAAGTCCCATTTAGTAATCTTTGACCTTAGAGCTTGAGCCATTGGTCTTTTGTTCAGAAAATTTTCTCCTGTGCCTGTGTGTTCTAAGGTTTTCCCTACTTTCTCATCTAATAGTTTCAGTGTATCTGGTTTTATGTGGAGATCTTTGATCCACTTACACTTGAGCTTTGTACAGGGAGATAAGAGAGGGTCTATTTTCATTCTTCTGCATGCTGAGTGCCAGTTAGACCATTACCATTTGTTGAATAGGGAAAACACTTTTTTTTAAATAGCTGTTTACATGCATCATTTATGCTTTTCTTCTAGCATGTGCAGCTATTTAAGTAAAGGATGTACTTACTATTAAAAAAAAAGTTTCTAAGGGTTGGGAAGAAGGCGACTTTTCATCATTTCAAAGATTAAAGCCAGTCATAATTTAGCTGCTTTACACATTTTTTTTTCTTGGTCTCTAGCAATTTTTGTGATTTTCTTAGGCCTCATTCAAATGCTTCTGACTTTGAAAGGCCATAAAACCTGAGCTTGATCATAGATATCTAGTAGTAGTTGGACTTGTGGCTTTCTGTGGAGAATATGGTTCTTTAAGATGGTGTTTCTCAATCTGAAAGTTAAGAGTGAATTTTATGCAGACTCTTGTACAAGTAAATTTGTGGGGAGTGACTTTTATGTTTTCATTTTAGTTCTAATAATAGTCATTCCTTTTTATAGTTTAAAACCATTAGTTTCAGAAAACCTTAGAACCCAGGAATATGATCTTTAATTGGGAATCAATCAGTGGTTCTCTGATTTTGTAGCACATAATATGTTGTATATCTGATGGTGAACAGCAGGCCCTGTAAAACTTACAGAAAGTGAAGATTTATTGTGTGGCCAGAACAGATGAGGATGCTATGGAAATGTCTAGAAAAACATGATCTTACGAAAACTATTAAAGAACAGTGTTTTAAGATTGTAGGTATGGAGTGATGGGGGCTAGTAAACGCGATGTTGGCTTAGACCTCTGGTCCCAGTATTGGGAGGCTTTGGCCAGGGGCTCACCATGAGGTGAGCATGAGCCTCAAAAGAACAAAGAAAAGAAGTAATGGAGCTACTGGTCTGGGGAGCTGGCTGTCAGAAAATAGACCTATGGAGTCGTATATTAGAGGGTGAGGGACAGTGATATAAAAGACGTCAGTCTTGATGTCCCCAAGGCTTTCCCCTTTCTGAGTCATTACATTGCTTTTGTGAGTAGTTATCCTGTTATGCCATACTTTATTATTTACACAAAGAGCATATTCTTTCTAGTCATCCATTACTTTGAACTAGAAATTCCTAATTTTCTGTTTTTGGCTATCCTAACCATGAAAAATAACCTAACTGTTCTATGTATGTTTTTTCTAGGAATGTTCTTAATGATTTTCGTCAATCACATAGTCAATTCTATCACAAGTTAAGGGTGAAATTTCTCTTAGAACTTAGTGTATATAAACATTTTGCCTTACTATAACTGTTGAGTATTTTCCATTACATTAACTCTATCAATCATTCAAATCTTTTCCTCTTTATATTGTGTATTGAAAAATCCACAGTGTTACCCCTAGAATCCTTACATTATCTCAATAGGTATATTATCTTCAGCTCGAAGATAAGTAAATTGAGGTACAAGTTAAGTAACTTGCCCAAGGTTATACAGCTAAAAGGTGATAGGACGTGCACTATGCTCGTGTTGGAATATATTTGTAGCAGCTCATCTACAATGTAATCCAATATGCTCTATAGATTGATGATGAAGAAGAGGTCAGTCATGTGACTTGGTAACAGGTACATGAGAACCTTAATCCAGTTATTGATATAATCTGTGTTGATCTCCTAGGCTTTCAGAGTAATTTCAGAGTAAAATTATTCCTCAAAGGATTTGTAGGGACTGATTGGGTATCAGTGTGCTGGTTCAAGATAAGATGTAGTAAGAATATATTTACAGTAGCTCCAATAAATAATTTTATATTATATATTTATTGAAACTATTAATAAAATTGTAGTCTTATACATTATGTTGCCAGTAATTTTAATTGTATGATTTATTTGTCTTTAATACATTTTACAAAAACCTATTGTTAAATATTTACATTTATCTTGATAGTTATTTATTTGTGTGTGTGTGTGTGTGTGTGTGTGTGTGTTCGAGCTCTGCAGTACACTGTTTCAAGTCAGAGGGCTATGGTTGGTGGACAATGTTTTACTTCTGCCATGTGGGTCCACGGATCAAACCCAGCTTGTCAGATCTTCCGGCAGTCCTGTTTTGTCTGACGACATACCCTGATAGCACTTTTTTTTTTGACATTTTACAAAACTGTGCCAGTTACAGTGATGCTCACCAGTAGGATACATTGGATACCCTGAGGAAGGAAGGTCAAGAGGTCCAAGGTAGCCTAGGCTACACCTTTTGAGCTAAAAACATGGCTCAGAGGCAGAGGTTTGCTTAGGATGCTTGCAGATTTGGGTTCAATTGGCATCCTCTATATTGGATTAACTAGTTGTTTTTCCTTATACTTGATACGCCTTTCCAGAATGGTGCATTTTATTAAGACCTTAATTCATGATAAAAAGCATGAAGATCTTATCCATCATTGATAGTTCTAGTTTTCTTCCTTGATTTCATTGATATCTCCAATAAGACAATTAACGTGCTAAAACGTGTTCACATCATTGTGCAATAAGAAAGTTTCCAAAGAAACAAGAAAACATTGCTTTTGATACTAGCTAGAGATTTTTTCTACGTACAGAAAGGAAAAGTAGTTTAGTGAGATAATGTTTGAAATTCCAAAAGAATTTGATTTTTTTTACATGAGATAAAAATGTACATCTGTAATATATATATATATGTATATGATATACATATATGATACACATGTACACATATTTTTATTAAGTTGTGCTCATATTATCAACCTTAACCAGGTCTTTACATGCTCATACTAATTGAGCATTTGATAGCGAACCCCTTGGCTGATTTGTTTGTTTTGCTATGTTGCAGCATGCATCTAATTGTGACGGGGTCTAAGAATATGAATAGGCATTTTACAAAGAAAGAATTTCATATGGAAAAAAAAAGTTTAGAACTACCAAGATGTTAGTCTTGAGAAATGGGTGCTATTATTGGTTTCTTGGAATACTGTAAATAGGCTCAAGTTTTCTAGAGGATAATTTAGCAGAACTCATCAGTCACAAATTGTGGTTCCAATTGGGAGATTTATTTTAAAGAAAGAAGATGTATACAACAATTGATAAATGACTGGTTGTCAAAATTATGATGTATCCATATGGTAGCATGCTGTATGGCATCAAGATTGAAGTTTCAAAAAAACCGTCTCTAATAGCAGAGTAAGGAAACACATCATCAATAGTTGGTGTAGGAGCATTTCTGTGAGGGTGCATTTCTATAGTGCCTGTAGAGAACAATACCGGAACCATGTGGTTCAAGTATCTAAATGAACAGTATTAACAATGTTTGTTTTTTCATTTTTGAACCTGTATTTTTGTCCTCTAACAGGCATTCTTTGCTTTGGGGCTTCTTTGTTGAACATTTGGCTGGTATTTTTAAATGTCCAGAATGATATGGGGGAAAGAAACCGTAATAACAACAGGATGTCAGCTATTCCATGTCTTCTGAAAGTCCAAGAGGAGGCTGTTTTCCTTCTGGAGCTGGTCTGTGGAAGCTGTGTTTAAGAGATTTTTGTTTTGTTTTCTGTGACAAATGACTGTCGTTTTCTAAACAAGAGAGCCAGTGTCCTAGTTAGGTGTGCGGAGTTATTTTCATACACTCAGCCCTGTTGTGTTAATACTGAATAAGCAGAGACAGCCTGGCTGGCTGTGAAGGGATGGTAAGCCAGCCTCAGGGCTTTTTCTGGCCAATCCTAACCCTCTGATTGCCGAGTTTTCCGAATTTCCCATTTCCAGGGCATCACTGGAGTGACCTTGCTTGCTCAATACATTGCTCTGAATCCTCAAGACTTTCACATGCATTTGGAAATGGGCAGCCAGGGATTGTTTACAGGACTCCAAATGAACTGTGCACTCACAGCAAGTTTGATAAACACACATTTCCTCCTTTTATCAGTGAGATTGCAGAATGTGAAGTATGGGTTTCCAGTTTTACTCATTCCTCTCAGCCCTCTTCCTGTTTAAAAATATAGACGTACTAATTGTACACTGACCTGTCCCTGCTTTTCATTCTGCTTACTGGTAGTTGACGGTTTATCCTGATGCTTACCTAGACATAGTTTGGAAAACTTGCAAAAATAAACTTTCCGTGTATTCAGCTTGAAGGAGATTCATCTCAAGTCATGTAATGTGAGCACTAATTAACGGTAATGACTGCTAATCACTTTGCTTTTTCTACTCCTTCAGGAGCACTGCTATTATCCAACGCAGTTAAGTGAACTGGTTGTATGTGAATCAACTGCGGCGTCCTCCTAGCAGCTACTGCTCAGAGTCAAGCTCTGCATGAATTAGAATTAACTAAAGTTGATTTTAATATGCCATGTTTGTAAAACAGTAAAGTGAAGTACTTTGTTAAAATTCTCACCACCAAAGGGCTATTGTCAGCTTGCTTTTGCAGTTATCCTTGTGGTAGATGGAGAAAACCATTCCAGGTACAATGTCCACAACTTGACACAGTCTGTCCTAGGTTTCTTTGAAAAGCAGTGTGGCTCATGGTCACAGCAGCACGTTGATTTTGTTAAAAGCATTTATTTTATCCAATCAGTGAAAAAACAATAGGCTCATGTTTAATATTTCTAAATTTGTTTATTGACTTCCTAGAGGATCTCCCAGATATTTAAAGTGATATAGTCCATTTCTATAACCTTGATTCATGGGATTGTATATTCTATATTCATTAAAAGGGGTTGCTTTGTTATATTTAGACCCTTATAAAAGCTTTCTGTTTATTTACACGCATTCAACATACCTACAAACTGCCTTGCCTCAGGAGAAGACTGAGTAAAACTCATAAATTAATAATTTAAGGGAGTAGTACTCAAGTAGCATTGTGGTTAAGCTAATAAGTTAAGGCCTCAGAGTCAGTACCAGCAAGTTTAACAATGCTTTACTTTTGACTTTTATTGGCTGAAAATAACTTGTTAAACTGGGGCTTTTGTACTAAAATGAAATCTTCATGCCGTCTAAATCCCCTTCCCCTCTTCTTGATTTACAAGCAGGTTGACTTATTATTGTAGAATTCTTAACACTTTTACAGTTCTGTGCTTTGATTTCAGAGAAGGTGTTAATCTCCCTAGGAGTTGGAGTGTAAGAAAAGGTGTGTTATATAGTGGCCTTTCTAGGGAAATTTGGATTTTATATTAAGGGTCCTAGATTTATGATAGTACCTGTGTAGATGATGGTTTATATACCGTGGATGTGATGATGGTGTGTTTGATGTGAATTAAAGGATTTTCTTTTTGTTTTTTTTTTTTTTTTTTTTCTTTGCATAGTATCTCTAGTTTCTTGGCACATGACATTACCATTCTCATAACTAGTGAATATCTCTTTACAGAGGTTCAGTAATTCAGGGCATCAGTTTTTAATTATGGTATCAAAACATTAAATTTGTCTAAATAAGGAAGTATAAAAATTAAATGGTGCTGAAGCATGAACCTTTGTACCATGTTTTCTAGTTTTATTGTATATATTAAAAGCATAGATATCAAAAGATTGATACTTTTAATTATAATTGAATTTTGTGCCAAAAATTCTGACAGAAATGATGTCAATTTTTATTGAATAGTATTCGTATGTAATTGCTAGGGTTGTAGGTACCAGGTACCGTGGGTAACATTTGTTTTAGATAATGGCACTATTGTCTAGTAGATGGTGTTGAGAAACTTGCATTTTAAAATTATGTTCTGAATCTGTGTGTTCCTGTGTAACAAAATGTTTTAAAGGGTAAGGATTTCAGTTTTCAGTTTTGCTTTTTTCCAGTGTTTCCTTTCATGTGAGAATGATTGATCTATAGCTGTCATTTTACCCACAGAGGGGACAAATGCAATTGGCCTTTTAGACAAAAGTATGCAAACAGGCTGCATTCTTTCTCCTGATAGAATTATGGAAGGATCGCAGGAGGTGCCACACTCCTTTTGGTATTGATTGTGAGGAGGGTTCTGCAGTGGGGTACTGTTTGCAGTGGATAAGGAGGTGCTGTGATTAGTTACCTTTCTTGGGAAAGCACCACAAAGGAAAATGAACCGGAGCCTGCTCTGTTCTCAGTCTGACAGTTGTTTTTGTTAAGTTTTTCCCCTCATTGAAGTCCAGTCTCTTAGAAAAAAATATACTTTTGGTTTTTTCCCTTTATATTAAGCTTAGTAGATTTCCATTCCATTTGACCCTTTAGAGAAATTAGAGTGTTTTCCTAAGGCCTCTATTGTAAAGCTCCAAAGCTGGTGCAACAGTGCCCTCTATAGTCCATAAGGCTCAAAGATAGTTGTGGATGAATTTGCAATGTCAGGTAAAGACATTAAATCTAATCTCCCCTCAAAACAAAACAAAACAAACAAACAAAAAACCCCCACATCAACCAACAGATCCCCTTTTCCTAAGGAGACATTCTTGTTTTTCACTACCGGCTTTCCATTAGACAGAGGGAACAAAAGACCATTCTGATTTTTTATGTAGAATTATTGGCTACCTCTTGTTGCTAACCTAGTTTTATCAGACACTAATCAGAGTAATTTGAGATTGAAGGAATCTTGAAAGCTGCAAGGCCTCTTCATGAAATATTTTTTTGAGGTTGAACTCCAGTAAGAGTATTTAAAAATATTTTAATTTCTTTGTACTTTCTTCTTAATTAGGATCTTAGTGGGCTGCTAGAACTTAACTTTTACTTGTTCTGGAATTGGATAACCAAAGCTTTATACATGAGATTATTTAAATTCAAACCAAGGCAGTTACATAATGACTAAAGTATTTTTCATTCATTAGCATTGATTTAAATTGTAGATTTCCCTTCCTCCCTTTCATCCCCTATTTAGTATTTGATTGTTCTTGTCCAAGCGGATAGCCAAGTCTTTCACTGAGAAACAGAAATAAATATGTAAATTTTATAATTGATTATAAAGCAGAAATTATGTTTAACATTTTTAGAAGATAAATATTTTACAAATTGAATTTATGATACTTCTAATTGTTCTTTAATAAAAACAAATCAACCTATATCCTATCTCCTGTAATTTTCACTAAACACTATGTTAAACAGAATTCAAACATCTGAACCTCTTTTGGGTTCTTTTTTTCCTTGTTTGTTTATTTATTTATTTTGATCTGTTAAGTGGGAATAATTTATCCTTTGAGTGTTTTGTAAAGCATTAGAGATACTGCATATAGATTGTCTGGGTACTTTCAGTTCTTCAAATGGTAATTTTCAAATTTCACAGAACAAAAGTAAATATCTTTGTTTAATAGGAAGACATTTCAGTATGAAATCTAGAACACACTTAATGCACACTGTTTTAACACTCCACTCTTGAAACTTCTGGTGACTTATGTGAATCTGAAACTTGGCACAGAATTCCTTGAAAATGTGGAATGGCAAAATTACATGTGCATTGACTTTCAACTCCCGACAAATGCCATTTTCAAACATCTTAGACTAGCGTCTTTATCAGCTAAATCTTAGTAGCTATTCATACACCTAGCAGTATGTTTGCGATGAAAAGTAAGCTTTGGGAGAGAATACTGAGTCCTTCCACTCAATAAACAACATTTATTTACCACTAACCCCTAGAATACCACACTTAAAGTAGATGAAGGGTTTGTGTGGTAATGTGGAGATGAGCACCCAGGTTTTCTCCTCACTGAAAGAACTGAGTTGGGAAGCACAGGTCCTGTTCTTTGTGCCTTTGGAATGCTAACAAACTTTTTGTTTTATTTTTCAATTTCTCCCGACTAAAATTGTATCAGGCACTAAAAAGACGGCCAGTTAAAGGATACAGCAGACACAATTTTTGAACATCAGTCTTTCTTATGCGTGTATAATATGAAATTTTATACTATAAAATATGCAACCTAGCGTGCTTATGTAACATTTCATAATTATTTCAGTTCAAAATATCTAAAACAAACACACATGCATTATAATGAGAAATTTGCTTTCTGTTGAATTATTTGGCCCACAAGCAGTAACAGAAAATGAATAGCAGATATTCAGAGCTTAAATGTTGTTGGTTAGCAGCTGCCACTTTTGTACAGGTGGGTTTACTTGAAGCTTTAAACATTCTAGATGACCCAGTAACATAAATAGTCTTACAGAGAACTTCAGAATCCAGTCTTCTCAATGTTCAGTGTTAATTTTCACTGTATGGCGTTTATTCATGTTGTACGATGATTTTGGTAAATCTTAAATTTAGCATTATAATAAGTGCATGTTATACTTAGTGAATTGAAGGGGTTACCTTGAGAACTTTGAATGTACCTTATAATAAAAAACGTTATATACAGTAAATGTAAATGATGAAGTTAATAAAGTACAGTAGTTCTTTTTAAAATAAGGACCAGTTGCATTAAGATGCATGTTTAAAGTTAAAGAGTAGCTTCCAAGACTAACAAGATGCTGTCTGCCAGAGAAAGAGGCCTGGAGTGGGGGCGGGGGAGAGAGAGAAGCAGAGAGAGGGAAGGGGCGGGGGGGGGGGGAGATTTTTTTTCTTTGCAGTGAGAGTACCAAATTAAGAATGTGCTTAATTAAAATAGTGATAAATGTAGACTCCATTACTGAGGACAGTGAAATACAGCTGCTCTCCTTGGTGAGACCCTGCATAATTTACCACGAGTGTACAAAGAAACCGTGGACCAACCACTGCAGACTGTTGGTAGAATCCTCCTGTTTATTCTACATACATTTTTTGTTTTAATTAAAATGTCAATGATAATTTTATAGCAGTCTTCAAAACAAATCCATCTTAAATTTTTTCAAGGTAGGAGAAATAAAATGAGATCTTTACTGCAGCCGAAGGAGACAGATTAAACCTAAGGAAAAAGTAGCATGCTATTATTCTTTATATTAATCCAGGTTTTTATTATTATAAACTAGAATTGAATTATGTGATTGCTTTTCACGTAAGTGTTGCATGAAAGAAATGTGGCATAATGTTTGACTATATTATTTTAGTTAGAAGTCTTATAGTGCATCAGCAAGATTTGGGTAGAGCTTTGTATACTATTACAAATAGACAGTGTGTGTGCTTGGATTTTTTCAGAATAGGGCATGTCTAAAGAATGATCACGATCAGGCAAGGGCTGTTCTCCCTCTGTTGAAGACATGGGTGGTGGTGAGGGACACTCTGGTGACTGGGGCTGCAGTACTGTCTGGAGTAGGAAAGATGGTTGGGAATCTGATTACTTCCTCCAATGGGGAGCCTTGACGCTTGGCAACTCCATAGATTTGAGAGAATCAGCCCTGTGCTTAACCAGAAATGTTTGTCGTTTGCCCTCATGTTGCACTTTTGTTCTCCAGTTAAAGGCTAGGTGGTGACACGATGCAGGGTTAGCCTTGCCTGTGTTCTGGGAGCTTCCATGTGGCTAACTTCCTTTAGCAGTTCATTGGCTTTGTTTTAATGTTTATGAACACTGATATTACTCTAGTTTAAAGGTTACCGTATTGGATGAGATCATCTGTGTTGGGTTCGTCATGGAGTAAAGCTTAGCTGCTACAGCACTTGCCACTTAACAGAACCCTGAGTATTTGAATTGAGGCAGAGAGTGGAGCTCATGGACAGTGAGCTCTGGACTCTGTAGTGCCATTGTTCTCCGTTGTACCTGTCTGGATCTGTCTCGGTTAGCTAGCCCTGCCTCTGTTTCCTCAGCTCGTGTTGTGGACATGCTCCTCATTTCCGTAGTCATTTTTCTTTAGTATTCACCACAGCTCTAGTACCCAGGTACTGGTGAGTATGATCTCAAGCCTGCGCCTTTCAGCTTTGAGTCTGTTCCGGCTTGACGCAGATTGGAATGAATTGAATATTCTGATGGGACCAGTTTTTTTTTTTTTTTTTTTTTTTTTTTTTTTTTTTTTAAATGATTTTTTCAGATGGTCATCTAGTAAAATATTCTTAACTAAAAAAGACTTTGGAGCCATGTGTACAGTGGTAGCTCACACCTTTAATCCCAGCACTCAGAAGGTTGAAGCTGACAGGTCTCTCTGAATTTGAGGTTAGCTTCATCTACAGAGTAAGTTTTAGGGCTGTACAGAGAAACCCTGTTTCAAAAACCTACCTACCTACCTACCTACTACATACATAACAAAAAAGACATAGGGGCCAAAAATGAACACATTACCAAGAATTGGAAGAGATAAATGAAAAAAAAAACATATAAGAAAAGAAATTTTAATGAGATTTTGTTCTTTATGTTTCCCCCTTGAGGGTCATTAAAATGAAAGGACACTGTTTGAGTTGCTGCACACTCTGTAACTACTATCTTCACTGTTCACTGGTGTGCGCAGGGTGCCTCCCTTTTCACCGTTGTTCTTGTCTAGTTTTACAGTGTCTTAGAATATAGCCTAGGCTGGATTGAATTCAAGATCCTCCTGCCTCACCCTCCTCAGTGCTGGAGACACAAGCACTCCCAGCTACATTTACTTTTTCCCTTCCATACGTTCTGCTGGAGGTTTATTGTTTAACAGATATTGCCTGCCCCAAATATGTAGCAGAGTTTTCAGGCAGAAAGTTCCAGCTGTGAACCCATATCCTCTAGCCAGGGATGAAAACTTTGTTAGCTCTTTAGAATGGTGGGCATCCCTTGCCTGTACTGACTCACGCCTCCCAGTCTTGTCTGTCTTGTCGTGCTGTCCGGCATCACTATATACTGGCATTCTAGAAGGTTCTGTGACTCTGCCTGTTCCTGTTTAGGAATTATGAGGGGTTTTGTTGTTGTCTTGGTTTGTTTTTTAAATTATTTTATAATTTTAGTTATATCTCAAACCATATATTTAGTTATTTACATGAATTTGAAGGGCTTTCACATAAGCAGAAAAAAGGTATTTACCAAAGCGAAGTCACATGATTTGCAGCTAAATTTTCATATTAGTTCACTGTATCCTAAAGCCATAAATAAAAGCTAGTTGCTTCTGTGTGTGTCTTTTATTTATTGTTTCTATGTCCATCTTTTACACTAGTTGCCTTGTGATAACACATACCTCTGTTTATGACAGTATCATCTAATTAATCTTATTATTTTGGATTTTTTTAGAATTGTTGTGGATAACAATCCATTAAGGTCTTAAGTACCATGATGTGAATTCCAATTTTAGATTTATATTAAAGAGCTTCATTTTTCAGGTGGAATTCTTCGACTTTTATATTTTAGCTTTGATTTTGGTTTTTCCTTCATGCTTTTCACATGGGTTTTGTTTGTTTTCTAGACAATTATGTGTAGAGAATCTTAGAAAAAGAAAGACTAATAAACAATTCTGGTTTCTGGGATTTTGGTATAGTGATTAAAAATATCAACCATACTTTCTGCTTTATAATAATTGGTTGTAATGAGTCCCTGCTATATAAAATAAGTAAATAAAAAAATCAATCTAATAAGTAGTCACTCAATTCCCTGTTTGACTTAACAGATTCAGTCTGATTGTGAAGTCACACACACTTTCTGCCACGCTTTATCAGCTTGGGATCAGCACATTCATTAAGCTTTCTGAAATGGGAATGATTAGAAAGCATTTGCAACTAAACATGCTTCTAAGTAAAGCAGAGAGGAAGACTTTAACTCTTTAGCAAAGAAGCTAGAATAGTTTTTGATAAAAACCAGTTTAGTTACATACATATTTAAGTGTAATATTTACTATCTTAGCAAACTAAATGTCTGTTTAACTGTAATTTTGAAAAAAAAATACTCCAGGTCCTTCACAGTAAACAGAATTGGAATATATAACTTATGAAGAGAATATGTACTTATGAATAGTAACTATTTTATCTCTTTATAATCACTTCAAATTAAGAGTAAGCTGTCTTAAAAAGAATAGGTTTAATTTATTGATTTTCTTAAATTCCTCACTACAGAAGATAGTTTTAAACTAAAGTGATGTTACCATTCCATTTAAGGTTTTTTTTTTTTTTTTGTCTAGTTACTCAATATATGTACATATACATATGTGTGTCTATATTATGTTTCTCTATTATTTTAATCTTTGATGGTGTTGTGTATAACCACTGGGTCTTTTTGATTTAAGGTTTCATGTAGTCTATGGTGTCCTCCAACTTGTTTAATGAGGCTGGCTTTGAACTCCTGATCCTGCAGCCTCTACCTCCTGGATCTGAGATTACAGAGTGTGTCAGAGTGCCCAGACCCACACTTCCTTGAATGAGTGGAATAGTTTCACTGTAACTTTTTACAGTCCCCATCTGCATTCTTTATGCCTCTTTATTGTCTACATTTTTCCAAGTTTTCTTTGGCATTTAGCACATTTTTGTTTTCTAAATTAAAGAATAAATAAATATGTAAAACACGTGGAGATATGCTGAAATTTAACCACTTGGAGTTAAAATTTTGATGTATTTCATTTATACTTAGCATGACACATGCACACATATAACAAGTGAGCATGTGCAGAACATTGTACTTTGTCTTTTTAACCAAAATATAATGGCTCTTTTTCTATGCTGTTGAAATCTTCATGAATATAATTTAAAGGTTACTTAATATTCTATCACATGGCTGTATAATAATTTTCTTAATGATTCTCCAATTTTGTAAATTAGGTTAGATGTAATTTTTACTATAAATAATAGCACATTGATATGGGTGCACAAATTATTGCCATTTAAAATTAATTCTCTTGAATATATTTCTAGACAAAATTAATGGATTAAAATCTTTGAGAATTTCTAAGATCACTGATAGTTACTGCATAGTTGTTTTATATAAACGTTCTGCCCATTTATATGTTCATGGTTCATATTTTAAAATTCTAAATCTTTGTTCACTTGAGAAACCTTACCCTGGAATTCTATTTTATAGTCCCTAGAATTTGGAGAGTATAAGCCAAGAATAGCATTCTGCTCCTATTTGCCTGTATTTTATTCTTGGAATAAAACTAAAAAGATGTGTGTTAGAATTGTTTAATCATGTGATTCAAAGCCTCAAAGGTTTTCCTCTACTTTGTGAAAAGTCAGGTTCTGGCAATTTAATAGAACTACCTCTAAGAAATAATCATCTACAATGTGGGGTGGCCTTTAGTACACTATGCACTGACATGTGCCCTACAGACAGACAGACAGACAGACAGACACACACACACACACACACACACACACACACACACACACACACACACCTTTGAATGGTAGTTTTTGAGAATTACAGGTGTGATGTTAATTATTACTTTTTGTTCCATTAGCTTTTTTCCCCAATCTGGCCAGAGTTATATCTACTGAATTATTTTCTTTTAGAGTCATTAACTTCAAGAACATTTAGACATGATTTCTAATTTTAATTCAGTAAATAAATTATAATAACAAGTTAGTCAAAGCAGTAATTTTGAGTATGTGTATGTCAAATGTAACATTTTAGGGAGATTTAACATCACACAAATGATTACTATGTGTTTAAACCATCATTTTATATCTACTGACTATCATAGAGCAAGGTTTGTGCTTTTCTTATTGTCTTGTTAACTTTTATTCTTAGTGTTAGCGATTCTACCTTGGCATTAAAAACAATGAAACAAAATGAGGGTGCCCTTTTAATTCAGTTCCTAGACTTAGCCATGTAATCGTTCTTTTCATAAGAACAAACAATTCTTACTTTAGATTATTATTACTACTAAATCATTATTTAGGTTTGGAACACATTATACTTTTGGTGATAGAACTACCTTTGTCTGTTTCCTGTTTCTCAGAACCAGTTCTTTCTGTGTTTTCTTATTTTAGGCAACTAGGAAGCACCGGCGTCCAAAGCACTTTTTTAATAATGCTATTCTGAGCAGTTTCTTGCGTGTTATAGTAGGTTTTACTACTGAGTGGCATGAGTATTATGAATCGGTGTACATGTAAACATGCATATGTATGAGTAGGCATGTGGCCATGCACGTGTGTTATTCTGTGAATGGGTTCATGTGTATCAGGAGGTGTTACTGAGAAGGAATGTTACAAGTCTTCTCCAGCTGGTTATCTGCATTTCTTTCTCTAGTGTTCTATTCTACACATATATCTGTATGTTTCAACCATAAGAGTTCTATGCGTCCCTTAACTTCATCCTGTTCTTCTTGTTCTTTATGTCCTTAGTGTCTTTTCCTCTTTTTTCACATGACCATGTGTGTGTCCATATATACATATTAATGTAGAGAAGTAAATATAAAGAGTGCAGTGTTTAGTTTCAGTACTGAGGTGTTTTCTTTTGCCACTTAAAATGCAACCTTCTATAAGGTTTGTGCTTTTTATGAGTACAGATTGTTCTGCTCCTGGTTGTTTACTGATTTACTGTGAAGAATAATGTGGAACCAGTTACACTCCTAGACTGCAGCCTTCAACTTTATCAGATACATCATCTTGAATTGTATTAAAATGTCAGGTTCTTATTCCAATAGTGTATGTGGGGGAAAACTTGATGTGTACCCCAGTGATGCTGCTTGTCTGAATCTGTCTGTTGAGTAGTCAGGTTTGAAACTCTGATTCCCTGATAGTACAGAAGGCCATTCATTTAGCATAAGCATATTTGAGTTGAAGAGAGAGGCCATTTACATATTAGCTATGAAACCCAAGATTTAAAAGCTAATTTCTACATCTCCTCAATTTTCTGTACTTCAGATAATTTTTAATCATAAAGATTTAAAAAGAAATTATGATTCTTTGATCTGTTGTTTTCCCACACAGGACTTCTCAAACTTGTTTGCCGGTGTAGTCAGTCTACTGATGCTGATGACATGAGTTAAAATTTGTTTTTATAATTAGATTTGTGAACTAAACACCCATTGAAGGTTGAAATCTTTCCTAAGGCAAACCTCCTAAGGGGGAGGTGGGTAAAGGTGAAAGGTGAGAGGTAAGATGGGTAATTGGGATCAGAGATGGAGGTCCTGGGGTAAATCTGAGAACTAAGCTCATTCATGGAATGGCTGTTACTCTTTGTTACTCCCGTGGTCACTTCCAGAAGAATCATGTTCAGTCATACTGGAAAGAGTTGTCTGATGAAAGTGAGACAGTCACCCAATACACTGTTGGAGCAGAGGGCCCTGCTGTGCCCTTCAATAAGTTGTGTTTTGTGTCTCTTGAATGAACAGAGCTGCAGACTTCCCTTAACCAAACTTGGGCAGAACTTGCAATAATGGGTCAGTGTATCAGAACCTACACATAATGAGAAGATGCACTCATTACAGAAAGAGACTATTAGATTAAATTCTTCAGGTTAGCCTGCTCAGAGCACTCTGATGGGTGGATGTCACCACCCACAGAACACCGTTGTCTTTGAGGTAGAGCTCTGGTTTACGGTATTCATGTGAAAGTGATTGACCTACCAGGTGTGACTGACGTGACACATGTTGAGTTGGAGGCCTTTTCCTTACCAGCAAGTGCTGTGCTTCAAGATTAATTGTATTTTAACTTAGAACAAAAAATTATCCAGCATCCCCCCTCCTTTTAAACCTCCTTTTTGAACTAGGTACAACAGTTAAGTTATATTTCCAACCTTATTTGTCTCTGTGAGTTCAATGAATATAGATTACCTTTTCTTTAGTCAGCCCACACTTAAAAAGCTCATGTTTTGCCATAATACAGTAGAATTATTTGTGGTAATGTTACAAGTCTCTAAACGACATGAACATTATCCTGCTGTTTTATTGTTTTATAATGTAAAAGTAAATGCAGGCATTAAGAAATGTGCAGTGCTGTCAGGCTTCTCGAGGATTTAAGAAAATTGCCCTAACTGTTGAAGAACTGAAAATAATCTTCTCAGGTCGCAGAGAGCAGTTGTTACAATACTGCCTGGCATTTGCTTCTTTTTTTCCCTAACGATAGTGGTGATTTGAGTCAATGCTGAAGAAACTCAGATTTTATTTGATTTCAACAAACTGCTATTGCCTTGTAAGAATTACTTATAAAACACCACGGTTAAAAATAGGAAGAAAATAAAAGGCTCATTCTTAACTCTACCTAAGCCTAAAGCACATATCTGTTTCTGGTAATTGTACAGCCCAGTTTCTTGATCCAATTTGCAAATTTGATATAATAGGCGCATATAGCGTGTGTTAATCACAGTGCTGTGAAATTATGTTATGCTGCATGCTTGTCATAGAAATGAGGGGACACAGAAGCAAAATCAACGAGCTAAAGCTTTCCCTAGAAGTTCTTACTGTCGCTCTGGATTTCTAGAATATAAAGAAATAGGCATTTCTTTGTCCTATCTGTTTTAAAATATTTCCATTTAAATGCAGATTTTGATTTTCCATCTGGGACTAGGTAGGAGCCATTCCATTATACTACTAAGAGTGTAATCCACTTTAACACAACATTTCTCCCTAAAGGGATGGTCTTTTCTAGTCACAAGACATTCTATTTCTCAGAATGATATTAACATTCATAATGTGGTGATTTTATCATGATTTGAAATATGTTTCATTCTGACAGTAAAAAGGATTAGGAGAACATTGTTTGTATCCTATTGCTAAAACATAGCCTTACATGGCTTAAGATCAGGTACTGGTAATTTACACAGTGGTCTGAGGTCCATGTCTGATCCATGTTTTATCATATTAGAACTATACACCTGGTGAAATGGAAACCCCTAGATTCATTAAACTGCATTCTTAAAAACTGAGTTTTACAGTTTTGTTTTGTTGTAAATAAAACAAGGAAGGTGTTTAGAGATCTCCGAGCATGGTATGGCACTTCTATCTTTCATTACTCCTGCAGGAAAGCCTTTTGGGGGAAGAAGGTGCCGGAGCAACTAGTTAGCCTTCTCAGAGAATAGATGTGCTGATTTCTCCTTAGCCTCAAAATTATTAAACTTAAGCTAGAGAGAAATTACCTTAATTAAATTGCATGTCTGGGTAGAAGAAGGGAGGCTCTAAAGGCCTTGCTGCTATTTGTTGGGCAAAGTCCTGGCTTGTAGAATGTAGCAATCCAAGGCTGAAGCACATTGGGACCCTGTGTGGGATGCCAGCCCTATGCCCCTAGGCATGCTGTCATTCAGCCTGAAGATTAATTAACCAGAGGCTGAGCAGTTCTCCTCAGAGCCTGCTGCGTTCAGTCTTGGCCCATTCTTGAATCAGAAAATGCAAGGTTTTAAAGACCTTGAACAGTCAAGAAAGCACACACATGCACGTGTGTTCATCTGTGTATGTATATTGTTGTTTTGTGCATTTTTAACAAAAATAACAGTACTTATTAATACTTTTTAGACATAGCTTTTTGCACACAACTCTTTGTTTATGTATTTCATGTAATTATTTTTTCTCTTTGTACGCACAAATGATTTTAACAGATTAAGAACTTTAGATCCCAACCAGTGTATGTGTGATGTCATAACCTCCAGGGAGGAGTTTCTGATACCACATATCCTCAAACAGTTCCAATTAATGATTTACTGACTTGTGTTTTCTACAGCCTCTTAATTATGGCTTAATGGTAATAAATTAATGTCAGTAATTCAGAACTATATAGCATGACAAGAATAGTGCTTTAAATTACTTTGTATTTAAAGTTTTAGTTAAAATGGTTCTTGAACTTTGTTATGCTAATCTTTCCATCTTTGTTTCTACAAATATTCACATATTCTTGAAATTAAGACCTCTGTCTGCAAATTTAGGAGATTTCAACAGTCAACTTTACATATACAACTACCTGCTATATTGATTATTATGCTCCTTCAGATTTTCATTAAGATTACATTTTACTTCATCATAAAACATCTCTATTCATATGTACATAAAAGGCCTTAAGATTAAATTTTTTATAAGATAGAATTTTATTTAAAAATGGTTTTAAAAATAAATTTAACATGTTTTTTAAATACATTTTTAAATCTTAAAGTGAATACATTAAATTTATTCTCTTGTATATCAGATTCTTTATAATTCTATGAGGTATCAATAATTTATGGGTGATGTTATAAATCTTATTTTCTAAATACAGTCAAGATATATATTCACCATAAAGAATTTGATCCTTAAAACTGAAATAAACAAGGAGATCACACAATGCAGTAAAGGCATATTATTCATTAAACTTTTTTAAGAGTGCAGAATACAGTTGTCTTTCCCACCCCCAACCTCTTCTCTCTGACACTGTCAGTTTTTTAACCGCTCTCACTGGAATTTATTTTGTTGTAGTAAATAAAAGACAAGTCATTATTAAACAGATTTTGCAGTTAATTCAATGTATGATTACCCTTTGCCATAGGTACTTTTAAGGGCTTTTATCCAAAATAAAATTCATTAAAAATGCAATTAAAAAATCTATTGTTAATGACTGCTTGAGTGACTAGCTCATAATTGGCTCATTACAATAAAAAAGCAACTGTTTAAAAATGGTGACAATGAGCTACAGTACAGAGAGAACACTTCATTGTGAGGCCCTCTGTGATCACAGGAGCCGGAAGGTGAAGCTGAAGCCTGTGAGTCTGAGACTCCAGCCCCACTTTCTCTTTTACAGTACTGGAGAGCAGGTCGTGACCGAGCATGGCCCTGCAGTCAGGCCCTTCTGTTTACAGTGTCCCAGGCTATAGAGTAAACTTGGTAATACAGTCCCCTTCAATGCTGCCCTTCAGGTTCTTCTTTGTTTCCCTTCCCCAGATATCTTTTCAGTTGACTTAAATTACAAAGTTGCAATCAGGAAATCTTTAGCTCTGTTGAGGCAGAGCTAACAAAGACAATATTGTCATATGAGCAGTCATTATTACATGCCCCTGGTTAATGTAGGAAAGCATGAAGATACTGGTGTTTTGTTTTGTTTTTTTTTTTAACTCAGAATTACTTTTTAAAAACATTTTAAAAGATTTTTTTTTGTTTAGATATTTGGGGACTTAATGCTGGTATTATTTTAAATTAAATAATTTTATAATTTATTTTGAACCGTGAGTCCAAAGTAAAAAAAAAAAAAAAAAAAAAAAAAAAAAAAATGAATGCAGAAAGAAAAGTGCACTGCATGGGTGGCATTTTTTCCTTATCTAATTCAAGCCTTATTTCTAGCTTTGTGTTTTAGGCTTGCCAGTGACTTGACATATTATGTAAACTTTGTAATGTCAGATGTCAGCTGCTCCCTTTACAGTATAAGATTATAAACTATCGAAAAGTATAGTGAAAATGGTCAGTAAGTCTCCTCTAAGAATTACACACATAAGGCAGAAACCAGGAGTTCTGACAATGGTTGAAAGGACTTCTGTAATGAACCCTGTATTTCCAAAATGCTTTTCCTGTTTGAGGCTAGAAAAACAGTAAAAGTTTAAAGGCGCAGCGACTCCTGCTTTTGTTTAGTCTACAGCAGCAGCATCGGTGTTGCTTTGGTGTTTGGTGACTGGCTCTGCAGCAACTTTTCATTACCTGTATTAAATGTTGAATTCTTTTGAACTCTGAACTTTAGGCCACAGTTTGTGCAGACACAGAGTGCAGGCAAGTTGGTGACATTTCTGTCAGACAGTATTATGAAAAGGCTGAGGCAGGAGGATACAGTGTTTGAGACCAATCTAAGACGTGGACACACACACATGAACTTAGTATAAATTAGGGCATTCAACAGTTGGGCTTTGCTGTAATTTAGCTGAGCACTCCCTCGTCTGTAGCATATAAAGTAGCGTATTGCTTCAGTACCACACAGCCAGCCTTACATTGCCCTGCATCCTCTCCACGCTGTATTTTGAACCATTTGAGGGTTTGTTTGTTTTGTCTGCTTTTCTCTCAGTAGAACAAAGAATACATGCCTGTGAAGGAAACAAACCTTTATAGTGTTGCAGAATTCTAGTTATATCTTCTCCTGCTGTTCATATCTGCTTCTGCAGTTTACCTGTAGTACTCTCTCACAAAACTGAGTGGTGCCTGCCAGCTAGGAGGCCGAGGGAAGGGGGAGCACCCAAGAACCTCTGACTTAATGAGCCCATGAGCATACAGCCCCATGGGACCTATGCTTGCAATAAACAAGGCTCTTGGAAAGGACCACCCTTGGTTCCATTGCCTGTATTGTGGACATGATAAACTTGGTGGTGCTCAGGAGATGTTGATTCTAAAATTTTACTCTTTGATTCATGAGATTATTTTATAATATTTATAATACATTGATTATTTGTGCACAAACCCCGTGCCTTAAAGACAAGACTATTTATTTATTTATTTATTTTGCTTTCTTTACTTTGGTGTAATTATTGAAGCAGATATTTCAATAAGCAGAATAAGCAGATAGAGCTGTTTATTCACTAGAACCTTAACAAAGAAAGATGTATATCTTTATTCACAGCTAAGTAAAATACCTTCTTGTATGGCTACATGTTAGGCAAACTGATTCAGGTTGTGCTACCATATTTGCCATGTTAATAGACAGTTTATACCCAAGAATATATTGCTTAAGGAAGATGTCTGCCCCTTCAGCAGTGGTTTTGAGCGACAGCCATCTTCAGCATCAATGCAGGAATGGCCAGCTCCACTGGCACTCACAGTGTAGGTGACAGATTGCAGTATAGCCCTGCATTGTGTGCTACAGATACTCTCTTCTAACCAGTGCTGTGGGAATATACAAGAGGGAAGGTCGGTTTGGACTTTCAGAACACACTTGGTAGGCAGTGGGGACAGATGAGAAATGACTTCTCAAGGGAAGATGGATGACTCTTTGACCAGAGCTGCATTCTTCATGTGGCACAAATGTTTCACAGTATGCCACATGCCACTCAAGTATGTTGTGACTAGACTGCACTCAAGGATAAGTAGAGTGAGGGTGAGGGTGTGGGTGGGAGCAGTTGTGGAAAGCCATGAATGCTTTCTGAGGGATATGCAGACCTTCATTGTAAGTGATGTGGAGTCAGTGGAAGTTTGAAAGTTAAGCAGAGTTGATAGATTTGGAGTTTGCAGTAATGCAGCTCATCCATAGCAACAGAAAGATAGTAACAGTCAAAAGGTGGAGATCATCAACATGCAATAGAACCAGGGCTCATGAGCAGGAAAGCTCACACACTGTATGATTTAGACTTGGCCTCCCTGTGCCTCAGCTTCCTCCTCTAGAAAACAGATAAAACTCTAGGTTTTGCAGACTGCTGTGTTAATAGAGCGCTGTGATGGTAGAGAGAAGTCCCCATGGAGTCTTGGTAAGGAGTAGGAGAGGGCTGGACAGAAACTTTGTAAGATCAGAGAGCTTTAGATATGGTTCTAAACTGTGGAAGCGGAGGAGTTATTGAAGGTATTGATCAGAAATGAGAAAGCTGATTGAACACGATCCAAAGTTTTGGAAATAACAACGTGAAAGTGCAGTTAGTTAGCTGGCTCTGGGCAGAATGTTCTAAATTTAGAGAGGAGAGACAGAAAAATAAAGGCATGTCCATCTGACACCTGCAATTTCCCTTTCTCCCTGGAAACAAGATGATTTACTGCAACTGAGTGAAGATGAGGAAATGAAGGAAGATTGAAGTTGCCAAACTACCCAGAGTCCGAGGGCTGCTTGGACAAAGGGCAGTTTAACATTGTAATTTCAGTTACACTAAATGAAAACTTATAACTTAAGAAACGCATTGTGTATATACTGATCAGAGGTGTGCGTGCAGTGATGTATTTCATCAGTGAAGACACAGGTAACGATTTCCAGGAGTCACGATGGACTGAGTGAAGTTTCCATGAGGACAACTGTCTAAGTTAATTTTCCAAGTGGGTAAATCAGGATTGAGAACCACCTGCGAAACAAGCCTCTGGGCATGTCCATGAGGAATGACTGAGCAAGGTAGAGTACCCTCTGGGCATGAATATGGGAGATTATCTTAATGATTCGGTTAATTGAGTTATGCCAACTCTGGCTGGCACCATCCTTTGGCTTGAGGTCCAAGATTGAATAAAAAAGGAGAAAGAAGGATGCAGAAACCTTTTCCCTCTGTTCTTGACTGAAAGTGAGCAGCAGCCACCCTGGCTTCCCTGCCACAATGGACTGGAACCCAGAACTGTGGCCTGAAGTGAAGTCCTGTATCAAGTTGCCCTGATCAGGTTATTTTACCATAGCAACAAACAAAACAGGATACCATTTAGCTTCATAAAGTCAATGGTCAAAGCCTACCATGATGTTCAGAATCAAATGAATGGCACTTCCTACTTTCATATAATAATAGCATTATATAGAAAGAGGTACCTAGATTCATATTTAATGCATTAAAAGAAAACATTTACACAAATGTTTTTCAAAATCTGTTTTAATTAATTTTTCTTGCTTAGTTTTTCAAGCAGTATATACACTGTAATACTTGAGAGGTTTTATGAAAACTACTCTTAACCACATTTCTGTTTTTTCTACTAGAAAGGCTGTACCAACACCAAAGAGCAATTTATTGACTGTTCAGTTCATTAACAAAAGGAGTCCTCATGGTACAGGCTTCTCAGTGCAGTCAACATGATTCTGAAGAGAGGTTTGCTTGCCTCGGGGATCAGTGGCAAGCAGTAGTACTTCAGAGTTTATGGCCACGGTTCACTTTGTTTTCTCTTCCTTCTGCTAACAAAGCAGGGTTTCATTAAATACTTTCTTACCGTTTTAACTTCTGACTGAGGAAGAATTGATCATTTATAAAATAGAGAAGATCAATCTTCCTATCATCTTCTAAAATTCAAAAATATCGACCTTAGGAATCCTTAAATTTAAGATGTATGAACTTGTGTGATATCTGGTTTTGATATGATACTGCCTTTATCTATTTAGTTAATTGATGTATTTTAACTGTGCCTATTTATGAAATATAATCAAAATTTAGATACATATATACAAAGTGAAATGATAACGTTTATCAGTTTTGTTTCCTTGAAATATATGCATATATGCATGGGGGTGGAATGTATGTGTGTATGTATATGAAATTTATATGTTATCTTCTATTGCTTTATGAATATATAGTGGGTTGCTGTAAACTGTAGTTATCCTGCTGTGTGATGGAGAAAGACACGTAATTCCTCTGTAATTCTGCTGGGACTTCTAGTTTAACACCTTTCCTAGCCCCAAGTGGCCATTATTCTGCTTTCTCCTATCTAACTGCCTCGCCTGCTCCCAAGTCTGACCAAGAACACTCACTTCATCTTCCTGTGTCAAGATCTTCCTTTCCCCCTTCACCATATGTCTGTTCCATGGCACAAATGAAAAAAATCTCCATTCCTTTTATGGTTAAATAATTTTCCACTAATGTGCCCCTATCATCTAAGAATGTACATATATACATATGTTCACAGGTAATAGTCATAGATATATAATGATAAATAATGGTGTAATTCATGGTACTAGACAACCCTGGATGTGCAGACATTAAATTTGCTTTGTATACATGCCTTGGAGTTCTATTGGCAGTTGACATGGTAGATCTGATTTTACTCTTAAAGCTCCCTCATGCTCTCTCCCTTATTCACTGTACTAATTTGCATCCATACCTGTTCCCTGATGCAGACTTTAGTTTTTTTACTTATAGCCATTTTAGTTAAGGTGAGACTTTCCTTTTTCCAATAACTAGTGACACTGACCTTTTTTTCACGGACTTATTGACTGTTATATTTCAGAGAAATATTTGTTCAAACCATTCCCGCAGTAATGGTCATATCTTAACTAGAATCACAGAGAAACTCCAAGCAACATTTAAAATTGAGCATTAACTCACATAAATAAACATTCAGTAAGTCACCCACCAATGCTTTTGAGCGTTTCGTAACTGTTGTTTGGAATAACTTTTCAGTTAAAAACGGAAACATGGTGATTGTAGGTCAGTTAGCACAAAGAGTGAGTCACATTACAAACATCTTCCAGCTAGATAATTAAAGGTGAAGTGCATTGGAGAGCACAGGATCTGATCACAGATTAGACAGGGAGGTCAGGGTTGAGGGCAGGCGGCTCTGATAAACTGAGTAGTCCTTTTTACTCCGGTTAGAAAAACTCTTATTAAAGTATAGCCACATGTAAAGGCATGTGAATGAAATTAAAATCAGAATGACTTCCTACTCTTTTCATAAAGGTAATATCTAGTATAACAATTATGGTTTCAAAAAACCACACCGGAATCTGAACTTAACTCTCCAGTTTGCAAAAGAACTTAATAACTTCTAAAGCTTCAACTTTTAGTGAGAAATTGAAGGTTGTAATACCCAAATTCTTGTGAGGTTTGTATAAGATTTCCAGGAGAATTTACATATATCACGATTTGATCCCATGAGAGAAATTCTGGGGACAGAACAAAATGTCTGAGACTAAACACGTGTACAAACAGGATTGCTTCAGAACCTCTGGTGGGTGGCTTTTCTGCAAAGACTAGGAATATAGTATTAAGAGAGATTTTCTTCGGCAGAAAATGTTATAAGTTGAAAGGGATTTTTAAATATTTTGCCATAGTACTACCAGTTGTCGCTGCAATATTAGAGACGAAAGTTACATAAAGGAATACATCAGAAGGAAAGGAAAGGAATAAAGGACACTCCTGAAATGAGCAAGTCACACAAGGACTAATCAAACCAAGTCGTCTCTCACTTAATCATTTTCAGAGAATAAGTCTATATTAGAACTTGGTTTGCAGTTTATTTCTAATAGGAAAAATCTGTATATGATATAGCATATTTGAATAGACATAGTGGTTTTGGGGGCAGCCTAGTTATTATCCAATAAATAAATAATCTCAGGGAACAAAGCAATAGAAATTTAGTTATTGTGTGAAGTGGTACACAGAGGCCTTGCCCACATGCTGTGTACATTAATTGATTGAGTCATTATTTAAATAACAAGAAACTTCCTGAGGTAATACAGTCATGCTTCTAACAGCAAACTTAACCACTTAACCTTTTTTTTTTTTTTTTTTTTTTTTTTTTTTTTTTTTGATCACTGGATTGCATTGCTAGCAAGAACAATTTTTAAGAAAATAAGGGAATATTAAATTAAATTGACTTGGGTTATGATAAACTTCTTGTTAGTCTCCTGCAAGTAAGAACAATGTTATCAGTGATGCACTCATGAATTGTATATGCTCACAGAAAGGGTAGGACTCATGGCTGATAAAACAAACAGTTCCTGATCAGTAGAGAGTCTGTTAGCATCCTGGGGAAAATGCATTCAGCATCATAGGGAGCAATTCTGATACTTATTATGTGCTAGCATCTTCTTTATTCATTATCCTGAAAGTCTAGAAAAGAGAGGGCTTGCTTCAGCATTGGGTGAAAGTGTACCTTATTTGGGTGGAAATGACAAACATCTAACTCATATTTGTAATCCAGTAGTTTCTCAACCAGAACTTGGTGTGGAGAAAGTAGGGAGGGTTTTTGGATAAGTTCTGAAATCCTTGCTCAAAGACTATTCCACTGGCCCGTACTCACAGCATTTCAAGTGAAATTGATGAGGCAACAGGAACTGCTCAGAAATGTAAGTAGTGTGTAGTATTGTATTATATAACTGAACCGAAGGACAAATGGGGAGAACATTATTGGCTGCCTTTCTCACAAAATTGCAACTTCCTGTGATTAGAGGAGTAATTGGAAATGACTATCCCATTAAAAAAGTTTTGTTGTAACATTAAATTAACTACTAGATTCAGTATGGAAGCACATATAAGACACAAAATTACCCATTGTACTTTGAGAGCATATATGTAACAGAAGGAAAACAGACTGGTTGGACATGTGGCCAGGTAGTCTGGGCTGCAGAATACTGTGTTAAGATGTAGTGTGAGACTCAATGGTGTGGTTGAAGTTCACATTGAAAGAGTTAGTCTTCGACTTTTGGTAGGCAGTAGCAACTTTAAGAAATATAGCTTAAAGTGAGGTTCAAGTTTCTTGGGGCCATGTTCTTAAAGAAGATTGTAGGAAGTTGGTATCTCTTTGCTTTTGCTTTATCGCTCCATGGATACCAGGAAGTGAGTGGGTTCTGCCCCAGTGCAGACACCACACAACAGTCAGCTTGCTGCCTTTTCTCAGTAGATACACAATGGGGCTTCCTGATCATTGGCTGAAATGGCTAAACGTGTGAGACAAAATAACCCTTGCCTGTTCTAAAGCTGACTTATGGGTATTTATAACCATAACAGGCAGCTAACCAGTAGACTTGGTAGTATTAGAAATAGATAAATGTGTGAGAAGTTATACATTGTTTGGAAATAAAAAGGAATGGCTGAAGGATGCCCTTAGATCTACTTCAGTTTTAGAATCGTATGTCCCTAAAGGAAGGAACATGTGTTTTCTGATAGCTGCCATTCCCCAGTGGTGCTTTCTGGGAGGTAGAGAGATGTGGAATGTGTGAGAGGGAGGGATAGGAGAGTCACAGATAGCCTTGAACTCAAGCTTCAGGGTTGTGTTAATATTTCAAAGCTATTTCTTATGATAGTGAAGGAATAAGTGAATTTAATATTTCTTCCCCAAAGGTGATTTGATTTTTGTAACAGAGTACAGAGAAAGGGCTGAAGAGACAGGGCAAATAGGAACCAGGAGCCGAGTACACTTTATGTGAAAAACAAATGACCCACAATGCAGGAGTCTTGTCACCACTGTTGAACATTTTATAAGCTCTGTCTATTTTAGAAAATGAAAGCCCTTAGGCCCTCGTACGTGGCTACCTGTAAGATTTGAGGAATACTCAAGTGCTGATGCTTTATCTTGGCACTGGCATAGGACACTGTCCTCCAGAGGTGGAGGAACCAGTCATTGATATACTGAAGATACTCTTAATGATCTTGATCTGTTCACCTTATAGTCAGTGTGGAAGCTTATGTCTAAAATTGGACAATGATGATCATAGCTCAGTAACAAACATTATTTGACAGATGGAAGTATCATCAACCAGGCATTAGCTATCGTTTCTAAACTCTTGTAATGTTAGGATGCTAAAAATTGTTTAAATTGTTTACTTTTAGCAGAATAGTTTTAGAATGAATAGAACTAGTGACCTATACTTTGAATTAGATCAGTTTGTGTCTCTGGTTATATAACTTTTGTCCCTTTGTATTACTAGGTGCTAGACTGTGTACCAGTTTTTAATAAAAACTGTGCCAAAAATGACCTGAAACATCAGTTAAAACTTAATATACTAAAGTATTTGCTTTAGGTTTATGCCAATGTTAGTGAGATTCCTGTTTCTGTGATTAAGCATTCCTGAAAGGTAGCAACTTTGGGAAAAACAGTCTATTCTGGATTAAAATTTCAAAAGCAGTGTAGTCCTCTATGGTCAGGAAGGCCTAGCAATCAGACTGCTGAGCATGCCTACCAAGCACAAGTACAATGATCACATTTCCTCTCCAAGCAGAGACAGAGGAGGAAATAGTCCAGGCTGCAAATCCACAAAGCCCAATCCCAATGATATCCTTCATGAAGGTTCCACCTTCCAATGGTTACTGGACCTTCTCAAACAGCATCATCAGCTAGAAACTAACATGAAACATTTGAGCCAGTAAGGTTATTTTAACAACAATAGTATGTCCTTCTTTGATGACAAAGACAATAAGAGCTAGAAATAAAACAAAACATTCAAGTTTCTATCTTATTAGTATCTGATTGAAATTTGGAAAACTGCTTTGGTGTTTGTTTGTTTGTTTGTTAAGCAGCACTTAATTAGCCATGATACAGAATTTTGTTTTCTCAATTTCCAATGCTTATATGGCTATTTTAAAAACAAACCAAAACATAAAATACTTAAAGAAATCTCATCAGACAAGAAGACTTAGTTGGTGCAAAACACCATTCTTTAGAGAATAGAGCTGATTAACCTGCTGGATGATTCTATATTTTAATATTAATGACAATTTACAAAACATGCAAATAGTTGTAAATTCACTATTGAGAACTTGTAAAAACTAAACCTGTAGTATAGGGAAGCTCACTAATGCTATAATAATATTTTGGGGGGGTTGACTTCATTATCTTTTACTTTATTCATTTGACAAACATTTGTTGAGAACTATATTACTGTATAATCTCTGTTCATTACTAGGTATATATGGTAAAGAGACGCAATGTTTGTGAGCATCTGCTTCAAGTCTAGTAATTAATGTCTATGTTAATTACCAATTAATTACATAATTAACCACGAGTGTCTACAGACATTAATCAAATAAACTATCTAACATAAAAATGCAGTTAAGAGAATTGATTCCACAAAAAAGTAGAAGCCATGAGAATGAATTAAACAGCTCAAAGATTATGAAAGCTTCTGAAAGGGATGCTTGGGCATATGAGGTTAACTCCAACCTGGTAACATCTTAGCAGCTACCAGCAACTTGTCTCTGTTTGAGAGATGGGCCTGAACCCAAGTGTCTACCAGAGAAGAGAACAGCCTAGTGTGAATAATTACGAATCAAGAAAAACAAAGCAACAGTGATTGTAATAGGTAGTAAAGCTGAAGGTGATATTTGAGCAAGGTGCAAAGGCAGGTAATACTTGATGACAGCTAAAATGATGGTTTTAATGTAGGTATTTTCCAAGTCACCACACAGACACTATTTTCTATAAATGCGTTAATTCATTAAGAACCTTTGGATTCAACTTCGTGGAAAACATAACTCTCCTAATTGTATCTCATAGATAACATTATGAATGTTCTATATAACTTGCAGTAACCACTCTTACTTCTCGCAGAGAACCTACTCTCCTGATTTTAATCTCCATCATTTATTTTAACATGATCTTAGACATTATGCAGTCAGACTCATAATGCTTATAAATTCATGTTTGTTTCTTTCCTTTATGTATATGTGGTAATTCTGTCTTAGCATATAGAAAAAATCTGTCCACTTTTATTGCCATGTAGTATTCCAGAGTGTGAATATATTGAAATAACACTAGCGTCCACTTAGGCTTTTCCAATTTATGCCTAGGACTTTTATAGATAATTTGACATATCTATCATGTTCTTGTTTCTGCAGTGAAGATGCACAGGAGTCTGGGTCAAAGTGCATGTATATGAAGAGAAGTAGGTACTGTCATACTGTGTTGCATGACCTAAACCCCAAGAAGTACTTCTGGCATCTCAGAATCAAAGTTATTATTCATAAAATTCTAGAATAGATAAACTTAACTGTTATAACTTGTAGCAATAGATGAAATGACTTTCTTGATACCTGATAATATTTTATTCTACTTCTATAGCTTCTTTTCTGTAAAATTGCCTTCTTAATTAATATGTGTCAATAGTTGAAGTAAAGCTTGAGGTGGCTTGATCGGAATGGTCCTCATAGACTCATGTGTTTGAATGTTTGGCCATAGAGAATAGCACTATTAGGAAGTGTGGCATTTTCATATTAGATGTGACTGTGTTGGAAGAAGTGTGTCTTTGTGGGACTTAAGTTATAGTAACAAAGGTACCCATTTAAAAACAAAAGCTTTGTCTTAGTTTGGGTTTCATTGCTAGGAAGAGACATAGCAACTTTTACAAAGAAAAAGAACTGGGGCTCAGGTTCCGAGGTATCATGGTGGGTAACTTGTCATCAGAATACAGGCTGATTTGGTGCTGGAGAAGGAGCTGATCTTGATCTGCAGGCAGCAGAAAGAGACCATGTTCCATACTGGATATAGCCTTGAGCATAGGGGACCTCAAAGCCTGTCCCCTCTCCACACCATTGCCTTGTCATTCCCCTACAAAGGGAAAACCTGCTCTCTCTGGAGCAAAAGCCTCTTCTCACATGGATTTGGTATATGTTTTATAGAAAGTATATATGCAAATATCCCCAAAATAACATATTAACAAAATATGTGTTATTCTTTAGGTTTCATTACAGAATTAGGCGTATACATGGAGCCACTTGTATTTAAGTATGAGTCCTACCAATAAGCTATGCAACCTCAGCCCCATAAAAGTTTACTTTAAAGGATGGCTGGTTCTCAGACAAACCTACTTTGTAATATACACCCATGAAAAGTAAAAAGTATGGTGTGGAGAGGGGGATCAGAAGGGAGTGCATCTTTGTGAAGGTGAGTGGAGGGGGAGGAGGGTGGGATCAGGGCTGGTTAAAGGGATAACATCTCAAATGTAAATACAGAGTATCTAATCAAAAAAGTGAAAATAAATAAATAAAATTAACTAAAAGAACAAGAAAATTAATGAAAAGAACATAAGTAAACAAAAATATGTGTTTTGGGGCTGGAAAAAAAGCATTCGCCAAATATTTGTTATCCATGTAGTTGTTTAAATATTCTACTCAGATTTTCTTGTGGCTGTGTATTTGCTTCCTAATGAAGACAAATCATGTCAATTTATTTCATTTTTATTGCAAATGAAAGAATGTTGATCAGTAAGCATGAGTGTAAGATGCACAGACAAGTAGCTTTAAGATAGTGGGTTTTCCCACTTAGAAGGGAGAACAAAATAAGAAGAGCCAGAGGGAGGGAGGGAGGGAGGAAGGGAGGGGAGGGAAAAAGAGGGGGGCAGGACCAGGTATGGGAAGAGAAAGGAGAGAAGTCTAGATGGCCAGGAGAATGAATAGAAATAAATAGCAGTAGGGGGTAAGAAATTTGGGGAACCACAGAAAAGTCCCAGATGACAAGGATGCCAGAGGCTCTTAGGGCCTAATGGAGATGACATTCGTTGAAATATACAGCAGTGGGGTGATAGAACCGGAAGGATAGACATGACCCCCATTGGAGAGATAGGGCTTCACACTTTCTCAACATTTTTACCTCAGAATTTTCTCTGTCTAAAGGAAATGCAAGGACAAAAATGGGACAGAAGCTAAAGGAAAGGCCATCCAGAGACTGCCCAAACATGTGATTCATTTCATCCGCAGACACCAAACCCTGACATTATTGCTCATGCCAAGATGTGTTTGCAGAGAGGAGCCTCATATGGCTGTCCTCTGAGAGGCTCTTCCAGCACCTGACTAATACAGATGCAGATATTCACAGCCTACCATTTGGGATGAGCCCAGGGACCCCAATGAAAGAGTTAAGGGAAGGGCTGAAGGAGATGAAGAAGACTGTGACCCATAGGAAGAACAGTAGTATCAATTAACTGGACCCCTCAGAGCTCCCAGGGACTAAACCACCAACCAAAGTATATACATAGCTGGGTCCATGGCTCCTGCTACATATGCCTCATCTGGCATAAGTGAGAGGAGAGGTCCTTGGTCCTGTGGAAGCTTGGTGCCCCAGAGAAGGAAGATGGTAAAGGGGTGAGGCAGGAGTACGTGGGTTCATGGGGGAGCACCCTCTTAGACTCAAGGGAAAGGGAGATGGAGTATGGAGTTTGTAGAGAGGAAACCAGGAAGGGGGATAACATTTGAAATGTAAATAAAATAATTGATAATAATAAAAAAGTTACTAGTTTTCCCCTGATAGAAAATAGAACCATACCACTTCTTATGTAAAATGGAACAGTAAAAAGAAGATTAAAGTAATTTGTACATTTGGCTTTATATTTGTAAGGTTCTATCTTATGCACAGTAAGCTAAAATAGAAGATTTTATTTCTTGCATGACTGCTCTGATGTGGCACTGTAGTTCCAAGATGACTTGGGAGCCACCTGCCAGAGTTCAGATCCCAGTACCATATGGTACTTAAAATTGAATCTTCTTTAAAAAGTAATTTCAAGCATCTGCTTCAAATTTCTGATTTGTTAATCAAAAGTAAAAGAATATACCTCATATGTAAAATTCTTTATAAAGTTTTTTTATTGACAACCTGGTGATTGCTAGCAATCTTTTCAAACCTAGAGTGTACCTGTCATTATGGGTTGTTGAAATCTTCCTTTTAAGAAGATATGAAGCCACAGGCAGAGCCAGCACACAGCCATCAGGACTAATGGCCTGCCAGCAGTGAGCTGAGTACCCAGAGGAGACACAGAAGTGCTCTCTATCCTGAGTCCACTAATGACACATACTCTTCTCCAATGCCTGACTGGGGAGATACCTCCAGGAACTCTCAGGGCACAGGTATCACAGTACCGCTTGGGTCTGTACCCTTCAAGCCTCTATCTGCACCAAGAGTTAGAGCTGGCCCATCACCATCAGAACCCACAGCCAGCCCATAGAGGGCTGAACACCTCTGAACTCCCTTCTGAGCTCACGGTCCATAGACACACAGGATAGACAGGCTCTATTCAGAGACAATAATATCAACTAACATTAAAGATAAGAAGATGGCAAGAGGCAAGAGAAGAATCTAAGCAACAGAAACCAAGACAATCTGGCAACATCAGAACAGAGCTCTTCCACCATAGCAAGTAGTATATATACCAACACACCAAGAAAAAAAAAAGAAAACAAAACAAGATTTGGACTTAAAATCGTGCCTTATGTTGATGATAGAGGGCCTCAAGAAGTGAATGAATAACTCTGTTAAAGAAATACAGAAGAACACACATAAACAAGTACAAGTCCTTAGAGAAGCACAGGAAAATACAAGCAAACAGATGAAGGAACTGAAAAAAAAAAAAAAAAAAAAAACATCCAGGATATAAAACAGAAATGGAAGCAATAAAGAAAACATAAAAAGAGACAACCCTGGAGATAGAAAACCCAGGAAAGTAGTCAGGAGTCATAGACACAAGCATCACCAACTGAATACAAGAGATGGAAGAAAGAATCTCAGGGGCAGAAGAAAACATAGAAAGCCTTGCCACAACAGTCAGAGAAAATGTAAAAATTAAAAAGCTCATAACCCAAAACATCCAGGAAATCCAGGAGTCAAAGAGGAGACAAAACCTAAGGATAATAAGTGTAGAACAGAGTGAAGACTCCCAACTAAAAGTAAATACCTTCAACAAAATTATAGAAGAAAACTTCCCTGACCTAAAGAAAGAGATAACCATGAACATTCAAGACGCCTATGGAACTCTGAATAGATTAAACCAGAAAAGAAATTTCTCCTGACACATAATAGACAAAACAATAAATGTTCAAAATAAAGAAAGTACACTAACAGCAGTAAGAGGAGAAGGACAAGTAACAGATGAAAGCAGACCAATCAGAATCACACCAGACTTCTCAACGAAGACTAAGATAGCTAGAAGATCCTGGACAGATGTTATATAGACCCTAAGAGAACAAAAATGCCAGCCCAGGTTCCTATATCCAGTAAAAATCTCAGTTACTATAGATAGAAAAACCAAGATATTACAGGACAAGACCAAATTTATACAGTATTTATCCACAAATCAAGCCCTACAAAGGGTAATAGATGGAAAACTCTAACACAAGGAAGGAAACTACACCCTAGGAAAAGCAAGCAAATAATCTTCTTGCAACAAAACCAAAAGAAGAAAGAAAAACAAACATAATTCTACCTCTGATAACAAAAATAACAGAAAACAACAATCATTATTCCTTAATATTTCTTAACATCAGTGGAATCAATTACGAAATAAAAAGACACTATCAGACTGGATAGGAAAAGAGGACCCAGAATTTTGCTGCATACTAGAAACTCAGCAACAAAGACAGGCCCTACCTTAGAGTAAAAGGTTGGGAAAAAAACTTTCCATGCAAATAGTCCTAAGAAACAAGCTGGAGTATCCATCTTAATACCGAATAAAATAAATTTACAACGAAAAGTCATCAAAAAAGATAAAGAAGGACACTTTTTACTCATCAAAGGAAAAATCTTTCAAGATGAACTCTCAACCTTGAACATCTATGCTCCAAATACAAGGACACCTACATTCATACAAAAACAAACAAACAAACAAACAAAAAAAAACTATTGAAGCTGAAAGCATATATTGCACCACACACAATAATAGTGGGAGACTTCAACACCCCCACTCTCATCAAAGGACAGATCATAGAAGCAGAAGCTGAACAGAGACACAGTGAAACTAACAGAAATTATGAAATTATGTACCAAATAGATTAAACAGACATCTATAGAATATTTCATCCTAAAACAAAAGAATACACCTTCTTCTCTGTGCCTCAAGGTACCTTCTCCAAAATTAAACATATAGTTGGTCACAAAAGAGGCCTCAACAGATAAAAGAAGATTGAAATACTCCCATGCATCCCATCAGATCACCATGGACTAAAGCTGGTCTTCAATAACAACAAAAACAACAAAAAGCCCACATGCACATGGAAGCTGAACAATGCTATAATCAATTATTGCTTGGTCAAAGAAGAAATAAAGAAATCAAAGACTTTTTAGAATTTAATGAAAATGAAAGCACAACATACCCAAACTTATGGGATACAATGAAATCAGTAGTAAGAAGAAAACTCATAGCTCTGAGCGCCCCCAAAAAGACTGGAGAGAGCATACCCTTACAGCTTGATAGTACACGTAAAAGCTCTAGAACAAAAAGAAGCAGATACACCGAAGAACAGTACATGGCAGGAAATAATCAAACTTGGGGCTGAAATAAACCAAATAGAAACAAAAAGAACTATACAAAGAATCAACAAAACCGGGAGCTGGTTCTTTGAGAAAATCAACAAGATCTATAAACCCTTAACCAGACTAACTAGAGGACACAGAGAGAGCATCCAAATTAACAAAATCAAAAATGAAAGGGGAGACATAAGAACAGAAACTGAGGAAATTCAAGAAAGTATCAGATCCTTCTATAAAAGCCTATGTTCAACAAAACTGGAAAATCTAGAGGAAATGGACAATTTTCTGGACAGATAGCAGGTACCAAAGTTAATCCAGGATCAGATAAGCCATCTAAACAGCCCCATAATCCCTAAAGAAATAGAAGCTGTCATCAAAAGTCTCCCAACCATAAAAAAAAAAAAAAAAAAAAAATCCCAGGACCAGATGGTGTGTTTAGTGCACAGTTATATCAGACCTTCATAGAAGACCTAATACTAATACTCTTCAAGCTATTCCACAAAATGGAAACAGAAGAAATGCTACCCAACTCATCCCAGAACACATCAAAACCATCATTCACCATGATCAAGTAGGCTTAATCCCAGGGATGCAAGGATAGTTCAATATATGGAAATATATCAATGTAATCCACTATATAAAATAATTCAAATAAAAAAAACACATGACTATCTCTTTAGATGCTGAGAAAGCATTTGACAAAATTCAATATCCCTTCATGTTAAAAGTCTTGGAAAGATCAGGAATTCAAGCCCCAAAACTTAATTATAGTAAAAGCAATATGCAGCAAACCTGTAGCCAACATCAAACTAAATGGTGAGAAACTTGAAGCAATTCCAATAAAATCAGGGACTAGATGAGGCTGCCTAATCTCTCCCTACATATTCAATATAGTACTGGAAGTACTAGCCAGAGCAATCAGACAGCAAAAAGAGGTCAAAGGGATACAAATTGGAAAGTAAGAAGTCAAAATATCACTATTTATAGACAATATGACAGTATACTTAAATGACCCCAAAAATTCAACCAGGGAACTCCTAAAGCTGATAAACAACTTCAACAAAGTGGCTGAATAAAAAATTAACTCAAACAAATCAGTAGGCTTCCTCTACTCAAAGGATAATAAGGCTGAGAAAGAAATTAGAATTGACACCCTTTATAATAGTCACAAAGAATATAAAATATCTTGGTGTGACTCTAACCAAGCAAGTGAAGGATCTATCTGTATGACAAGAACTTCAAATCTCTTAAGAAGGAAATTGGAGAAGATCTCAGAATATGGAAGGATCTCCCATGCTCATGGATTGGCAGGATCAGCATAGTAAAAATGGCCATCTTGCCTAAGGCAATCTATAGATTCAATGCAATGCCCATCAAAATTCCAACTCAGTTCAGCATAGAGTTAGTGCATTTTCCGATTTCTTTTGGAATGATAGCAAAAACTATTTTCAACAATTAAAACACTTCAGGGGTAATCACCATTCCTGTCCACAAGCTGTATTACTGATCAGTTGTGATAAAAACTGCATGGTATTGGTACAGAGACAGGCAGGTAGATCAGTGGAATAGAATGGAAGGCCCAGAAATGAAGCTACACACCTATGGTCTCTTGATCTTTGACAAAGGATCTAAAAACATTCAATGGAAAAAGGACAGCCTGTTCAAGAAATGGTGCTGGTTCAACTGGCACTCAGCAGGCAGAAGGATGCAAATCCATCCTTTCTTATCTCCTTGTACAAAACCAGGTACACTGAAGCTAACAGAAGAGAAAGTAGGGAAGAGCTTAGAACACATAGGCACAGGGGAAAATTTCCTGACCAGAACACCATTGGCTTATGTTCTAAGAATAAGAATCAACAAATGGGGCCTCATGAGATTGCAAAGCTTCTATAAGGCAAAGGACACTGTCACAATGACAAACAGCAACTAACAAATTGGAAAAAGATCTTTACCAATCCTACATCTGCTAGAGGGCTAGTATTCAATATATACAAAAAACTCAAGAAAGTAAACTCTAGAGAATCAAATAATCCTATTTAAAAATGGGGTACAGAACAAAATAAAGAATTCTCAACTGAGGAATATTGAATGGCTGAGAAGCACCTAAAGAAATGTTCAAAGTCCCTAGTCATCAGGGAAATGCAAATCAAAACAACCCTGAGATTCCACCTCATAGGAATCAGAATGGCTAAGATGAAAAACTCAGGTGACAGCAGATGTTTTGAGGATGTGGAGAAAGAGGAACTCTTGTACTATTGGTGAGATTGTAAAGAAGTACAATACTCTGGAAATCAGTCTGACATTTCCTCAGAAAATTGAACATAATAGTACCTGAGGACCCAGGTATACCACTCCTGGGCACATACCCAAATGAAGCTCCAACATCTAACAAAAACACATGTTCCACTATGTTCATAGCAGCCTTATTTATAATGGTCAGAAGCTGGAAAGAACCCAGTGTCCTTCAACAGAGGAATGGATATAGAAATTAAGGTACATTTACACAATGGAGTACTACTCAGATATTAAAAACAATGACCTCATGAAATTCCTGTGCAAATGGTGGAACTCAGGCTATCATCCTGAGTGAGGTATCCAAACCCACCATGGCTCCCAGGGACTCAAACACCAACTAATGAGTTCACAAGGAGAGCCCCATGGCTTCAGGCAAATATGCAGTAGAGGATAGTACTAGGGTGAGCTTTAGAAGCCTCAGCCAGATTTGTGTTTTGGCTTGGAGAGTGGTATCTACTTAACCCCATGCTCTAGTCTTTGTCACAAATGTCTGAGATTGACCTTGGCCCCCTGCAGGAGCTTGGCCTGGGAGGCTCCCTTCTCCTCGCCTTTGTCTGGAGTCTCTTGAATTTGCAGCCCCAGTGTAGGGGAATGCCAAGGCATTGAGGGGGGAGAGGGTTGTTGGGAGAGTGACTAACTTCAGTGGAAGGGGAAGTGCAATTGGGGGAAAAGGGATAACATCTGAAGTGTAAACACAGAGAATATCCAGTAAAAAAAGAAAAAAAAAAGAAGATATTTCTTGTTCTCCGGAAATCCTAGTAGTCACAACACAATATTGGATATTGATAGATGTTGCTTACTGTAGCCAACAGAGAAGAAAGGAGCACCAAGAATTCAGTTTTACTTCACGGCATATATGTTGTCATTTATTAGCTGGTAGATATTCTAATGTGCAAAGTGAAAATTTGAAGAGGAAAGGAGTAAGTTTTTGTCTGTGATAAGAGCTAACTTTCCTAGAAAGTCTAGTTGTCACCCTGTCACACGTGGGACTAGGGAAGCTCAGCTGAGTGACCTCCACAGGGCTGGCCTTTAGCCGTGCTTTGTTGAGCATTTGCTTGATTGCTAGTTGATGTTAGAGGATCCAGTCCCGGATCAGCCCTGGGCATTGGGCCTGGGGCATATAAGAAAAGAAGCTCAGGAAGCCAGGGGGAACAAACCAGTAAGTGGCATTCTTCTGAGGCCCCTGCCTCTGCTTCTGCCTTGAGTCACTGTCTTGTTTTTCTTCAATGGACTACAACCTGTAAGCCAAACAAACCTTTTTCTCCCCAAGTCACTTTCCACATTAGTGTTTATTCTTGAAAGAGAAAGCAAAACTAGAAAATTAATTTTATATGTCAACTTGTTTTTATACAGAAGTCTGACACACAAATGTGCAAATATCTGTGTGCTGGATAAGTTTTTAGCATTTGGTAAGACAGACTCTGTAGAACATTAGCCTCCTCCCGTAAGTGGACATTATCTTTGAATATAGTACAAAGGTAGATGGAACTGAGAATTTGCCCATCTTCCACTCCCTATTCCCACTTACAAGCTGGACATCATTCTTGTCCTACCCCCTTAGCTCCTCATTCTCTACTCTTTAGACTTGGATGAAAGTCTGTATCGATTCTCTAATGAGGATGAAGCCTGCCTGGGTGTCAGTCCTTCAGACTGATTCCTTGTCTTCTTTGGTTCCTGGCTTTTAAATCAATAATTATGATTATTTATGACAAATTAAATCCCAAAGTCCCTTTTATTATGTAAGCCATGTCATAGTAACTCTGCATATGTATATATAGAAACTTACACATCTATACATACAGATATCTAAACATTCCTTTTTTCTTAAAAAAAACTTAAATGGTTTGACCTTAATATTTGATGTTGGTTATGACAAGTCATATGACTAACAGAAGATTATACTGAAAAAGTAGTTGGATTTGCTTTGCAAAATTACCTAAATACTGGTCTATTTTGTTTCTTTATCTAGTCCATTAGTTGCCTAAGGCTGTGGGAACCCTTTAACATAGTTCCTCATGTTGTGGTGACCCTAAACCTACAAGTATTTTTTTCATTATTTAGAGAATACTTTGTTAGTTTTTATAATCAAGCCCACATAGATAAGACCTTACATATTTAATACAGTGCATTACTCTTGTACAGATGGAAAAAAATTACGTTCAAAATTTCTAGATCATATCTGTACAATGCCAACTCAACACAGTAAACTGGGGTACTTTTTTCCAAAGTTGACAGCACAGCTAAAGTTCCCAAAAATTCAGATTTTATGACTAGTGATAGCAGTATGTTAGGCATCAATAGCAGTACCAGCTTTTCCAGGTTCTGCAGTCATTTGAACAAAATTGTAGAAAAATCCAGCACACTCTATTAAAATAAAAAAAGTAGAAAAGAAAACCCCAGAAAGCAGCACAATTCTGTTACTCTTGTGGTACCTGGCACATTTTTTTAAATTAGATTCTCAGTCGTCATCCTGAAAGAAAACATCCCCAGCAACATCATTAAAACAACTCTGGTAAAGCACAGTCACTACCATACAAGTATTGCTGCGTCATTGTAGTTGTAATTTTGCTACTGCTATAAATTATACATATCTATGTTTTCTGATGGTCTTAAAGGACCTTAGTGAAAAATGTCATTTGACCCTCAAAGGCGTTGCAACCCACATGTTAAGAACCTCTGCTCTAGTCACTGCCCCGTTGACCAACCCAGGTAGCCAGCTAATCCCATTCACTCCGTGCTATGTACTGAATACGTCACACTAGCTTTCTCTGGCCTACGTCATATTGCCTTCGTGTCTCTCTCTCTCTCTCTCTCTCTCTCTCTCTCTCTCTCTCTCTCTCTCTCTCTCTCTCTCTCTTTCTCTCTCTCTCTCTCTCCCTCCCCCCGCCCGTGTTTAAATTCCCTAGGCAAGCCGAGATAGCACATTGTGTTTAAGCAATGTGACTTTCGTCAGACATTGCATTCTTCCAGATATATTTTTCCAAATGGAAAGATGGCTTAACGTTTTCTATTATTATTTTAGATGAAATGTTCTGCAATATGTTGTTGATATCATAGTGAAGTAAATACTGTATGCTTAAGTCTCTCAGGGACCTTCAGGAAAATGAGATGCATGTCTCAGGAGGCTATCTCAGAGAAGGAAATTCTGAATAAAATAGCATGAATGAAGAAGCTCACAGGAATTGATTATAAGAATGTATTCTTTTGTGTAATCCTAGATGTAAAGAAAATGAGATGTTGCTACAACAGATTGCTATCACTGTGTGGCTCTGTGTGGTCACATATGGCTTGAAAACATTGTAGTTCATAATTGTTCCTTTTTTGGTCAGATAGAATAAGGGATTTTGTGTTACACTGAGGGAGTATAGCACATTTGTGTCTCTTGGATCCTTATTTATTGAAACTAAGACAAACCTCTCTCTTTATAAGTAACAATTACCCTCTTCTCTTAAGCTGCACTCTCTCACCCAGCGGATGGAGTCGAAGAAGCCACAGGACTCTCAGATTTTACTGCTAAGTGAAGTGCAAATTAGGACAAAGACTGACATGCACTTGAAAAAGCACCACTGAGCCTGGCATAGACTTAGGCTGAGTAAGGAGATAATTACTCTTCTTTTAGCCCTGGGCTCTTTTCTTTAAGTTTGGGTGCCCCTTCTGCATAAGGACTTTCCTTCTGGGCTTAGGTATTTTCAGCAGTTTTCTTAAAGTTTATTTTCCAAAAATACCTCTGCTTCTTTTCTCAGTAATAGTCATTATTAGGCTTTTTTAAATAAAAATGATGCGTGTGTGTGCCCATATACATAGACACATGACTGCATTGAGTGCATGCATGCTCACACACATTTCACATTTCTATGTTATGTGTAGGAGATACATGCAAATACTTGTCTTGGGTAAATATATTTCTGACTACTTAAATTTTCAATATGTTTGAGATGAAGTTTTCTTCTCTGCAAAATTATAGAGAATAAACTTGGCTAACATTCTAGTAAATATTTTATGTATACAAAGTTATTCCTTCAAGTAATGTATTAATTGGGGTCTTTCATTACAAGTGTCATGACAAACTTAATCTAGTTCAGTGATGAAGAGGAAGAAGAGAAAGAAAATATATTTGTATTTTATGAAATAGGATCTTATTTATTACAAACCCTGGAACTGAAGATAGAGATTGTTGTGAGCCATGAGGTGGATGCTGGGAATTTAATGTGGGTCCTCTGCAAAACCAGCAAGTGCTCTTAACCACTGAGCTATCTCTTCACTCACTCTATTTGAAGTTCTTTTTAGAAAAGACAGCGTTATCTTTCCTTTATTTAGAGTATGAGTAGTGCACTACTATGTTGTTTGTACACAGAAGAGTCTTTGTAACTCAGAGTATACAGCAGAGTAAGTTGTGCATTCTGCCTGATGAAGCAGTGCTTCAGTCACGAGGGGATGCTGTTGAAGACGCCTCGGCCTCTGTCATGCAAAGGGCCGACCTCAGTGCTCACTGCTCGTACTTGTTTTGCACAGACACTCATCAATCATGACTAATGTGAGGAGCAAGTATTCTGAATAGATCTTTCATTTTGGACCTAGCAATTTGTCATGGCAATAAATAATTATGCATTTAAGAAAACGGGTTTTGTATTTGACTTAATGCAGTTCTCCATTGTAAAGAATTGTATTTTTAATATATAGTGGGATTTCAACTCTCCCAAATAGGATGAAGCTTATTTAACATCATGGGTTTCTGTTTACTTGACAACTAGGGAATCAAACTATTATATACCTATTGCATAGCATAACTGCTGTAAGCCTTAGTTTTCTTCCTGATTTGTTCCTTACATGAATGGCTGTGATTATATGGACAAATAAATCTTTTATATTAATACATAATAGAAAGGTAAAATCAGATATGAAGTTAGAATCATTTAAATGTGTATTATGAAAATGATCTCTTCATTTCTCAGTGGGGAAAACCCCCCAAGAGTCTTTAGGTTAAAGCTAAATAATTGCTAACAGTGTTGAAAGGTAATTTGAGTCCATCAATCCTGGTCTGACCTTGAGTGTCTGTTAATGTGTGTTGCTATGTGTACACTGAAACAGACATGCACCCATACAACGATTGTGAAAACAACTAAAAATTCATCCTATGTGAGTTAGGAACAATCACGTTGCAGGAAGGGGACCTGAACTGTTTCAAATAAGCCTCTCTTCTATTGACTAAGCATCTAGGAAAGAGACTATAGTTGAGCCTGATTAGTTTAACTAAATTTCTACATGAAATATGAAAATTTGATAAGCCTAAAACAAACAGTATCTTTAGACAGCGTTAGTGTGTAGCCCAGGCCCTTAGAAAGCAGGTGCCTCCAACTATGGACACCCCTGCTAGTCTACCCATCAGAATTCATCTGCCCAGAATGCGTAAGACATCTTGTACCCAGCTATTTACTGAAAGGCTTGCTGACTGCTTTTTATATACTTAGACAAAAAGCCTCAATGATGAGCTTGTTGAAAATTAAAAAAAAAAATGACAGTTATCTTGAAGGACACAAAATATGTATAAAAATACAGAAATCTGTTCTTTTAGAATATAATTCACAAGAGCTAGTGTTTCCACAACAAACATTTAACTGTTTTACAGGAAACAAATTTAAATAACATATAGTTATATCAGAAAGACAGCTGGGGAAGCTGCGCCCCAGCCCCTCACTCTGCCTGGCCCTGACTCTCCTGCCCTCGGTACCCGGGCTCCAAAGTGTCTGGCTTAAGACTCACAGGCACATGGTTAAAGAGCACATGCAGTGATGACGTCATGTGGTCTCAGCAGCTGTGGAAGTGGGAGCCTAAAGAAAAGTTTAATCACAGAAATGCTCTCCGCATTTTGTCAGCTCTGTGCAGTGATCAGTAGCAAAAATAAATATATGCTATTTAAATTTGTTTCTATTTTAAATTCTTAACCTTCAGTAGAATGACAGTTTTAAGTTTTCCTAGTTAGCAGCATGTATTATTAATTTTTTAAGATTAAAATTTTTTTGTAGTTTCAATTTGCTGAAGTTGCTGAGTATATATTCACGTACATATTACCAATTCTATTCATTGGTGGGCTATCTGTTGATAACTTTGCTTAATTTTGAAAGCCTCATATTCTTAGATTCCGTTCAAAAAGTTCTTAATATACGTATTGACTTATAGGGTTATAACCAGATATGCCTATCAAGCTGAAGATATCCTGAAAGGAATACTTACTTAATACTTAAAATACTAATCACCAAGAATCATAACCAAGAACACAGTGAATCTTATACTGCTGATTGATTACCTTAGCCATGTGACTGACAGATAGCTAAGGCTCTCTGACACTGCCTGATGTCACAAGCACTCCCTGCCCCTTTGTGTCACTCTGCTGATGCGTCAAGGGAATGTGTATTGCATTTATACCAGCCTCAAATCAACAACACTGAGGGAAATAGTAAGAAGGGGGATTGTCTGGATAGAAAGCTTTTTATCAAAAATAGGAAAATTTCCCTCACTCTATACCTTACCTTTTCATTATCTTTACAGTGTTTATAGAAATATATTTTTAAAAACTTTTGATAAAATGTAATTTGACAAAGTGTAAATTTGCTTTTTCTATGAATTATGATTATATTTAATTTTTCTAAGCCATAAATGTCTATTTTTATTTTACATGAATATTAGCGAGTTTTACAAAAAAAAAATCCAGCTAGTAGATTAAACATTAAACTGTAGATTTCAAAGGCTTCCTATTTCAGATCTCCTGCACATACTTACCGTGTATGTAGCTGGTTTAGGGCACTGTAGAACACAGTTGCTATGGGTTTCCATGGCAGCTCTTCATTTAAGAACAACGTAAGTTTATAAGGTCTTGGGAAGCCTTGCTGTGCCAAGCTCAGTTTATTCATTTTTTGTGCATTCACTTACAGCTGTATGGCCGCTTCATTTACTTATTAAGTTAGTTCCTAATAAATCACTATTTCCCAAAGTGTTTCCTAAAAGTAGACTGCTTAGAGCACATAAGAAAGGAACATCACCTTCTCTGCATCTTAAAGACCTGTTGCCTGAAACGTGACCTCAGTGGGTTTGTGTTAATGCTGGCAGTGTGGTGATGGTCAAAACTTTAAGATTCAGTCACTTCCTATTCACGCATGAGAAATGTGGACTTCCTTAGTTACTGTGAATACCTGGTATTTAGGAGCATGTTTATGTGTGGTCCAGAGTGCAAGATTCTCCTCCGATTGGTTTACTTTCTGTGTGTTGCACTTGGTGAAGAGGAATGAGAATCCTGTCAGCTGAAATGCTATCTGATCGTAACAGAAAAGCAAAGATGGTGGGGTATTAATTTGAAATTCTCTTTGTCAGAGGACTTAAGATTTCTGTTCTGCTTTATAAATGGATCGTTCATAGCTTCTGCCTATTATGTGTTTCAAAGATAATTTCCTATTCTTTTATAGATTTAGTTAGTTCCTTGCAGTGAAACTGATATATCAGTTTATAAAATAGCTGTCTTTTATAGTTAAAGCAATCTTAATTAGGAATCTGAGAATGCTTTGAAAATAGTAATATTCTCTGAAAGTTTAAGGGTTTTTCAGAATAATGGAATTAGAGTGGGGCCTTTTCAACCATCTTATGAAAACAGTCTGGACTTGGGAGAGCATACATTGTTTGAGCTGGTAAATGCTACAAATAACTCTTTGCTCGTTGTTACAGATTAAAACAATTAACTTAAAGTATTTCTGTAGTTATTTTCTATCCCAGATATGAAAGAAACTGATCAAAGTATATGTGGTTCATTTGCGGTACTAGGCAGAACTTTGCAGATTCATGACCTTGAATTCATATGTACCTTTCTTCAACAAACCACAGAGTATCAGTCTTCATTGCACCTAGTGTGAGATGCATTGGTCTGAATTCTTTTTAAGGAAAATTTCACTGTGAAGACCCTTTTAAGAATCCCTTGTTCTAAATCTACTCTATACTTTTAACTTTTTAAATTGAATTGTTTACATGCCAGTGCTATATAATGTTTACATGTATATGGATAAAATAATCTTAGTCTCTCTCAACATTACAGATTTCCTTAAAAATGGAAAAGGTAATTTAGATGTTGAGTATAACACTCTTCTCAGACATTGCTTCATTGGTAGGCAGCTCAGTTTAGTTCTCGTCTTATCAGTAACCTTTGCACATAATGTGATATTGTCTGAATGTCTTACTTTGTTCAGCCTTCCCTGGCTCTGATGAAGCCTAAGGCTGCTGTTTCTTTGAGTTACTGATAATTTTTTATCTGATTAACTGACACATTTAGTTGAAATCAGACACAGCCCTTAGGCTGGGCATGGATTTAATTTAAAAAGTATCAAAGGTTTACTCTGTGTGCTATTTAATCATCATGTTTATCAGGCAAAGAGAAATTACCGGAAGGACCATAGGGAGAGGGTTATCTTAAGGAGCAGTAGCTTGGGAAATTGATAATGGCTACAAGGTAATTTACTGCTAACTTTTACATTCATTAATATAACATTTCCCGCTAATAATTACAGCGTATGTAATATACTAATTAAATTGAAAGCATTATCACTAATTTTCTTTTTGCTGAACCCTAAGATAGCTGGATAAGAAGTGAGAATGTGAAATTGAAGAAAGCCTATGTAGTCACACCAATTTAAACAGTTGGATAGCTGGACAGATAAAATATTTGTGGAGATGGAAAATGAAACACCACAAGTCTTTAAGAGAATTCATGTTAGGCTGTGACAAGGAAATGAGATTTTTAAATGAATGGCATCACTGTGCACTGCAGGTCTGCAGAACTCCACACTGCCTGACCTGTAACCATCACGCTTCTACTAGGAGCTGACATCACACTTTTGGGGAAGACGATGGCACCACTCTAACGGATGACTATGCCTGCTCGATGGAATACACAGAGGCAAGGGCCTTTGCAGTGCCCGTGGTTGTATAACCCCATGCTGCATAGCAAAGCACAGTAAGAGAGAAACCCGTCTCCCTCAAAGATTTCATAACACAACACAGTAAACAAATAATAAAATGGATATATTTCAAGTTTTATATAATTCAAACAGTAAATGTTACACTTTGATGTATGGTTATATATAATTGTACATTTTAGTCTAGCAGTAAGCCTCCAGGTTTTCTTCTACTTCCATTAATGATATGCATAGGGTATAATAAAATCTAAAATAATATAATCATTTTTTTCTTTGTGAAAAATAAAACCCATAATTGAGAAGTCTTATCTTCATGGATATAATAAGTATTAATCTGCTTGCTACATGCTTTCTTACCACAAATCACAAAAGGCATTTCTCTTATTTTATTTATTGAAAGTCTCACGTCATACTCAAATTCTTAGGACTGAATTTAATATTTTTAGTCGAAAAATATTCAATATTAGAATAATATATGGGGACAGAACCATAAACCCCTTATTTTGAGTGCACTGAAATCTAGACAAATTACACATAATGGCTAGTCTTTATCAAACATATATATATATATATATATATATATATATATATATATATATATATATATATATGTAGCAAGGATTCTGTTTCTACCAGGGGACCTGGATTAGTCTAAACAATTTATTACATTTGTAAATTTTATAAAGATTTTATAATTTAAATTACCTGTATATTTTAAAGCATTTAATTAAAAATAGTAGGCTCTAATCTATACAGATTTTTTGGTTGTTCTATTTAGTTTGTAAATACTCCCAAGAAATATCTGCTTACTTTTATTACTATTCATTATTAGAGATAGACTCATATATTTTAATTCAGCTACCTGAGACTAGAAGCCATTACTTACATTGCTTTTTAACACTCTTTCTATTTTAATTTTCTCTGTGCCTGCCTGTTTGTACTTGATTCACACATGCCTGTGAAGGTCTGAGGACAGCCTGGGATGCTATTCATCAGAAACCTCCCAATTTTGTTTGGAACATGCCGTCTTATCAACCAGGAACGTCACTAAGTAGGCTAGGCTTCCTGCCTAAGGAGCTCATTTGATCTTCTGGAATTTCTTGTCAGTTAATTTCCAATCATCACAACGTTTTTCACTGTTTAATTGTGAAATTTCACAGAAGGAGATGGTGATACTGTGAATGTTCTGTGTAGAGATCAGTGTTTAATGGGACAGGACAGATGGTGACCATTTCCCATTTTACAATGCTCTTATTGGTCATGGAAAAAATAATAATAATTTTAACTTAATAAATATTTGAGTGAACTTTATTTGGAATTTTGTGTGTCACACTCAGAAATATTTTACTTAAATGGTATTTTTCTGTGGTTATCTTTATTTGTCTAGACTAAATGAAGAATTATCAGTTTAAGGAAGAAGCATATGGTACTTACCCAGCCATATTAATATCTAGTTTAGAAATCCAGGCTGCAGAACTTCATTGACATTCATAAGGGTTTCTTGCTTAATAATGCTATGCTGCCAGAAGTCCAAATATTGCTACTTAGAGGCTAGTGCAAGAGTATGTCTTTTAGGTATGATTCATATTAAAAATGTTACAGTGCCTTTCAGTTGAAAAATACTTAAAATTCAGCAGATCATTTTTTCTCAACAGGCAAGAACTCATTAACTGAATAATACTGATAACAGGCATTTTTCAAAAAAAAAAAAAATAACATCTTTGATAAATGCAAGATGCATATCTTCTCATCAGTGGACTGAGTAGGCCTCATTTTCATTTATAAAAAAAAGGACAGCATGTTTCCAATCTGGGGGTTTCATGAGCCAAATATTCAACATTGAGACAAATAAATATTAGTGAACAAAAATCTGAACTTGGTTCTAGATTTCTACCTTTAAACCTGCCTAGACTCTCAGCATAAGATTATCACTACTTCTGCTGGTTCACCTGCCTTCACTACAGCTTTGTGTATGAGTAAGGATAAAGCATTAGCTACATATAACGGAAAAATCCATCTCTAGCCTTGAATGTAGACGTTCCTGGTGTACTATTTTTAGGAATAGTTAACGATTCTTAGGACCGGGTCATAAACTGAATGAATACATCCATGTTTGTACTTCTCCCCACGCTTACAGTAGCATTGCAGAGCCGGTCGTGTGCTTAACATGAAAGGAAGGCTTAGCAGCAGCTCCCAATGAATGCTGATAATTAGACAGGTTCAGGTTTGTTAACAGACAAGTTATTTGTAATTTTACAGTCTGAGTTTTATATACATGCATACACAAAACCACACAGATTGTGTGTGTGTTATCTGTGAGCGTGCATGTGTGCACGTGTGTGTTAAAAAAGAAAAACAGACAATTTTGAATGCCTACGTTTGGAGTATAATTATTTATCTTTAAAAAATAAAAGTTCCTGAGTTAGATGAGGTGGTTCATGCCTGTACTCCCGGCACCGTGGAGTCAGAGAATCGATACATGACCCCTTGCTCGAGAAACCAGAATTATATAAATAAATAGTTCCCGATGGTACGCTCCATCAGGATTGCCCTTGTGTGGAGTCCACGGGCTCTACGTAGACATGGCACAGCCTGTTACAGCCACCTGTATCTATCACATTTTACTTTCCTGAGGGTTTTCACTGTGATGGTCTTAAATGTTTATTCTTTTTAAATATAGTACAGGACGCTAGACCTTTTTAAATTGGTATTTGGTAAACAATGAATAATTTTACATCCCAAGTTACCAGAACATAAATTTGTATGTGTGTGTGTAATTTTCCCATTGATTAATAAAACAATGATACGACATTTAAAGAAGTACAAAATGTTAAATAAAAGCAGGAAAAACAAAATGCCTCTATTAGGAAATAATTATTATCGCCTTATGATCTATTTCTCGTTTTTTTCTCTATGGCTATAGATTTTTTAATGCATGTGTTTTTTTACTTGATGTACATCTCCTTCAGCTAATTTTCTATCGTAAATGATTTCACATCTTTATATTCTTGAAAAAGATGTTTTCCATTAGTGCCTTTATTTTTCTCTTCATAATAGTCTATGATTCACTCAACTATACCTATTTTTTGGGATTTTAGAACTTTTAAGGTTTCATTCAGATTATATGTACAATATAAATTTGACGTATATCCTCACCCATAACTTGTTTATAGTTACTTTGACAGCCTGTATTTCTTGGTATAAACTTAAAATATTATGTTTGTGAGACCAAGATGATATACACTGTGAAATTATCCCTTCGAAAGAAAGTATAGCAACAAACTGAGCGGGGTATCTGCAGCTCTGCACTTCACATACGCTCATCATCTGTGGATGCTTATTGCATTTTAAAACATAAATATCTATTCCATAAATTTGTCTACTTTTAACCTGTATTTATTTTTTAAGGTGTCTTGAAATCATTTGTATGTATTCTCTTAAAATTACATATTGTTATAATTTTGTCATTTTTCCTACTGGCTTGTTAACGTATACCTTACTAACATAAGATATCCATTGCTGTCATGTATGTTACAGATATTATTTTCTTAGTTGTGTGTTAGGTGGTTGTGGGAATACAGAAACATTGTAAATTTTCAGTCAACTTTAGTAAATTATAGATATTTACTGACATGCTTTATGTTGACTTTACTAGACCAAAAGTCACAGTGAGTTTTTTTTTTTTTCAAAGAACTGCAGACAAACATGTAGGAGGCATATCTTACATAGGAGTGGTTAGTTGTTGGTCGTATTGAAAAGAAAGGGTCTAAGATGGCAAGTGGAGACAAGTGGAAGGGCAGATAGAAAAGACAGAGATGATCTTTCTTTTGGTTTCTAGTATTCTAGTACCCTCTTCTCCTCCCACCCCCTTAAGGCCTTTCTCCCCTTCATCCTTTCCTCTCTAGCCCTGCTTCCATAAACACACAAATACACATAAATGAAAATTTAATTTGTTTTTAATTTAGTTGAGCTCTTTATTTTGCATTGGAAGAGTTACACAGTGAACAGAAGATACATATACATTTTTTATTATATTTGATATATATTATTTACATTTCAGAGGTTTTCCCCTTTCCCAGTTTCCCCTCCATAAATCCCCTATCCCATCCCTCTCTCTCCTGCTTCTATGACAGTGCCCCAACCACGCACCCTCTCCTGCCTCCCCACCCTGACATTCTCCTAACCTAGGGCATCTAGCATTGGCAGGACAAAGGGTCTCTCTTCCCTTCATATCTGTATTACAGATGGCATTTCCTGGTTCATATTTATGCTGTGTATTATTCCTCCCTTGGTTAACTGTATCGCACTTCTTTACAGTATCTAATTTTTGACCTATTCTTTTACATTCCTATGTTGTCTTTATATTTCATTCCTCCTTGTCTTTAGATCTACCTAGCTTCAGGCTATCTGTAAACATGATCATTTGTGGTTTTTTTTTAACTTTATTTTAAAAAACAAAGATAAATGTACAGATTTTTAAGCATTTTTGCATAAAAGTATATGAATACATTTTATAAGGTTGTAATTAAGTATTTGTGGGTACTTATACATACACATATGTATATGTGTAACAATAATATAGGAAAAGGCTATTAATTTGAGAAGATAGGAGAGAAACTGGGAGGGGCTGTAGGAAGGAAAGTGGGATGTGATACAGTTCTATTTCAATTAAAATATATATATATATTTTTTTCTTGAACTTCACACAGTCTGTGGGTTGTTTCTGGGGTGTTCAGAGATTTCTGGGGTTAGTATCCCATTATCAGTGACTGTATATTATGTCTGTTTTTTTGTGACTGGGTTATCTCACTCAGGATGATATTCTCTAGATGCATCCATTTTCTTAAGAATTTCGTTGGGCCATTGTTTCTGATAACTGAGTAGTACTCCATTGTGTAAATATACCACAATTTTTGTATTCATTCATCTACTGAAGGGCATCTGGATTCTTTCCAGCTTCTGGCTATAATAAATAGGGCTGCTATGAACATTGTGGTGCATGCGTCTTTGTTGTATGTTGGAGCTTCTCTGGGGTTTATGCCCAGAAGTGGAATAACTGGGTCTTCAGGTAGTAATATGTCCATTTTTCTGAGGAACCGCCAGACTGATTTCCAGAGTAGTTATATCAGTTTACAACCCCACCAGCAGTGGAGAAGTGTTCCTCTTTTTCCACATCCTTGACAGCATCTGCTGTCATCTGAGTTTTGGATCTTGGCCAATCTGACTGGTGTGAGGTGGAATCTCAGGGTTGTTTTGACTTGCATTTCCCTGATGGCTAAGGATGTTGAGCACTTCCTTAGATGTTTCTCAGCCATTCGATATTCCTCGATTGAGAACTTTTTGTTTATGTCTGTACCGCATTTTTAATAGGGTTGTTTAATTCTCTAGTATCTCACTTTTTGAGTTCTTTGTATACCTTGGATATTATGAAAACAAAACGGCAGCCAACAGAGTGGGAAAAGATATTTACCAACCCCACATCAGATCATATGTAAATTTACATTCTCCTTCAGATTATTTGTGAATGTGTTGGACAAAGACCTTTTACCTATGGGGACCATGCTGTTTTTCTCACTTAAGAGTGTATTGAGAATCCATTCCTTCCTTCTTTATATGTGGTACTAGGCAGTGCCTTGACTTTCTCTGCATACTAGATAACTCTGTACTGCTCAACATTTTAAGAGCTATACTACTATTTTATTAGTTCTTTTTTTACTATATAGAACATTATAATATTATTCAAAATTGTTATAATAGTTCTATAGTACTATTGTGAAAATTTTAGAAATTACTCAGTTTGGGAAAATATTGTCCTTGGAAGAATTTTAGAAGTCTCTGTTAAATTTCAGTGTCATTAAATATATGAATGTAAAAACATTTTGGAACTGCTTCTAAGTCTTTTCATTCTCAATGAATGTAGATCTGTCATCAAAATTTAAATAAAGGAATAATTACTTTTGTTGCCACTGGGTGGATGATTAAAATGTATGTACAGATAATTTTTCTAAATGTGTATTTGCAAGAAATAACTTCTATTCAAAGGTAGCTTCTTGGATGATATGCAGTTCATGTGTAATTTTTGGAGTATGATACAAACCAGATGCCTGTTTTTATAATTTGTGTTCTTCTTTTATTTTCAGGAGAAAGAAGAAATAGAGGGGGTATCAGTAGGTGCTATCCTTTCTGACTATCAGCGTGTACGAGTAGAAAATGTGTAAGAGAACACTAATTTGTCTAAAAAACTAATTTAAAAATTGGGATAGAGGACTAAGCCTAGTGTCAGAGAGTGTGCTCAGAACATACAAGGCTAGAATTAAAATGCCAAAGTCCTCCCAAAATGAAAAGCACTGTTAATGAATAAAAACATAAGTAATTGTACCCCACTCATAAGTAAATGTGTCATACATGCTCTTCAGAGTAAACATATTGCCCAATTAACAAAAGCCATATTTGTTTTCTATACTTTATTTTCTTTGAGACGTGCAGAAGTACATACAACTAAATATTGCCATAACCACACTATTTTTTCCAGCCTCCTCTCAGAACCCTGCAAGTCCTCCCTTGACATCATGCCCTCCTCCTGCCCGTCCTTTTCTGCTCTTTTCTGCACACTGAGTCTGAAAAGTGCTGTCTATATGAGCACGCACACCTTTTCAGTGATTATACCCTATGGATAAACCAAGTATTTCTTAGAAATTTTTACTAAATTCAATATATAAATGAATAATACGTTCAGTTTTTTTTGGCCTGAGGTATAGGTAGTACTTCTCCATCAGCAAGTCAGTTCCTCTAAAACCCAGCCAAACTGTCTCAAAACAGTTGAAAATCTTTCCCTTCCTTTTCGATGGACGTTTAGAGAATGAAGATTCTGATAAACTTGTAAGCATGAGATTATCACATCTGTTCATGTAACTATGCCCTTTTCTATTTTCTAACCTATGAAAGCATTCAAAATGAGAATAATTATTAATTGGCATTGATCGGCTGTTTGGCATTGATTTAGACATTTTTATATTTTTTCTTTTATGCCATTTCTGTTTTTGTCTGTGTGAGTATGTGGTTATGAGCATCCCATGGTGTACATGTGGAGGAGGTCAGTGAACAACTTATGGGAGTTATTTCTCTCCTTCCACCATGGAATTTCCAGAATTGAGCTCAGATAAAGTCAAGTGCCTTTATTCTGGGAGCTATCTCTCTGGCACCACAAGGCATTTTAAGAAAAAAAAGGAGGGAGGGAGGGAGAGAGGGAGGAAGGGAGGGAGGAAGGAAGGGAGAAGAAGGGAGATGGAGGGACCATTTTAAATGTTTAAAATCCTTGAACAAAACTTTGTATTTAAAATTACGTTGCTGGGGACCCTAATATGCTAATATGGAACAAAAACATATCATTTGATTTTGTTTTTTCTTTTTACCTTGCAGTTGTAAACGACTCAATCTCCAGCCTTTAGCTTACCTTTGGCAGAGAAACCAGGAAGATTTGCTCCGAGAGATGATAGCATCTAACATCAAGGCCATTATCATCAAAGTCGCAGCTTTGGGTATGTAACCAAAATTTCAGAACAGTTTTCTACTGCCCCAGAGATAGGCACTGAAGAAGGGCCAGTGATTTAGATATAAACACTGGAGTTACAAGTGAAGTAAATATTGAGTGTGTGTGTCTGTGTACATGCACACATGTGTATGTGTGTTTGTCTGTGTGTTTGTGTGTGCTTGTATGTGTGTGTGTGTGTATGTGTGTGTGTGTGTGTGTGTGTGTTTGAGAGAGAGACAGAATTTTGAAATAGCTATTTGCATGTTTTCCAAAGAGAAAAATTGTGAGCATCTTATAAGTATATGCTTAATGATTAAAAGAGATAATATGATTTTATATATTCCTGTCTAATTTGGAGTTAAGGTTAATGTAAACAGAAAATACAGGAATGATTGTGGTGATTCTTTTGGTGTTTGTTTTGGTGTTTCTTTCTTTCTTCTTTTTTGGAAGCCTCTTAAATTTCATAATTGTCACCAAACATTTTCCTTGTATTTTAACATTGTTAATAATACTAAAGCAGAGTACCTTTCTTTGTATGATGTTTAAAAGAGCACTTTTTGTCAGAATGGTGAAAGACAAGTCACTTCCGAGAGAGTGTATTTTATATGTGTGAGCGAAGGGAAATTGCAGTTTTGAACCTACATCATTGTATTCATTTTGATACATGTTTGAGGCCAGTGCCCTCAGTCCATGAACCCATCACAAAGAATACTCTGATAGTTCAGGTGGCAAGGCCTAACTATGAACATCCCTTCAGAGCGTTCACCCCTCCAGTGTCTGAAGTGATTTTTATTGATAAATCTTTGTTTTCAAATAGCATGTAAGAAAAGGTGAGGTGAGTGAGGTACCTGACAGGACGCGGTAAACACCTCTCTGCCCAGTTTGCTGGACTCTGGTGAGTGTGCAGACAGCCGCTCTCTTTCACTGTTAAGATGAAGATGACTGGCAAAGTGCAATCTCATTTCTGAGAGAAATCTACTGAGCAACGCTGTGGTCCTTTGAATAAAATGACCCCCACAGGCCCATAGGGAGCAGCACTGTTGGTGTGGCCTTATTGGAGTAGGTGTGCTCTTGTGTCACTAGGGCTGGGCTTTGAGGTCTCAGAAACGCAAGCCAGGCCTGGTGGCTCTCAGTTTTGTCCTGAAGTCTGCAGATCAAGCTGTAGAGCTCTTAGTTCTTTCTCAAGCACCATGTCTGCCTCCGTGCTGCCTTGCATCCCACCATGATGACAATGGACTAAGCCTCTGAACTGTAAGCCAGCTATAAATAAATATTTTCTATATAGGAGTTGTTGTAGTCATGGTATCTCTTCACAGCAATGAAGCCCTGATTAAGACAAGCTCTTAGATTACAGTCTACAATGATGCCATATTTATTGATGGAGTTCTGTGTGAAATTGTGCAGAGTGTGCTCTGCTTATTTCTGTGATTCGTAATCTCTGCTGGATTTTCTAAGAAGAAACAGTGCTGTCCTGTAGCTCATCCTGTACCATGCTTGATGATACTGGTTTTTTATACTATCGGCTCTGACCCTTAGGATGAAAAATAAAGCCAAAGATTTTGACATTGACCCCTTTGAGATAATATATAGTTAGTGTTGTGTGTCTGCATTTAATATGTGTTTCAAGAGGGAGAAGAAAGTAAACCGTTGAATAAAGAATTCAACTGAATTATTTTCCATTTGTGTCTGATTATATGTTCATGGTCATCTCCCTCTTAAGGGTAGGGAAGTTTTCTTCTACGATTTTTGGGAGTCACACAAAGCCATGAAGGCTATTGCTGCCTCTTTCTCTTTGCTTCCCTTTCAAATACCAAAGAAGGCAAAGTAAAGGCATGCCTTTCCAGCCACTTCTTCCAGACTTGACCTTTGGAGTAAGTGAGATTTTACTAAAATCTAATTCTTTTGAACCCCCAGTGACTTGGGATCTCTGTGCCTTTTAGTTGATATTCTTCACCCTCTTCTATTCCTATTATCCTTAGCTTTGGTCTTCTCATTGTATCCTGGATTTTCTGGACATTTTGGGTTAGAAACTTTTTGGTTTTTGCATCGTCTCTGGCTGTTTTGTTTATGTTTTCTATGTTGTTTTCTGCCCCAGAGATCCTCTCTTCCATCTCTTGAAATCTATTGGTGATGCTTGTATCTATTACTCCTGATTTCTTTCTTAGTTTTATTTTATCTTCAGGGTTGTCTCTTTTTGTGATTTTTTTTTTTTTTTTATTGTTTCTATTTCCATTTTTAATTTCTTCACCTGTTTGGTTGTGTTTTCCTATAGTGCTTTGAGTGATTTGTCCTGGTTCTCCTGTAGTTGTGTAAGGGAGTTATTCATGAGCTTCTCCAAGATCTCCATCATCATCATGAAGTATGATTTTAAGTCTAAATCTTGTTTTTCTGGAGTGTTGGGAAATCCACTACTTGCTGTAGTGGGAGAACTGGGTTTTGATGTGGCCAGGTTGTCTTGGTTTTGATTGCTTGGGTTCTTGCACTTTCCTCTTGCCATCTTGTTGTCAGTAATTGTAGGTGATCTTTTTGTTTCTAACTGTTGCTTGTCTCTCCTGTGGGTCTGAGGGCCTGTGGGCTCAGGAGAGAGATTGGTGTTTGGCTCTTTGTGGGCAGGTGGTGAGTTCTGATGGCAGTGACTCAGTTCTGTCTTCATGGGTTCAGGTGTGAGAGCTCTTGTGAGGCTATTCTGGGAGCTCTGCCCTCTGCCCGCAGGTCCTGAGTCCTAATGGCCGAGACCAGGCTCTTTATTTCGGCCAAAAAGAACCCTTGAACTTCAAGAACTCCCGAGTTCCCTTGCTATTAGCTGGCGGGCCTGTGCCTCAGGCTCACCCTTGGTCCAGGTGGAAGAATGCCTCACATTTTCAAAGGGGAAGGTAAATAAGTATTTTGTTTTCATTTTTCTTTTTAACCATCTTTCTCATCACTACAAACATATGTCATATTTGATCATATTTCAGAATTTTATGACTATACTTATAAATAATCTGCTCTCTCCTTATTTTTATGTGAATTGCATCCTTTCCACATAGTGATCTGTAACATAGTTTTCTTGCTTTGCATTTATGCTTGAGATTTTTTTTCATGTGTTTTGTTCTTTAGGAAATATTGTTAAAGTATAACAAATACAAAAAACAGTGCCAAACATATACATGATGAAATGTAACATAGCTAGCTGATCCAAGCTCCCAATTTAGATAGCATTACTACCACTGTCTTTATCCATACTTGCCCTCCCAAGTTAGCAAGTTCCCTTCCACCTAATAAGTTTTTCTTTTAATTTTTAAATTTTTGTAGGGAAGGAAGAGAACACAGGGTCTCATGTAATATGGTAGTAACCTAAGTGAGTCACACCCTACTCCTGGACCTGTAGTGTTTTATAAATGGAAGCATACTATATTCTCTACTGTGTCGGACTTCAAATATTGTTTATGAAACCATCCACACTTCAGAGACAGGAGTTTTGTGTCCACCCTCACAACAAGATGATGTTCCATTGTAACAGTATAATTTAAGTCTGCCAGGAATTGATGCTGCCCTAGTCAATTCGGCAACAATGCTGCTGTGACCTTATGGTGTCATCTGGACTATTCTCAGTCCTAGACATGAAACATCATGTTCTCAAGAAGCCCTTGCTTTCTTGGTTTAGATAATACTTATCTATGTGTCTAAATGCATATCTCATACATCAGGACTTCATGATATTTGAAATCAAATTTTGGACTGTATAAAACTATACTAATTCTGTATTCTATCTGTACTTTCTTTCTCCTTTAGTGATTTTTTTTTATTTGAAGGATATTGGAGGTGCTATTATTAGAAAAATCAAAATACTGGTGGGAAATAAGGCCAGTTGTCTATTGTTACCTCTGTCTTTTCCATTAGCTAAAATAAACCCTTTAGAACATGTGCAATTCTCTTGTAAATGTATTAATTGCATACTTGTAGAAAACAATAAGTACATTGATTTTAAAAATCAATGACAGTATTGCTAGAAGGGAAGTCCTTATCTGTTCTGATTTTTCAGGATACATTTTGATACAAAGAAGGGATGGGCAGATCCAGCCAGAGAGAAAGTACAAGACCAGTTTTTCCCATCACCGGAAATTTTTCTGCTTCCTGAAAAATATGTTTGCAAAGTAGCAGTAAATATATTTGAAAGCATATATGCATACCTTTCTCCCAATTCAGCAATTAAGACCATTTTGTAAACACACCACTAACTGTCCTGTTTGTCTTTATCCATTAAATAAAGGAACTAATTGATCATGAGAAAAATCAATTAGGTTTAAGAGTTAATCAGCTAAAGAAATACTGGCAGGATCCTGCTGGGAATGGAGCTGACTGGGGGGCAAGAAGGAAGTGACAAGGGGGAGTGAGTGCAAACGCTCTTTTTTCCTCCAGTCTCACCACTGTGTGTAACAGGACTGGCCTCTAGGCAATTCAGCCATGATTAATGGCTGGCGGGAAGGGCCCAGATAACTGGGAGTGGTGGCATCCCGGGGTTGGTGGGTTTGAGTTGTGTAAGAAAGAAGGCTGAGCATGTCAGTAAGCAGTACTCCTCCAAGGTGTCTGCCTCAGATTCTTGCATCCAGGTTCCTTCCTTGAGTTCCTGCTCTGACTTCCCAGGGTGGTGAACTACAAGCTGTAAAACAGATAAACCATTCTCTCCCCATGTTGCTTTACATTGTGGTGTCTTATCACAGCAAAATACTGAACTAAAACATGTAGATCTAGGCCTGCATTTAAAGTTGCATTTAGAAAACAGAGTGAGCAAAAAAACTTATCAGTGAACAAAACTTAGTGTGTCAATTCCACTAGCCGAAGCATGTTTTTCGTTTTTAATGTTTTTTCCCACATTACACTAGTTGATAACAAGGCTTGAGGAAGGCAGTGGTCTAAAAATCTGATCAGATGAATCTGCAAAATATATTCTTAAAAGCATGTATTAGTATATGCATACCTCCCTGCCTTCCAACTCAGCAGCTTAAAACCATTCTGTAAACACACAGCTCAGTGTCCTGTGAATCTTTATTTTTCAAATCCTGTAGTATCTTTGAAGGAAGTTTTTACCAGGGCCACTGTTTTTACTGGTCCTCTGGTCTACTAATATATCTACTGAACCAGAAAGCCTAAGTATAGAAGGGTTTATGTCAAAGCAGGTAGTAAGTGGAAATGTGGGGAATTGTAAGAGATGAAAAGGGATATACAATCGAATTAAAGTTATAATCAAGCAACATAACCCAGAGTCCTGGCTTAGCTATCTTATCATTCTGGTGCTAACCCTAACAGATAGTAAGAAAATTCTGGACCTTGATTTGCACCGAAGGGAAGCTGATGACACAAAGGTGCCACCTAACAGCAGTGTCGCCAGTTGTTTTGGGTGTCTCACTCTGGTAATTCGGAACCTGCAGCTCCCACGCAGGTCTTATAGTTCCTGTTCTTGTCATTTCGATGCTAACAGCTGTTACTGTAATGAACAGTGTATGCCATTGTCGATAGTGGAAGCTGTTTACTCTGAGTATGAGTCAGAAGAGTATATTGCTAAGGAATCTGCAAGAGCATAGTAGAAATCTGGTTCTGTTGTCTGCATACCTTGATTATCAAGTATAGATTATAAATGGTATTTATCTAAGGCCCTCCTAATGTTGAGACCCTTTAATACAGCTCCTCATGTTGTGATGATCTCACTTATAAAATTAGTTTGTTGCTACTTCATAACTGTAATTTTCTACTTTTCTGAATCATACTGTAAAGATCTGATATGCAGGATATCTATCTAATCTGTTATCTCTGTGGGGTACAACTCAGAGGTTCAGAATCACTGAATTCTAAGGGGTTCAGAAGACCACCCTAAAGAAACATGTATTTGATGTGATATAATCTGATGAATGGGTGCTACTCGTAAAAATTCCGTGAAATTATAAAAATACTTTTATGAAAAATGTATAATATGCTGAAGCAGAATTATATTAGGTATAACATATCTGTAGAGACTTATTGGCAGAGGACCTTGTTGGATCAGAATGCTGCAACAGATATCATGGTGTGGGCGGGAGGTGCCAAAAGGCCATTTCAGAGTGGGGACATGAGAGGGACATACAGACTGGCAGAGAGCACAAGAGAAATAGAACAAGTGAGAAGAAGAAGAGAAGAGCAACCTGCGATGGCATGGACCGCTGCGGGAGCAGGGCCACACGGACAGCTGCAGGAGCAGGGCCACACGGACAGCTGCAGGAGCAGGGCCACACGGACAGCTGCGGGAGCAGGGCCACACGGACAGCTGCAGGAGCAGGGCCACACGGACAGCTGCGGGAGCAGGGCCACACGGCTTGGCTTCTGGCACGGAGTCCATAAGGTCAGGCTGGGGATGCCATATAACCATCTTTAAAGCATGTCTTAATGTGCACACCGTCCATCCAAATTGTATAAACTTCTTTAGGTTAATATGGGAATAGACATACTATAGTCAATATAGATAGACCTTGTAGTTTAATGAAACTTAGGAGCTTTTGATAGTAGTACACACACACACACACACACACACACACACACACATTCACAAAGTAAAATAATTTTTAAATTACAGTAATCATCTTAGATAACAATATTAATATTGCTGCTACCTGTGTAATGTCTGACCATACACCCACCACCTGCCTTTGTGATTATACAAATTGAACCCACAAATACCTTGTACATGGTGGGCATATCCTTTAGTGCCCAGCTGAACCCTCAGCCCCATTTTCCTTTTTTCTAAGAATTTTAACTCAATTTGCAAGGAATGTAGCTGTTTTGTTTTATAAATATCTAAAGTTCAAACCCTAATTTCAAATAAATGTACAAGTTCAGTCATTTACCACATCTAAATTTAGAACATTTTTGTTTCCCTCCCCACCAAAATTCCTTGCCCACTTACTATCAAAATCTAATTTCTTTAGATTGTAGTTTTTCTTCCCAGGTCCAACCACCAGGAGGAAAAGTTATTTTTATCTTTATAGATTTTCATGTCTCAACTTCTTACTAATAGAATGCCACAATATAAGACCTACTAGGACTGGCTTCTTAAGAAAAATGTTTCCAAGTTTTACCCAGATTACATCATGTGTCATTTCTGGGTGTTTGTATATCTATATAATATTCCATTGCAGAGATATGTTATACCACCACATATTAAGCTCTTCTGTCCATGAACATTGTGTTCTTCCTACTTGAGGGTGATGTGAATACTCTTCCTGTGGACATTTATGCAAGTTTTCTCTTACCATGTGTTTGCATTTCCCTTGAATTGGGAGTCGAATTTCTGTATCGTGATGCCTTATATATCTTACTTTAAGGAACTGCCAAATTGGCTTCCAGAGTAATTCTTAACATTTTAATTTCCTACCAGCCTTCACTTCAGGGGGGCTTCCTGTTTTTATATACTATCAACATGCCATGTTTCCTCCCTTTCTTTCTATACCTCTAGTGGATACAGCTGCATTTCATGGCATTATTATTTTATACATTTCTAGTGACTAATGCCATTGCTCGGCTCATATACTTAGTGAATAATGAGAGTTCAAATTGTTTGAGTGTGTACTCATGGGTATATAGGACCAAGCCCAGGGTCTAAGCCATGCTAGGCAAACGTTCTACCATTGAGCCTTCTCCACAGCCCCTTCTGCTATTTTGGAATTGTTGTATATGCTATTTTATAAATTCCACATATAATTACATTATAAAATTTGTGCTGTTTAAGTATGCTCTCATATTCTGCTGTGTTTTTTTTCTTCACCCTCTAATGTTACCCTCTGAAAGAGAAAACATGTTCATTTTGGTATAGTTCAATGCATTAACTTTTGTAGAGCCATCCTTCGATAGTCTATATAGTTTTGTAGTAATGTTGTCTACGTTCCTTTAAGAACTTCGTACCTTTAGCCTTTGTGATCCTTTTCCTTATTCACTTTCATCTGAACTTTTCTTTATCTCTGTTGTTTCATTACAGAGGCCCTTGCCAGTGCAGAGGCATGGCCTGGGCTTATTCATCACTATTGAACAAGTCAGTAGTAATGGGCAAAATATATGTAAAAGATTTTAATAAGCAAACTATGTTGTTTACTATTAGTATGTGCTATAAATCCATGTTTTTAATTGCCTTTGACAAAAAAAAAAAAAAAAAAAAAAAAAGGAGCGTGAAACCAAATTCTGTGAAACAAAAAACATTTAACCAAATGCTGTGCTTTCTGAATGAAGAGGCTGCACCTGGTCTACGTGCTGAGGATTTCCTAACCTCTGAGTGTCCTTAAGAGAGTTGTATCTGGTACATGTCAGCTCACAGCACCAAGAAACTACATCGTTGTTGGTTGGTGTTCTTCTTAGACACATATTGTCACTTGCCAAACTGTGTTGATCAAAGCAACCATTGAGCTACTTGTTTTCAAGGAGTGTACATCTAAATTCTTATTTCGTTGTTCAGCCAATTTGTGACCATGCTTGTAATAAATCTCTACTGAATTAAGATAATCTTCAGAGAGCACTTAGAAAATAAGAGTGGTTATAGAATTTTATCTTTTGTAAATCTGTTAAGATCATCTTGCCTGCACTGCCTGGATGTGTCACATGTTTGTGACAATTCTCTAAGCAGTGCTTGATTCATCGTCCTGACCCTGTTCAGGATTTTCTCATGCAAGTTTATTCGATGACCGGTCTAGAATTTTCCTTTAGGGTAGTGACAGACGTGGGTGATATGGCTTCATAACACAAGCTTCAACCTGTTTCCTCCTTTTCTATTGTCCAAAAGGTCTTCTGTGCTATTAGTATTAATTCTTTAATGTTCTGAAGCAATCTGAACATAGACATCTCCTCAGAGAGAAAAACTTTATTAGAGGATTTTTTGCTCTTCTAGATTAGATTTCAGCTTCATCAAATCTAATTTTATCAAGACAAACTGAGCTTTTCTCAAAATTTTCTTTTTAAAAATAATTGTAAATGTTGAAGATTATAGAGATAAGCCTGGTATATGGTGGGTTCTGGCCTAGCCAGGACTAGATAGTGAACTCCTGTGTAAACTAAACATGACAAAAAACAACCTGCTGTTCGTTGCATATAGATTTATGTTGTCCTCTGCTTTCCCTGTAGAAACCCTTGTTTTTTATAAAATAGCTCTTAGTTTTCAAATGCCTTTGCCTTCCAGTGTAAGCTTTCTGGCACTGTTGACTCAACAGGCTGTTGGGGTTTTACATTTTATTTCCTCCTCAGCTTGGCTTCTGCTCTGCATCAATCTTGGAACAACTCTACAGTTGAGCTTTTGTTTATTGATTTATATTGGACTCAAATTTATATATTCAGCTTACTATTTATCTGAATTATAAAAGGTATTTGATATAATTTTCCTCTTTCTTTTTTATCAATTGGCTCCCATTTTTATATTTGATAATTAACTAGTTAAATGTTTCTTTCTTCCAGTCTTTCCTAATGGTTACTGAACATTAACTGTATTTCCTTCCTCTGCATGCTGCATTGCCTTGCATTCTAATCTACACATGTATCTGTCTCTGTAATGTCTTATTTTTGTTTATATACCATTTATGTATATTGCCTCCGTCCTCCCTCTCACTGTACTTTATCCTCCTGTAATGTACTTGCTTAACTCTGGGATAACTTACTGCTGCCTCAGTAACTCACTTTAATATTCTTCAATTTAGCTTTGCTGGTGATAAATTCTTTTACTGAGTCTGACTAATTTTTCTTTCACTTGAAATCCATTTTCATGATACTATGGAAAACACAGCATTCATCATCATCATCACTGTATTTTACCTAACACAAGCCTTGAAAAATTTTTACTCATCCGCCTCATGATTTATATGATGTATTTTTAATTGTTTATATTTTAATTATGTGTTTTTATCTGTTTTCTGTGGGGAATGAATTGTCGTATGCTTGTGTGATTTTAGCTAGCTTGCTTGTTTGTGACAAGGTTTTACTAACTGGATCAGGCAGTTTGATTTCATAGTCATACTCCCTGGTCCTGGGATTAAAGGTGCATACCACATGGATTTGTTTCTAATCTCACTAGTGGTCCATTATTATTGTTATTTTTGCTACCATTCTTATGCAGACAATATGTAGGTCTCCTAACATCTCTGTGATGAATCTGCTTATCATCTCTTTTCAAATCTTTTGATTGAAGTCTCTGACCTGTCTGTTGGTATCTCCTACAGAGGCTGCTCAAGTACACATAGGTTTCCCTTGTTTGTTTTTTCTGTTCTACTTATTTATTTATTTATCATAGATAATCTATATCTTTGACACATTCATAAAAAGTCATGTAAACTGGTTAAATCGCTGGGGCTATTGCCAGCCTCACGTTCTTGTATGATTTGCAAAGGATATTTCAGAAAAAATGTAGTTACATGTTTAGAAAACTTTGAGCAGTGTTGCTATTTATAAATGACAACATTTGACTAGCTTTAAAATGTTAAACTAGAGAGATGTAAGAAACACATCTGTGATTGGCATTGGTGATAGCTTACACTGATGACTTGGAGTAGGTTTTCTAGAAGCAAATGTTTGCCTCCAAAACTTAAAAGCATAATTATAATGGTGTTCCACAAAGCCAAACTTCATAAAGGTCTTAAAGAGCAAATACAACGAACTTTTAAATACTAATTAGATTGGAAGTCACTGATTTTATTTTATTTCTTTGTTGGCTCCAGTATAAAAAAAATCTTATCATAATGCATTTCTCACCTGCCATGGCCAGGTGTAATTAGACACAAACAAATTTAATGGAGCCAGTGCGCTCTGGGGCCATTCAGCTGTGCTTCGTAATTGCATTTTTTTAAAATATGAAGGTTGTCTAACATCAAGTGGCAAAAGAAAAAAAAACTGTTGACCTAAAGGGTCCTCGTTTATGTTGAGGTAAATTAGCGCAACTCTTTGCATTGGCACATAACAGAAGCAGACAGGAAGAAGTGTGGACTGTTCAGGACTCCGTCTTCATCAGAACCACAATGCCAAGCTATTTCTTTCTTTTCGTACCTCATTTTCTTCCACTGAGAAAGTTCCAGTTTCCCTTCAACAACAACATATTTGAACAGGTTTGGAATTTTTGAACATATTTGAAATATCATTTGTGAGAATTTTCATTTCCAAATTAAAAAGGCTACTTCAAAATGAAATTTTAATTCCTACCCTTTACCCATGAGGCTTTGGGATTCTTTTGTTCCTTTGCTTATTTTTTTCTAATAGTGTCAAACTCTTGCTAAGTGATTATTTTGTTTTTTATAGTTGTAACTCATCAAAATTATATTCAAGAAAATATTTCAAATTTCATTCTTATATTTTTGGTTGTGAGCCTAGACTTTAATGGTCAAGCCATCACTTCAGTCCTCAGAATTTATTCCCTTGCTACGTAAAATGTGAGGTAATGTGTTTATACTTTTCGGGGACATACCTCTATGTGATGCCAGACTGTATACCTAAGAGATATAAAAGCAAGGATCTCAGTTACTCAAGTAAATATGAACTAATGAGTCAGCATCAACTTGTTAGAAGTAAGTCCCCACGATACTTAACATCATTCTTTCTCTACCTAACTCTTCTTACCCTTTGGACAGTTATTTGAATGTGTGTTGAATCTCATGCTCTTTACCTTTGCTGATGGTTTAGAGGTTATTCATATTGCTAATACTTTTGATAACAGAATCAGTATTGACTCATTCATATTAACTGGATATACCTAGCTACTGCATCCGACCAGGAAAAATGCATCAGGAATGTCTATATAGTATGATGTAGATACATTAACTACTAGCCCTTGAAAACCATCCTTAGTAAGATTTTACATGCTGTTTCATTTGTGTGGGTTGTACTTTGAGATGGCAGAGCAGCTAAGCAGATGGGCAGGGTGGAATTAATAAGTTAATACTGAGTATTGTGTTTTGCAAGTGTTTACAATTACTGTTCTAGTAGTGTAGGGGCAAGATGGCATGAAGAGTTGGGTATTTGCAGAAAATATTAATATACAATACACCCTAAACACAGAGATAATAATTCTTTAACAATAGAAATCTCCAGAAAGTGTTAACATAAACAAACATTCAAAAAAAATACTTTCCTGTATTTCCTAACATGACTTGAAATTACTTCTTCAAGAAGGATGAATACTTTGAACATGACCGAGAGAAGCCACTGTAATTCAGTGAGCAGAGTGACCAGAACATTCCAGGCCCACAGTGGTACTGTGTGAGCACTACTTAAAGAGTTAGCTGTTTATCCTGTGAGGGAGGCCACGGGTTATTGTTCGGAAGAGAATTGGTATTTAATAGCAATCTGCAAGCTGTGAAAGGCTACTAGTACGTTTTGTGGCTTCACAGACAGTGATCACAAGCAGGAAGAGTTACAGGTGAAGAGTCTTGCTGTGGTCTGGGAGCTAACATCTAGTGCTGCCCTGTAATGGCATAGCAGAGTGCCCAGATCTTTGCATGAATTTCAGATTTCTGCTTCCAGCCCTTGCTCTTTCCTTATATAATTGGCTCTGTACTGAGACAGAACAGGTAATGAGAGGTGGGAAAACTGAAGGATGGAGACTGGCTTCCCTTTTGTAACTTTTGAGTAATATACTACTGGGTATGGAAGTAGTTTGTTCTACAGAAGACTTTTTTAAATAACCTGGTATTGGGCATATAAGTATGTACTATTTAGTAAACGAACTGTCCAAGATTGGCCCCACTGAAGATGGCAGTCCTACTTTGATATGACAAATCAGTCTAACAATGCTAACAGCTATGTTAGTTCTCTTTTAAACCTGTGGCTTATACTCAGTATACTGATAAGAAACTTACTGAGAAATGCTGCTTTCAGCTCCATTTCATGAATATTGACTTTGTTATATGTTTTTATCCCTCATTTGCCGAGTTGACTTTTGCTTACTTTCTTGATCGGGGAGCTGTAATTCCTTCCCCACTGTCTCCATGCCTCCTGTACCTGGTGGGAATCATCACAGCCTACTAGGAAGGAAATCTGTGCTACTGGTGACCTCCATTTTTCTTTTCTTCAGACTTTGAACATACACTCTTAAGTTTTTTACCCTTTAGGCTACCCTTAAAAGATGCCCATGACCCACTACTAGGGAACAAAAGAGAAATTGTCCCTGAAACTTTGTTTTCCTTACTTAGCAAGTTTGACAATTAATGGCAGAAGTTTCTCTTGTGGCCTCTCTTCCTGGAGATTGTGCTTATTTATGCCCCCCAACAGTCTAATGTGACCTTGTTAAAAGCTTCATGTAATTCCCAAATAAATTACATTTACTGTTTTGCTTCTATCTAGTATTTTATTGACATTTCCTGATAAGTTTAATAGGATGGAGAGAAACAGTGTTCTCTTTATAGACTCGGTGAGCAATTTGACCTCAGCCAGTTAACCTTATCCTGATGTAGAAGGAAGCTATTCTTAATTAGACTCTATCAGTTTCTCCATTATCAACACAAGAGCTTCTCATGTATACCTCTATAAATCTTAATTTCATTGTTGTTCTTTCCTAAAGAAAGGCTTCATATTAGCAAAACAGCACTGCTTAGAAACAGTTGCTGGTTTTCGGATGCTCGGGCATGTCACACTTTATTTTCTTCAGAAACTCTCAGCTGAATGCCATCTGGCCAGGGTGATTTATTGCCGTGGAGTTTCTCAAGTTGCTCTCCTCTTTCCCCCTAGGAGATTGCTTTTTTGCCACTGCACCACTGGTTATTCTCAAAGTGCCCTTGGAGTAGTCCTTTCCCTACAAGCTGTGGACACAGGACCCGGCGAAGTGCCCTGCCCTGTGCACTGCCAGCTTGAGTCCTCTTAGCAGAGTAGGCCAGCACCTCCACTCATGCTGCCTGTGTGTCCTCCTGTTCCTTAGTCCCTTCCCTACCTCAGGCCCTTCATTTCCCAGCAGTACATCTCTGGTGTTTATTTTTTTAAATACCATATTATAAGATGATCTAGACATTTGCAACAAATTCATGAACTGTGGAGCTGTTTTTAGTTTTCCTTTTGGCTGTACACAGATTTCTCTTGACTTTTCAGATGAGGTCATGGTGCAAAATATCTCATACTTACTGTCCTCTTTCCTTTTAGTATCTTGAGCTGCTTTTAAACCCTCAGTTCTCTCAGAAGGCTGCTAACTAAAATTTTCTTTCCAAATTTAATGCATACTTTTTAAAGTTTCACCATGTTAGATTCACAATAGAGATGCCTATACTAATTAGAACATACGCTTTAACTGTAGCCTTCACAATTGCTGGCTTCCACTCCCACGCAAGCACACTGTGATATTCTATACATTACCTTCCTCTGCTTCTGCTTCTAACTGCCCAGAGAAGCCATGCCAAGGCATGCTAATTACTGCTCTCTCTCTCTCTCTGCACTCTTCTGTCATTCATTTGGATAATAATGGACATAATTAAAACCGTGCATTGTAATAGCCTTCCTAGAAAGAATGCTGAACAGCAAAGGTTAAAAGCAATTTATGTTATTCTTTTATATTCTATAGTTAACAATTTTTATACCTGAACTTGGTTCAAATAATTATTTCGTTTAAAAGATTGCTTAATATGATTTAAAGTATAGATAATTTTGATTTAAATATATTCTGTCTTCATTTAGAGTAATTTAGTACAGATTTTTAAGCTTCATAGTTTTACCATACCCAATTGTCTCATAAATTATTTACCATTTTCTACTTATGAAATAAAATCAAGGATTATATCTCAAATTTTAAGTATATTTTATAGAATCTTTAGTTTGAAATACAAATGCAACTAGTTATAAAACCGAGTATCCCTGAGTAGATATATCATTTTATCACTATATAAATAGAGTTAAGATTATAACAGTAGAGAAAAAGAATGCTGATCTCCTTTATTTTAATACTAGCATATTGTTTCTTCAGGCAAGGCAGGAAAAATTAGCCCTGGAATATCTGATTCTGGTATGGATACGTTCTTTGAATTTTTTAATAAAATGATATTTCATTCCTAAAGCATTTATACTTATATCTTCAAATATATGATATATATGAATATCTGTCTTATTCATATATGTATATGTAAGGATATTTGTATACCGATAATAAATTTCAAGCTGTGGTACATTTTCATGATGCATTATTTTTCTTTTTTTTTACATTTTTTTTCAATATGATGTTGTCATTTAAGAAATCATAAAAGACAAATAGAACAGAATGGGAAAAAAAGAACCCTGAAGTAAACCCACCCCTTCATTCTGCACTTCTGCAGGCGTTCCAATATCACCAGAGAAAAATCAGTGCTGGAAGGGAGAAAGTAAAATTCTACACGACCTCTTTGTAGAATCTAAAGCTGTGAAGGTCAGGGAAAGAGTACAGAGCAGTTAGGAGGAGGGAGGATATGGCGAATAAGCTCACGACATGAGTGAATTTTGGAGGTCCTGTATGAGTGTAGGACTGTCACTGTAGCTGATCATACTGTATTATGTACTGGAACTTTCCAGAGAGTGTTTGCATTTTACTAACTTTCAGTTATTATTTGGGTAATGTTCTTTTATGTTATATTCAACTGATCTATAAATATTGTGTAGATTCATAGACTACAGAGGGTAAGTTTTTACTGTTCAGAGGGGCAGTTTGAACATGTCTCACCTTGCTTCTTAGGCGCTCCAAAACTCAGAACAGGGCCTAGACAGACCTCAGATTGTGCTGTTGTTCTGCATCAGCCACTGGAGTACAGGGTTACAGGCCTGGACCAGCATCCCTTGTTCAGAAGTGGATTTTTATGATTATGGAAAACAGTAAGTAGGGCTCAGAATCTGTAGGGCAATGGTAGAGCACTTACCTAGCAGCAGGAGAGCCTGGTTTCAGTCCTCAGTGGCCATCCCCAGAACAAATAGTAGTTATGCAAGGTTATAGAAAGTTAATTAGCTTTACTATGATGAATACTTTGAAACATCTACATATATGAAACTACTAAGTTGCATACTTGAATACTAATATGTCAAATATATTTCAATAGATTTGGCAAGGAGGGAGGAGAAAATAACACGATCAGATTTGCATTTTCCACAGTTCAGTCTTCCTGTCATTAAAATGTCGGTTCCTCGGGCTCTTTGCTGTATTTTTGACTCACATTGAGTGTTGTCCTATAGTCAGTTCATCTCACAGCTTCTGTTTCTATTTCCGTGTCTGCCGTCCAGGGCTCTCTGCTGGGCTCTGACCCCGTTTTCCTCACTGCCAATTAGAGTCTTTTCTCTGGAAATGCAACACACTTCTAGAATGATAGGTACCATTTCTTTTTTTTTTTTCTTTTAATTGAACAACTTTATTTTAAAAAACAAAGATAAATGTACAGATTGTAAGCATTTTTGCATAAAAGTATACAAATACATTTTTGTCCAAGCTTGGTTTTTTTTTTTTTCAGTGCTTGGTTTGATAGTGTGCATTAAGATCTTACTAGTTACAATGAGCATAAAGTACATGTAAAACAGGATGTAACCTAGAATTAGTCAAAGTTTACTTGGTTTGTAAGGATTGAGCATAATGGTTTTTCATTTTCTTTCTTATTTTTTTTTCTTGATCTTCACACAGTCTGTGGGTTGTTTCTGGGTGTTCAGAGTTTTCTGGGGTTAGTATCCAATTATCAGTGACTGCATATTATATCTGTTCTTTTGTGACTGTGTTATCTCACTCAGGATGATATCCTCTAGATGCATCCATTTTCCTATGAATTTCATAAAGTCATTGTTTCTGATAGCTGAGTAGTACTCCATTATGTAAATATACCACAATTTTTGTATCCATTCATCTACTGAAGGACATCTGGGTTCTTTCTAGCTTCTGGCTATTATAAATAGGGCTGCTATGAACATTGTGGTGCATGTGTTTTTGTTGTATATCGGAGCTTCTCTGGGGTAAATGGCCAGAAGTGGAATAACTGTGTCTTCAGGTAGTACTATGTCCAATTTTCTGAGATATCACCAGACTGATTTCCAGAGTGGTTGTACTAGTTTATAACCCCACCAGCAGTGGAGAAGTGTTCCTCTTTCTCCACATCCTCACCAGCATCTGCTGTCATCTGAATTTTTGATCTTAGTCATTCTGACTGGTGTGAGGTGGAATCTCAGGGTTGTTTTGATTTGTATTTCGCTGATGGCTAATGATGTCGAGCACTTCCTTAGATTGTTCTCAGCCAATCGATATTCCTCAATTGAGAATGTTTTGTTTAGCTCTGTACCCCATTTTTTAATAGGGTTGTTTGATTCTCTGGTGTCTAGCTTCTTGAGTTCTTTGTATACCTTGGATATTAGGCCTCTATCTGATGTGGGGTTGGTAAAGATCTTTTTCCACTCTGTTGGCTGCCGTTTTGTTTTCTTGACAGTGTCCTTAGCCTTACAGAAATTTTGCAATCTAATTAAGACCCATTTCTCAATATTTGACCTTAGAGCACGAGCCATTGGTGTTCTGTTCAGGAAAATTTCTCCTGAGTCTGTGTGTTCTAAGGTTTTCCCTACTTTCTCTTCTAATTGTTTCAGTGTACCTGGTTTAATGTGGAGATCTTTGATCCACTTGCACTTGAGCTTTGTACAAAGAGATAAGGAAGGGTCTATTTTCATTTCTCTGCATGCTGAGTGCCAGATGGACCAACACCATTTGTTGAAGAGGCTGTCCTTTTTCCATTGAATGTTTACAGCTCCTTTGTCAAAAATCAAGTGACCATATATGTGAGGGCTCATTTCTGTTCTATTCCATTGTTCCAAGTGCCTATCTCTGTACCAGTACCATGCAGTTTTTAGCACAATTGCCTTGTAATATAGCTTGAGGTCAGGGATGGTGATTCCTGAATATGTTTTCTTGTTGTAGAGGATAGATTTTGCTATTCTAGGTGTTTTGTTATTCCAGATGAAATTACACATTGCTCTTTCATACTCAATGAAGAATTGGGTTGGTATTTTGATGGGGATTGCATTGAATCTGTAGATTGCTTTTGGTAAGATGGCCATTTTTACAATGTTGATTCTTCCAATCCATGAGCATGGGATATCTTCCCATTTTCTGAAATCTTCCTTGATTTCCTTCTTTAGAGGTTTGAAGTTCTTGTCATACAGGGTCTTCCTTCACTTGCTTAGTTAGTGTCACACCAAGGTATTTCATATTTTTTGTGACTATTGTGAAGGGTATCTTTTAGCTAATTTATTTCTCCACATGCTTGTTCTTTGAGTAGAGAAAGGCTACTCATTTGTTTGAGTTAATTTTATATCCAGCCACTTTGCTGAACTTGATTATCAGCTGTGAGCGTTCTCTGGAGGAATTTGTGGGGTCACTTAAGTACACTATCATGTCATCTGCAAATAGAGATGTTTTTACTTCTTCCTTTCCGATTTGTATCCCTTTGATCTCCTTTTGCTGTCTATTTGCTCTGGCCAGGACTTCCAGTACTATGTTGAATAGGTAGGGGGAGAGTGGGCAGCCTTGTCGAGTCCCTGGTTATAGTGGATTGCTTCAAGTTTCCCACCGTTAAGTTTGATGTTGGCTATTGGTTTGCTGTATATTGCTTTTATTATGTTTAGGTATGGGCCTTGGGTTAATGTTCTTTCCAAGACTTTTAACATGAAGGGGTGTTGAATTTTGTCAAATGTTTTCTCAGCATCTAGTGAGATGTGGTTTTTTTTTCCTTGAGTTTGTTTATATGGTGGATTACATTGATTGATTTCTGTATATTAAACCATCCCTGCATCCCAGGGATGAAGCCTACTTGATCATGGTGAATGATCGTTTTCATGTGTTCTTGTACTCGGTTTTCAAGGATTTTGTTGAATATTTTTGCATCAATGTTCATAAGTGAGATTGGTCTGAAGTTCTCTTTCCTTGCAGGGTATTTGTGTGGTTTAGGAACGAGGGTTATTGTAGCCTCAAAAAATGAGTTAGGTAGTGTTCCATCTGATTCTATTTTGTGGAATAGTTTGGAGAGTATTGGTATTAGGTCATCAATAAATGTCTGATAAAATTCTGCACTGAACCCATCTGGACCTGGGATTATTTTGGTTGAGAAGCTTTTGATGACTGCTTCTATTTCTGTATGTGTTATAGGATTATTTAGATGGTTTACCTTATGCTGGCTTAATTTTAGAATGTTGTATCTGTGAAGAATTCATCCATTTCCTCCAGATTTTCCAGCTTTGTTGAGTATAGGCTTTTGTAGTAGGATCTGATGATTTCTTGAATTTCCCAGTTCCAGTTGTTATTTCTCCACTTTCCTTTCTCACTTTGTTAATTTAGATACTCTCTCTTTGCCCTCTAGTTAGTCTGGCTAAGAGTTTATCAATCTTGTTAATTTTCTCAAAGAACCAGCTCTTGGTTTTGTTGATTCTTTGAAGGGTTCTTTTTGTTTCTATTTGGTCTATTTCTGCCCTACGTTTGATTATTTTTTGCCGTCTACTCTTCTTGGGTGTATCTGCTTCCTTTTGTTCTGGAGCTTTCAGCTGTGCTGTCAAGTTGCTGATGTAAGCTCTCTCCAGTTTCTTTTTGGAAGCACTCAGAGCTATGAGTTTTCCTCTCAGTTCTGCTTTTATTGCATCCCATAGGTTTGGGTATGTTTTGTTTTTGTTTTCATTGAATTCTAGAAAATTCTTAATTTCTTTCTTTATTTCTTCTTTGACCCTGCTATCCTTTAACAGAGCGTTGTTTAGTTTCCATGTGTATATGGGTTGTCTTTGTTGTTATTTGTTGTTATTTTTTGTTGTCTTGGTTGTTATTAAAGGCCAGCCTTCGACCATGGTGATCTGAAAGGATGCATGGGAGTATTTCAATCTTCTTATATCTATTTAGGCTCGTTTTGCGACCAATTATGTGGTCAATTTTTGAGAAGGTTCCATGGGGTGCTGAGAAGAAGGTGTATTCTTTTGTTTTAGGATGATATGTTCTGTAGATATCTATTAATTCTAGTTGGTTCATAACCTCTGCTAGTTTTACAGTGTCCTTGTTCAGTTTTTGTTTCCATGATCTGTCCATTTGTGAGAGTGGAGTATTGAGGTCTCCCACTATTATTGTGTGTGGTGCCAAGTATTTTTTGAGCTTTAGTCGGGTTTCTTTTATGAATATTGGTACTTTTGTATTTGGGACATATATGTTAAAGATTGAGAGTTCCTTCTGACAAATTTCCCCTGTAATGAGTAAAAAGTGTCCTTCTTGTCTTTTTTGATAACTTTTGGTTCAAAATCTACTTTATTCGATATTAGAATAGCCACTCCAGCTTGCTTCTTGGGGCCATTTGCTTCGAAGGTTTTTTCCCAACATTTTACTCTGAGATAGTGTCTGTCTTTGTCTCTGAGATGAGTTTCCTGTATGCAGCAAAATGCTGGGTTTTATTTATGTATCCAGTCGGATAACCTATATCTTTTTATTGAGGAATTGAGTCCATTTATGTTAACAGATATCAAGAAATAGTGGTTGCTGTTTCCTGCTATTTTTGCTTTTGGAGGTTGAATTGTGCCTGTATATCTTTCTTCTTTTGGTTTTCTTGCTTAGGAGTTTTCTTGTTTTTATTAGGATGTAGTTCCCCTCGTTTATTGGGTTTCCCCCCTATAATTCGTATAGTGCTGGGTTTGTTGTCAGATATTGTGTAAATTTAGTTTTGTCTCGGAATATCTTAGTCTGTCCATCTATGGTGATTGACAGTTTTGCTGGGTATAGCACCTTTGGCTGGCACCTGTGCTCTCTTAGGGTCTGAATGATGTCTGTCCAGGCTCTTCTAGCTTTCATAGTCTCTTTTGAGAAGTCGGGTGTGATTCTCATTGGTCTGCCTTTATATGTTACCTGGCCTTTTTCCCTTACTGCTTTTAATATTTTTTCTTTGCTTTGGGCACTTGGCGTTTTGACTATTATGTGTCGGGAGGAATTTCTTTTCTGGTCCAACCTATTTGGAGTACTGTAGGCTTGTTTTATGCTCATGGTCATCTCATTCTTAAGGATAGGGAAGTTTTCTTCTATGATTTTGTTGAAAATATTTATTGGACCTCTTAGTTGATATTCTTCGCCCTCTTTTATTCCTATGATCCTTAGGTTTGGTCTTCTCATTGTGTCCTTGATCTCCTGGACATTTTGGGTTAGGAGATTTTTGGTTTTTGCATCTCTCTGAGTGTTTTGTCTATGTTTTCAATGTTGTCTTCGGCCCTCGAGATTCTCTCTTCCATCTCTTGTTGTCTGTTGGAAATGCTTGCATCTGTGACTCCTGATTTCTTTTTTAGGTTTTCTACCTCTAGGGTTGTCTCTTTTAGTGTTTTCTTTATTGTGTCTATTTCCGTTTTAAATTCCTTCTTCCATTCCTTTATCTCTTTGGTTCTGTTTTCCTCTATTTCTTTGATTTCTTTGAGTGTTTTTTTTTTTTTTTTTTTTTTTTTTTTTTTTTGTTTGTTTTCTCTTTAAAAGCTTCTAATTCTTTATGCTTTTCCTCCCATTCTTGTTTAAGGATCTCTATCATTATCTTGAGGTATGATTTCAGGTCTGAGTCTTCTTTTTCAGGAGTGTTTGGCATTCTGCTGTTTGCTGTGATGGGAGACCTGTGTTCTGGTTTTGCCAGGTTGTCTTAGTTTCCCTGGGGCAAGTTCTGTTGTCTTGCCATCTTATTGTCTGTGATGGATGATAAGTTGTCAGTCATTGGTTCTTGTCTCTTCCTCGTACCTGGCCTGTGTCTCTGTTCCTGGTGGCAGATGGCCTGAGTGCCTGTTCTGCACACAGGGGCTGCAGGCTGGAAACAAATACCCCACAGCATGGTTCCTGCTCCCTATAACCAATCGGGGTTGGAGGGGGCACACTTTTTGCACATTCGGCAGAGACCTCTCAGCTCGATGGCTACTCAGAATGCCCTAGGTACCATTTCTTTTTATTCCAAATTTCACATAGATTTTGTTGTTTTGCAACTCAAGTAAGGTAGCAGGCACTGTTACCTTTTAACTTGCTCTAAACTATAAAGTTAAGAATCATCTGAACTTTTTTTCTCTCGCACTTTCCTAGTTTTACAAGTACTGTCTCTCTCATGCCTAGTATTGCTCTGCAGTCTGTTCCATTCTTTTCTTATTAATGCTTTTGTTTTAGTACAGCCTCTCCCCTTCCACCAGTCCGGGAGCCTGTGTACTCACGGGCCCTGCTACTTCCAAGCATGCGTCCAGCAAAGGCAGAGGGCTGAAGGGCAGGGACATTTCTAAATTTCAAACTAGGTCCAAGGTCAACACCACAGCTCTGCAAGAATTCATCAGTCATGTAGCTATAAACTCTCACAGTAATAACTAAACTCATAAGGACCCCACTCTCTTTTTGCATGTTCATTCTCAGCCTTTGGCTTTCTCCATCTTTAAATTTACCAAGCTTGCAGATTCCAGTCATGCCACACTTAAAGCGCATTTGAACACTTAGGCAGGTGTTTCTTAAAGAGCTATTTCTACTATCCTTTCCTCTGCTGTACACGTATATTTCACTTTTTATTTGTTCTTTTCGTGTAAAGAATTCCACAATAGTTCTAAAGTAGGAGAGAGAAAATTTTGGTCCATTGCTAGTAAGTATTGATTATTATAACTGCACAATTATACTCAATGTGATTTACTAGCCACTCATTTCATATATGCTGTAAATTTCAAAGTGATTCCATAAGAATGAGTCTATTTTATGATATAAAATTTCAGGCTATAGATTTAAGAAAGAAGGCGCATATTGAGACAAGCCTCAGCACAGTGAATAAGATAGTTAAGCATTTGGTGGCCTAATTAGAAGAATGGAAGGTAAAATGTTGAAATGATGTTCTCGTCTGACTCTAGCATTTCACATGTCATCTCATTCTTATCTTAGAACTCATAGAGCCAGCCTTTTTTCCTATCTATAATTCTTAACAAAACACTTCCATCTTATTCTCAAAATACACAAATATGTTATAATGGTATAGGTTTTGAGTCTGGGAAGAACTAAATGTTTCATTTATTTAAAAACAATTAACTTTTACAATATGGGATAATTTGTTTTGATAACTAGTGAGTATGACAGAACAGCAAGAAATAATGTGGCACATGCACCAAGTGTGCCTATGTGCCTGTGTCTGTGTGTGCGCCTATGTGTGTGCCTGGGTATATGTGTGTATAGGTCTGTGTGTGCATTAGTGTGCCTGCGTATGTGTCATATGTGTGTATCTGTGTGGGTCTGTCAGTGTGCATGTCTGTGTGCCTGTGTGTGTGTGACTGTGTATGTGTGTCTGTGTGTGTGTATGTGTGTGTGTGTGTGTGTTGTTATTATAGATTTTCAGTTCCTGCCTGCTGTAGATTAAACAAAAATTATAGGCTGGCCCAAAATTGCTTCTCAGACTGATTATGCCTTTTCTAATATCGATAGTGATTTTGCAGTAAAAGTGTACGCTGCTGAAGTTAAGATGGGAACACAATTCATTTCACTGGACTCTGTAAAAAATAGTATTATCAACTATTTTGTGATGTTTCCTTCATCGTATATTGGGCTGTCCTGAAGAAATAAACCTCCACTTGCTTTCATGACAGGAGATAATAAATTGGCTGATATAATTCAGTTGAGATGTTGAAAACTGCATTGAAAATAATGGGGCATAACATTTTAGGGTTAACATTTATTCATAGATGATGCAATTAAATAAAGCAGGCATTAACTTCAAGGTCAGTCAGTAAAGTAATAAAATTGAATATTTTAATTGAATTGTAATCGTTTCCCATTGATACATGCAACTAAAGTAAAATGGATGTCAGCTCCGCAAATTATAGTTCTTCCTCCTAATTAATTTCTTAATTCTGCATGGAGCTATCCAGTGCCTAGGTCTTGTTGTGGGTTTATTCATCCACCCATCTTCCATAAAGGAGTGTCTGCATGATGTGATTAAATGGTTAGATGTCAGAATTTATAGTCTATCTTTTCCTGTACATTGGAGAAAATCTTGTTAGTAACTTAAAATCTCATCCCTGTGAATTAAAACATTCCTGAAATGAAATGACATCCTGCATTCTCTGGACTGTCATCTTCTTTGTTAATATTTTATTTCTTTATACTACTATTTATACCAACATTATAAATGACTCAATGAATAGAAATTTTAAGAGACATGAATACATCAAGACAGCATTTTATAACTGGCTCTTTAAGGAGATAAACTAAAAATATTTTGTGAAATTGAAGAAAAGCACAGTTAGTGTATTTTCACAACTTAGACTTCACTAGATAAGAATCACTAAGTGGAATGAATCTAAAGAAAAAATGTCTCTCAGATGGAGGATGATGAATTGAAGCTGCTGAATGACGTTTGCATTAAAAGAGCCCATGAACTGTTCTGGCTTCTTCATATGCTACCAAGGTGTATAATGTAACTTTACAGAGAGAAGCAAAAGACATATGACCACAAAGGTGTTTCAAATCACACTGACACTTTGTTGAATGTAGGTATTGTTTATTTCGGCTTTGTTCTATTCTGTTTCTTAAGAAAGAGAATATTGTACATTTTACAGAAGTTGCATTAGTAATTAAATAATTACGTACATTTTAATAATTAACTATATGATATGAATTCAAACTTTACCAAATTCCTGTTATTCATATACTTCTAAGTAGTTCCACATAATACAATCAGCTCAGCATAAATAAAGCTATATTTCTGGATTGTTCTGTAGTTGCCATTAGAAGTGTAAATGAATTCTCCTTCCAGTAAAGCAAACAATTTAAATTAAGAAATGATTCATACCTTTCAAGATTTATGTTTAATTTCAACTCAAGCATTGACTTGTTTATTTTTAAACTTGTAAAGTAATCCAGTGATAAATTTAATTTATTGATACTAATCTGACACTGCACTTCAATTCTCAATTATAAATGTTCTTGCATATCAGAATTCTCTGTGCATAACATCCAGTTAAAAATTCTTGGGAGGAGTAGAGGAGAGAAACCATAATCAGGATATATTATCTAAGAAAATAATCTATTTTCAATAAAAGAAAACCTTAAACCCAAAATTTGAATTAAAGAAGGCTAGAAGCCGACCTATCAGAATTTCACCAGAATTCTCAACAGAGACTATGAAAGCTAGAAGATCTTGGACAGATGTCATACAGACCCTAAGAGAACTATCAGACTGTATACATAAATAGGACCCACCATTTTGCTGCATACAGGAAACTCATCTCAGTGACAACGAAACACATTACCTCAGAATACAAAGCTAGGGAAATTTTTTTCAAGCAAATGGTCCAAGAAACAAGCTGGAGTAGCTGTTCTAATATTGAATAAAATAGATTTTCAACCAAAGCCTATCAAAAAAGACAAGGAAGGACACTTCATACTCATCAAAGGAAAAATCTGTCTATCAATCCTGAACATCTATGTTCCAAATGCAAGGGCACCCACATTCATAAAAGAAACTTTACTAAAACTCAAAGCATATACTGTACCACATACAATAATAGTGAGAGACTTCAGCATCCCAGTCTCATCAATGAATATATCATGGAAGCCGACACTGAATAGAGAGAGAAACTAACAAAAGTTTTGAACCACATGGATTTAACAGACATCTATAGAATATTTCCTCATAAAACAAAAAATATACCTTCTTAGCACTTCATGCTACCATCTCCAAAATTGACCATATAATTGGTCACAGAACAGACCTTGACAGATACAAGAAGATTGAAATAATCCCATGTATCCTATCAGATCACCATCGACTAGGGCTAGTCTTAAATAACAAAAGACAACAAAAGACCAACATACACATGGAACCTGAACAATGCTCTCTACTCAATGATAGCATGGTCAGGGAAGAAATGAGGAAAGAAATTAAATACATTTTAAAATTTAATGAAAATGAAAGCACAACACACCCAAATTAGGGGATACAATGAAAGCAGTGCTAAGAGAAAAACTCATCTCTGAGTGCCTCTAGAAAGAAACTGGAGAGAGAGCATACACTAACAAATGGGCAGCACACCTGAAAGCTCTAGAAGAAAAAGAAGCAGATACACTGAAGAGGAGTAGACTGCAAGAAATAATCAAACTCAGAGCCGAAATCAACCAAGGAGAAACAAAAAGAACTATACAAAGAATTAACAAACCCAGGAGCTGGTTGTTTGAGAAAATCAATAAGATAGCCAAACCCTTAGCCAGACTAACTTGGGGGTTCAGAGAGCATATTCAAATTAACAAAATCAAAAATGAAAAGGGAGACTTAACAACAGAAACTGAAGAAATTGAAGAAATCATGAGATCCTACTACAAAAGCCTATATTCAGCAAAACTGTAAAATCTGGATGAAATGGACAATTCTCTTGAGATATACCAGGTACCAAAGCTAAATCAGGATCAGATAAACCATCTACACAGCCCCAAAACCCCTAAAGAAATAGAAGCAATCATCAAATGTCTCCCAACCAAAAGAAGCAAGGACAATATTGGCTCACTATAGAATTTCATTAGACTTTCATAGAAGACCTAATACCAATGCTCGCCAAACTGTTCTACAAAATACAAACAGAAGGAACACTACCCAACTCATTCTTTGAATCCACAATTACGCTCATACCCAAACCACACAAAGATGCTACAAAGAAAGAGAACTTCAGACCAATTTCCCTCATGAACATCGATGCAAAAATACTCAATAAAATTCTTGCAAACCAAATCCAAGACCACGTCTGAACAATCATTCACCATGATCAAGTAGGCTTCATCCCAGGGTTGCAGAGATGGTTCAGTGTACAGAAATCCATGAACATTATTCACCATAGAAACAAAGAAACAAACCACATGATCATCTCACTAGTTGATGAGAAAACATTTGACAAAATTCAACACCCCTTCTTGTTAAAAGTGTTGGAAACATCAGAAATTCAAGGCCCATACCTAAACATAGCAAAAGCAACATAGAGGAAACCAGTATCCAACATCAAGCTAGATGGTGAGAAACTTGAAGCAATCCCACTAAATTCAGGAACTAGACGAGGATGCCTACTCTCCCCCTACCTATTCAATATAGTACTGGAAGTCCTATCCAAAGAAATTAGACAGCAACAGGAAGTTGAAGGGATACAAATTGTAAAGGAAGGAGTCAAAATATCACTATTTGCAGATGACATGATAGTATACTTAAGTGACCCCAAAAATTCCAACAGAGAACTTTACAGCTAATAAACAACTTCAGCAAAGTGGCTGGTTATAAAATCAACTCAAACAAATCAGCCTTCCTCTACTCAAAGGATCAACATGCTGAGAAATAAGTTAGGAAAAAGACACCCTTCACAATAGTCAAAAAAATATGAAATACCTTGGTGTGACCCTAACTAAGCAAGTGAAAGATCTGTATGACAAGAACTTCAAATCTCTGGAGAAGGAAATTGAAAATCTCAGAAGATAGAAAGATCTCTCGTGTTCATGGATTAGAAGGATCAGCATTGTAAAAATGGCCATAGGAAGAACAACAATATCAAGCAACCAAACCCCCCACAGCTCCCAGGGACTAAAACAACAAAACAATGAGTACCCATGGAGAGACCCATGGCTCCAGCCTCATATGGCCTATGCTCTAGGATCAAGAATAGACAAATGGGACCTCATGAAATTGCAAAGCAATTTTAAGGCAAAGGACACTGTCAAAAGGACAAAACGGCAACCAACAGATTGGGAAAAGATCTTTACCAATCCTACATCTGATAGAGGGCTAATATCCAATACATGCAAAGAATTAAAGAAGTTAGACTCCAGAGAATCAAATAATTCTATTAAAATTTGGGTACAGAGCTAAACAAAGAATTCTCAGCTGAGGAATACCAAATGGCCAAGAAGTACCTAAAGAAATGTTCAACATCCCCAGTCATCAGGAAATGCAAAGCAAAACAACCCTGAGATTCCACCTCACACCAGTCAGAATGGCTAAGGGGGATGGGAGCCAGGGGCTGGGGGGAAGGGAATAACATTTGAAATGTAAATAAAGAGGATATCCAATAAAATAATTTTTTAAAAATGAATTCAATTATATTGGGTTTTCATTTACATGTTATTAATTATGCAGTCATTTGTGCTCTAAGAAATAAGCCTATATTGGTAGCTCTTTTCTATCTGAATATTTTGGTTAATAGGACCAGTGGTTTTCCTACCACATTCACAGTTAATAGTACCCCTGTAAGAATGCCTGGGCTGATTTAAAGACATCAATAATGTGAGTGGCTTAGGCCATTGCCTTCTCAAGGACAGGAGCTTCAGTCCCTAGAGCTCTCTGGCTGTTATCCAAGAACTGTTTTCTAAAAACAACCTGAAATGCATTCCATCAAGGTAGTAATCATGAGGTCCCTAATGACTTGTCACTTTCTAATGAACAGAAATTGAAGTAAATGCACAATGCACTCAGATGCAGTTCTCTTCCAGGCTGCAGGAGCAAACTAAGTAGGCATCATTGAGAGCAACATATTGGTCTGACATAAGGATTGCTATATGCAGTGTTTAATGTAGAAAGATCTATGTGGAAAAATATCTAGACTGCCATATTGAATTGAGGTACTTTACTAAAACTGGGATATTTTTTGGTAAAGAATTATACTTTATTTAAATAGACACATTGTTTTGAGAACAGCTCTGATTTTATTTCATAATATGAGTGTATGTATATTATGAACTATTAACTGAATTAATTTTCTAAGTGTAACAGTTTATTCTCTTTTTATTATTATTTTATAACTGCATTTAAGAGAAAATAAAATAAGCATAAGACATAAAAATCACACTATATAAATAAAATAAACCACAACAAGTAAAATGCTGAGGTTTTGTGTTTCCTTTTTATTTTTAAATTACTTTTATTCTTTTACAATCTGTAATTGCTCCCCTCTAAGTCCATCCTCACACAATTCCTCATCTCATTCCTCCTCTCCACTGTCTACAAGAAGATGTCCCCCACCTGCCAAGCCTACCCACTCCTTGGGGCCTCAAGTCTCTTGAGAGTTAGGTGCATCATCTTTTCCCACTGGAGGGAGCCATATATCAGCTAGTGTCTGCTGCCTGGTTGGTGTCTCAGTGTCTGAGATCCCAGAGGTTCCGATTAGTTGACACTAGTCTTCCTATGGGGTCACCTTCTTCCTAAGCTTCTTCCAGCCTTTCCCTAATTCAACCACAGGGGTCCCTCCTGCATTCAGACCAATGGTTAGGTGTAAGTATCTGTGTCTGTCTCAGTCAGCTGCTTGTAGGACCTCCCAGAGAACAACCATACCAGGCTCCTCTCTGTAAGCACACTATAGCATTGTATTTCCTTTTTTTTTTTTTCAAATTGTGCTGTTTTCATCTTTTTTGCAATTCCCGAATCGAGAAAGTCAAACTGACGGAAGTATCTGCCTATTGACACAACTGTAATAAAGTAAAATTGAGTTTTTAGGGGCAAGAAAACAGCCATCCCAGGGGAATAGGATAGTAAGTTCTGCTGGAAAAGTTAATTTTTACTTCAACATCAAAACACCTTATGATATGTCGAGATTGCTGCCCTGGGTGGGGAGGGCACAAGGGAAGAAAATGTGCCTTTACAGCTCTAAACTGACACTGACCTAGAAAAATGTCACCTTTCTTGACAGGCTTAGATCCTGATAAGCATCTTGGGAAAACCCTGGTTGAAATGGAGCCTTATCTTTTAGAGGTAAGAACCCATGTCCCTCTTAAAAATATCAGCATCTAAATGGGGAAATAGTCCCATGGAATCATGACTCAAATAATGATTTTTGTGTCAGAAAAAAATTAATACATTCATCATATGACTTGTGAAAGGTTAAAATGTCATAGTGTGTATAGAAGTATGTTTAAAATGAGGTAACCCAAACTGGAAGGAGTTTGTAATTGCAAGAGGGAGTGAGAAAAGAGGGAAGTGCTCTGAGTTCCTGTTACAGGGACAGTACATGGTGGATGTACCACATGCACCACAAGTGCAACATGAGCCCCAGTGCTATAGATCTGAAGCACACAGGAGTAGAAACTTCTGGAAGCTGTTGAATCTAGTCCTCTTTACAACGATGAACAATGAATAAACTGGCCAAGAAGCAAACTTGGTACTTCATGCCAAGTACTTCGTGTGTTCTACATATTAAATATTTGTTTTCACCATTCCTTCCTGTTACTTCCTTCGAATTGTATTGGAGACTGGGCGTAGATGTTGGGTTCGATGCAGCATTGATAACACAAGTGGTGTGACTGTTAGAATGTGAGAAGGTGTTAAACCTACAGTTTAACAGAAGCAGATGGACAGTAACTTTCCGAGCAGAGCAGAGCCCTGCTAAGTATCCTGTACAGCAGCTCAGTCCCTTGCTTTGTCTCTGGGTGTAGTGAGGGACAGTCGCCACGAGCTGCTACACTCCACAATAACTTTATGGGTTTCATATTGCTTTTGAAATTGTTTGTAGTTGATTGTTTTGTGGTATATCAAAATATGTCAAATGAATAAAAGTCCCTAAAATATTAATTCATTCTGATTAACAAAACTAAACACTTGTTATGTGACAGTCAGGTAGTACAGACTAAAAGGGAAATGAATGAGTGTATAGTTATGACAAATTCTGCTCAGGCTCTGGTGAACTTGGTGTTGTTTGAGTCTTTATCTGGTTGCTTTCTGTGTTCAGTTGGCATCTTCTTCCAACCATTGATGGCCTTGGTTCATTTTGTAGTTATATCCAGTCATGGCCACCAGATTGAAACTAGCTTCCACCCCTCCCAAAGCAATACTGACATATAATGAAGTCAGTTTCTCTAAAGTGAAAGAAAGAAGTAAGAGACCATGGCTTTGAGAAAAGTTCTCAGACAGAAGTCCTCTCCGAATGTTGATATTGTAAGTTGAAGGACTGAAGGGAAAAAAGCTAATTAAATAGGGTGGTTCAAGTAATAGTACTGTGCTCTTCATGAGCCTGAAATGAAGAAATTTGAATGCTTTACATAAAAATGTAGCTAATTGACAAGAAAGGCACGTTTACCATAATTAAAATATTACATGATCTATACTTATTTTGACATATTACCATACTCCACTAATACATCCAATAGTGTGCTTCTATTTTAAAAGATGATTTTAATTCTATAAGAATAAAATGCACATAAAGTTTTAGAAAGTGTCAAGGTGTTGGTTATAGGTAAATCTGAGTATTGTTTGGCATTTCAGTGTTTAGTTAGAAGAATTAAAATAAGGGAAGAAATAAGGGGAAGAAAGGCCCTAATAACCTACGGCAGATAAAGCAGCTTGGTTCCTAATGTAAGCCCAGGTAGATGCTGCTAGATGGAATAGGACCACCTGTCCTAGAGTAGCTGCTGAGAGATCTTAAGCAGTATACAGGTTTATATAATACTCAGGTTTGTATAGTACTCAAACACAAAAAATGTCACATAGGCTATATTATTATACACATGTATATGATGAGGTTTTGTGAATTTATATAAAATTTAGGGCTTTCTCCAGAATATCCTATTACGTATGTTCAAAGATGTCCAATCTGAAATATGAAACAATTTCAGATACTTAGTTTATACCGAGACATAAGACAGAAGAAACAGATTTCCAGACATTACTCTGTCCTTTAGAGTTTGTCTTGCTGGGAGCTTTTGGGGATGTTAACACCACATATTGAAGTTTCAAACACTGAATTGAGGATTAATTACCTAAGCAATGAGATGTAAATGAAGACTTTTAAGAGAAAAACACTATTAGTGGTAGTTTGGGCAACAGAAATACCTGACTGCTCTATGCTGTATTTAAAAGGAAGTGGTAGTTTCAAACTTTCTCTGAATGTTTACTGCAGAGGAACTCTTGATCTCCATTGTCATAAGATACTTGTAGAATTGAATATTAAGTATGTTCAGAATCAACCTATGTTCCCAGTTCTGTGCAAACTGCTGAAATGAGAACAAAACAAATTGAATGCTTGGCATTTTTATGTTTACTTTGAGAAAGAAAAATATGAGGAGAAATTAGGGAAACGAGGGAAGAAAAGCCCGAATAACCTACATGAGATAAAGCAGAGGGGTTCCTATTTTATTGGATATTTCATGTATTTACATTTCAAATGTTAGTCCCTTTCCCGCCCCCCCCCATTCCCTACCCCTGCTTCTATGAGGATGCTCCCTCTCCCACCCACTCCAACCTCAACACTGATATTTCCCTACAGTGGGGAAACCAGTCTTCTCAGGACCAAGGGCTTCTCTTCCTGTTGATGATAGACAATGCCATCCTCTGCTACATATGGGGCTGGAGCCATAGGTCTCCCCATGTGTACTCTTTCGGTGGTGGTTTAGTCCCTGGGAGCTCTTGTGGGGGGGTCTGCTTGTTTTATATTGTTCTTCCTATGGGGTTGCAAACTCCTTCAACTCCTTCAGTTCTTTCTCTAAGTCATCCATTGGGATCCCTGTGCTCAGTCCAGTGGTGACTGAGTATCCACATCTGTATCAGTAAGGCTCCTGCAGAGCCCCTCAGAAGACATCCATATCAGGCTCCTGTCAGGATGTACTTGTTGGCATCAGCAATATTGTCTGGGTTTGGTGGCTGCATATAGGACATATCCCCAGATTGGGAAGTCTCTAGATGACATTTCCTTCAGTCTCTCTCCCACTCTTTGTATTTCCTCCCATGAGTATTTTGTTCTCCTTCCTAAGAAGGACTGAAGCATCCACATTTTGATCTTAATTCTTCTTGATCTTCATATAGTTTTTAAATTGTATCTTGGGTATTCTGAGCTTTGGGGCTAATATCCACTTATCAGTGAGTGCATATTATATGAGGGGTTCCTAATTCAAGCACAGATAGGAGCTACTAGACAGAATAGGGCCACTTGTCCCGGAGTAGCTGCTGAAAGATCTTAAACAAATTTGAATGATGGGTCAAATTTACCTGGGCAGTGGCCACAAAGTAAATCAATATGACTGAAGATTCATTAGCAGGAAGGCATGCACAGACAAGAAACTTATCTAAATGAAATTAAACGGGTGTTGATAGATCAGTAAGGAAAAGGTGAAAGACTGTAGGGCCCAATCTTGAAGGGCCTTCAGGGATGGGCCAATTTAGAATAAGAAATAAGATTTAGAGGGTTCTTCAACTACAGTCCATGCTGTTGGAGAAAGCTGGGGCAATGGAGCAGCAGTATTCCTAGACTAGGAGTGAAGAATTTAGAAGTAAAGTTCATGCAGCTGTTAGAGGAAACAGATGTGAGATGGATCTACATGGAAATATTGTGATTGGGAAGATGAACATCAAACTTTCCACAGGCTGGGGAAAACCAACAATCATTCACACACACTGAAGAACATCAGAAGCACTTGTTACTATAGAAGGCTGCAAGTTTTAGAGGGAGAATAAAAAAAAAAAAAAAAAAAAAAAACAAGACAAGCTTGAATTTTTAAAATTGACTGGATTTTGTCATGACATAGAACCTGAGTGCACCCCCGACTGGCTGCTCCGAAAAGCCATCTTTGCATTGTTCCCGGGTCATGCTCCTGGCTCACTGCAGCCGACGCGGACTCCGGCAGGTTTCTCGCCAGAGTCCTCGAACTCGACTAATTCCTTACTCACAGCATCGGACCACCGGCGTGCCCCACCATGTCAGACGCGGCAGTGGACACCAGCTCCGAGATCGCCACCAAGGACTTGAAGGAGAAGAAGGAAGTTGTGGAGGAGGCAGAAAATGGAAGAGATGCACCTGCCAATGGGAACGCCCAAAATGAGGAAAATGGGGAGCAAGAGGCTGACAATGAGGTAGACGAAGAAGAGGAAGAAGGTGGGGAGGAAGAGGAGAGGGAGGAAGAAGGTGACGGTGAGGAAGAGGATGGAGATGAAGATGAGGAAGCTGAGGCTCCTATGGGCAAGAGGGTAGCTGAGGATGATGAGGATGATGATGTTGACACCAAGAAGCAGAAGACCGATGAGGATGACTAGACAGCAGAGGAAAAGCTAACCTTACACACCGTGACCTATTCACCCTCCACTTCCCGTCTCAGAATTCAAAGGTGGTCACCTTCCAGTAGAGAAGCAGGCCCCGCCCACCCACAGCGGGTAGTGCCACCAACCACAAATGACATGCGCTCTCCACCACCCCACCAAAGCCACAACATGAATTGGCAACATGGGAGGAAAAAAACCAGAACTTCCCAGGCCCTGCTTTTTTTCTTAAAAATACTTTAAAAGAAAAATTTGTTTGTATTTTTTATTTACATTTTATGTTTTTGTACATATTGTTAGGGGTGAGCCATTTTTAATGATAACGGGTGACCGAACAGCCCTCAGAGTGTTTAATGTCCTACTTCAGACTTTACTTGTGGTGTGACCATGTTCATTACAATCTCAAAGGAGAAAAAAACCTTGTAAAAAAAACAAAAACAACAACAAAAAAACAACTTATTCCGAGCATTCCAGTAACTTTTTTTTGTGTATGTACCTAGCTGTACTATAAGTAGTTGGTTTGTATGAGATGGTTAAAAAGACCAAAGATAAAAAGTTTTTTCCTTTTTTTAACTTTTTTTTTTTTTTTTGTCTATGAAGTTGCTGTTTATTTTTTTGTCCTGTTTGATGTATGTGTGAAACAATATCCAACAATAAACCGGAATTTTATTTCCTGAGTTGTTCTAAAAAAAAAAAAAAAAACAACAACAACAACAAAAAAGAACCTGAGTGCAGATATTTTAACCAATGAGACTGTAGCTCAATTGAGATGGTCGGGCAGAGAGCTATGGTTTATTATCAGAGTACCTCACAGCGTCTCTGTATGAAGCACTTGTGGAATGCTGCTTTTCCTCTGGCCCACTACATTGGCTCTTTTCTTTGGCAGTTGAGCTGTAAGTTAGTTAACTGGATACTTACTGCATACCATGTGCTAACCGGTCCCTGTGCGTGACTAGTTAATTATCTGACAAACCTGTGAGGATGGTAGTATTAGCGTTTCACTTTCAGACGAAGAGTCACTTCTGAAGAGGGCTTTTTTTCAAGGTCACCTGACTGGGATTATCAGCAATAGAAGTTATGTATACGTCTCACTGATTTCAGAGCATGCAATGCGTTCTGCTCATGAGTCATTTTGAGGTTTACCTAAATAAGAATAGCATCGTCTTGGTGATAGAGCAAGTAATATAAGCAGTAGTATTATCAGGAAGAGAACAGCATCCATCGGTGATGGCAAAATCAGTAAGGTTGTCACATGTAGAAAAAATTGGAAGGGTGAATATAGAAAGCAAGAGAGGAGCTGGAGTTTGAGTTTGATAGCTGAAGTGCAAAACGGTCGTCAGGGCTTTAAAGTAGAAGAAATGGTGCATAGGCTGTTAGTAATCCTTCACATTTTCCGGGAAGTTTTGTCCTCACGACTCCATCATTCCTTGATTCAGAATGTAATAGCTTTCCCTGCTCTTAGTTGCTACAAGTCTAAATCATTATAGCTCAGAGAGGAGAGATTCCTCAGTGCTGGTGATGTGGCTGCTTCCTACCACTTCAGCTTCCCCTGCTGGTTACAAGCTTACTCGGTAACTCTTGTAGTAGTGCTGCTGTTCTGACTGTGTGGCGTAAGAATAGATTTATAAACACTCTACTCCCACTGAGACTCAGAAATAATGTGAATGCACTGTAAAGACAAACAGGACAGGAGAGAGTGGGAAAAACTGGATAATGTTTTCTATAGCAGCTACAATGGGCAAAATAGATAAACTTTTGCCTGGTTATAAAGCAGAGACTTGGCAAGTCCAAATCATAAGAGGTGGTCCCTATGGGACCAAATAATGGGACAAGACTGCTTTGCCATACTAAACTAAATTAAATTAATATCTTCTCTGCAATAAAAACCACACGGAAACAATAATGGGATATGGATTTCAGGGTATTTATTTGTTCTGCACTTAAGTGTTCTACTGATTTCCCAACAACTTCCCACCATGAGCCTTCTAATTTCATCTTTCTGACTCACTGGCCAGTCTATGTGGGGTGTGCATGTGATCAATATTTAGCTTTTCTGTTTTGGCAAATGTCTCACTGAAACTCTTGTGTTGTTTTTGTAATGTGAAACATGACTGGAGTGTTACAGCCTGTGGCTACTACATCCTGCAGATGCAATTCTGTTAGTCCCTTATAAAAGTAATGCAAGTGGCCACGTTAATTCAGCACTGCTTCTAAGAGGTGCACACCGACATCTGTATCTGCTATGAAATATCTTTAGCTTATATACAATGTAATTAATATTTGTTTAACTCACCAATCACTCTTCAACAGGTATTTATGGAACACCTTTGAGAGATGAAAAGATAAAAATTAAGATGATATCTTTAGTTGTTAATTTACTAAACATAACTTACTCTACATTGTAGTTCTCCAAAATAATGATGGGACAGATACACTGCTCACATCAACCAGTATTTATAATATCTTTTCCTCCTCATTATTAATTTACCATTATGGAAATATAGGTTTCCAGCCAATAAATTTGGATAAAAGCTCCCATGGTTTCCAAGATTGAGAAATCAATAAGTATTTTTATTGGACCCTACTACATCTGTTGTTTTTTAAGGCTCAGTTAGCTTCATGCTATAACATATTTGAGTGATCCCAAATGTCTGCTCTAAGGTTCTTGATAACATCCTGGGGTCTTCTTCAGAGATGAAGGTTCATATCTGCCGTGTTCAGTGAATAGACAGCCTACAAAACCATAGACTCTTATAGTATGACAGCAAGAAATACGCCCATTGTGTATCAACCCATCAGCTTTCAGTCAGTTCCAGGATCATGTCATACTATAGCTTACAGTTAAACAAATGAGACTGGGCTTTTTATTTGTTTCTTTGTTTTTGTGGGAGTTGGGGGGGGTGTTTTGTTTTGCTTGCTTGTTTTTTTTCTTAACTTGAGATTTTATTAAACAACTATATAATCTGAATCTTACTAAGACTTAAAGCTTTTTAAGACTTTGGAAGTTTTCTGGTTTTTAGTACCCTATAATATTCCTAAAAATAATAGCCCCGGACATAATGTATGTAATCATAGGCCTAAGAAAAGGTTTTGAATTTCTTTTCTTTCCAAGTGAAAAGGCAGGAGATGTATAGTTAGGCTCTGTCTTTGATCACAGTAACTTACCTGCCTTTAAATCTGAAAGAAGCTTCCATGCTAAAATTTATTCATACTTTAAATTTTATTATTATATAGAAAGATTTTGCTTCCCTATAACTGTTTAAGCAGGGTTTCAAGTTATTAAAGTCCTGGTGCTTTATCCAGTGCTTTATGAAAACATTTTACAAATGTCCTCTTGAGACACGTGTCTTAAGAAAGGGTAATTTTCTGTAGCCTGCAATATATTTTCAAATCAGGATCCTGCATTGGTTTTCAGGCAAAGAGAGCCTGATAAATGAGTGTTTTGCGGGCAACATTTTAATTGTTTTTGTTTTTGTTTAAACTCCTCCTGATTCTCAGCTTTCGAGGAAGTACGGTGTTCATGTGTGTGGAGAAGGTGGCGAGTATGAGACATTCACACTGGACTGCCCTCTGTTCAAGAAGAAGATCGTTGTGTAAGATACCGTCTCACCATCTCCCTTTTCTTAAGTGTGTGTGATGGAAGCAACTTCTCACTTCCTGAGGCAGCTTTGGCTGTATGAAATAGAACGTGTCCTCCAAGTTCACAAACACTCGATTTGTTTAATCCCAAGGAAGTTGTGCACATACTTAAATCAATGCCTGACAAGATGAGGCCTTCATAGAAGCTGTAAGCTTTTTAGACATTGCACTTCCTTTTACTTGCTGATTATGGCCTGCAGTAAAACTAGTGCCTCCACACTGACACTTTTATCCTTTCATGAAGTGTGAATTGCCTGTATTATTTATCTTTCATTACAGCCACCTTTGATAAACTGCCACATCAGTAGCCTGTGGGTTCCATTAACTCTGTCCTCTGTTTCCTCTTTCTTAGCTTTAACTTGCTAGAATGATGACACCAGATATGTGTCTTCAGTTGCTGGGGTTATTTTTACAGATAAACTTTGTTTTGAAGCTGATTTGGTTTAGGATGAGTACTGTGTACCTCCATAAGGAGTTTAAGAATCAGTATGATGAAGACCGGGACTTTGTCTACTTCATTGCTTTACTAGCTGTGTCTGTATCATGCAGCACGCCTTGACTGCTAGAACATTCCTTCCATTTGTTCTTGGGTTTATTTTTACTCCTAAGCTCAAGCTTCTTGGAAACAATGGTGAAAATTTTGCTTGACTGAGTGAGCAGCCTTGGTACTTGTAACATTAAGACTTGAATTCTTTGAACAATTAATAATGAGTCAGGGAAGAATCTGGGACCATTCAGATTAAAATGGTTTCATTCCCAACTCCATATTCCTCACTCTTGCTTTTGAGTGCTTCAAATGTCTTTGACGTTAATAATTAACATACCACTGATTGGGCACTTTTTTATGGAGCACCTGATGTTTCCATCAAATTCTGTAGGTCACTATTGATGCTTGTTGTTTCTACCTTCCTAAGCTTGAAGGGAAAAATAAATCTTTGTATTAACTATGATACAAAAAAAGCAAAATTATTACATAGAGGTTTGTAGATGGGAGGGATTTTTAATGGTTGTGCTGATCACAAAGGACTTTGTAAACAGGAAATGTACTTCCAGAAACAATGCTGCTTATTATTAAAGAAAGACATATGCATGTTTGGATGAACTTTGTATAATGGAAAATGTGACTATACTCACTTATTAAAACAAAATTAACCGCAAGAGGAAAGAATAACAGAGCAAGCAATGCCAAGTAATGATACTCCAGCCACCCTTCAGAGACATCAGTGCCCTGCAGTACCCAGAGGTCTTCATAGAGACCTAACTGTAAGAAGTACTGCTTTTCCACTTTGTCAGCAAGTGATCTCAGCATCATGGTACCTCAACAGTGAAGCGGGTCAATGCCTTCATTTTGTAGCTATAGAAACTCAAGCCTGATGCAGATGATCACACAAGGAATATTGGTCCTGCCATTAGGGGAAGGTGTCAGAGAAAATGTATTTAACCAGAGCCCTTTTTCCTAGCAGTTACCCCCTATATCTATCTCTGTGTGTCTGTGGACCTCTCCCTCTCCCCTATCTCTATTGCTTCCCCCCCACCACTGCTTCTCCCCAACCACTTCCTCCCTCTTTTCTTCCTCCCCCCCCCCCGTGTGTGTGTGTGTGTGTGTGTGTGTGTAAGGGAGTGGGGGAGTAAGAGAAAGATGTAAAGAGGGGTAGACAAGCATGACAGTGCATGCATGTAGATGTGAGAATCATGTGTGCAGTAGGTTCTCCTTCCACCTGCATGCAATCTCTTTCTGTGATGTTTCTTCTTCCCATTCTTTTTGGCAACATATTTGCATTGATTAATTAATAAAAACTCATTATACCTCTTCATCAAAAATTTGATTCTTTAAAGGATCAATGTGTATAAGTTGCTTTCCTTTTAATGTTATCTTTTTAATGTTATGTTATAATACGATGATTCATATTTGGTAGTAAAGATTCATGAATATATATTGAGTTTTTAATCCTCATGTATATACAGTTTTATATATCTTTCAGGTAAAATGTAGTCATATTTTTTCTGTGAAAATTTATTATTCTGTAATCAAGTATTTTCTGGCTTTGTCTATGGACATTGCATAACTTTCTAATCAGAAAAACTGGGTTCAGGTGTGTTTTACACTGATCTCAAAGAGTTGAAGACAGAGTCAAGAGAGGTGGCTCATTCCACTGATAAGGGCCTGTGCAGCTGTGCAAGGACCTAAGTTTAGTCCCAGCAATAACATCTGGCAGCTTATAGCTGCCTGAAACCCAGACCTCCACAGACATTGCAGTCACATGCACAAATGTACACACAGACACACAAAAACATAATTTTAAAATAAAATAGAAGTATAAAAATTTAATTAAAAAAATTAATCAAAATAATAGATCTGACGAAATGGTTCGGTAGTTAACAGCACTTGCTGCTCTACCAGAGGACCTAGGTTCCATTTCCAGAATCCACACGGTGGCATAAAACCATCTATAACTCCAATTACAGGGGATTGTAATTGTATGCCTGTTCCTGGGCTCCAGGTTTACCAGGCATGCACATGGTATGTTCAGACTAAGCATTCATACACATAAAATTTATATAAATGAACTTTTTAAAAAGGAGTTAAAGGTCATCTTTGCAGTTCTGCACTGGTCAGGTGCTAAAATTAATATATGCAATGAAAGTAGTTCATGAGAAATTAGATATAAGGAATATCTATACATTTTTCAGTTGAAATGCAGAGCATTGTCTTTATCTAAATAACAAAACTCACTAGTTAATATAATTTTATAAATAGTCTTAGTTATTTATAATTTCTTTACAAGGCATCTTTATTAAAATTTGAGTTAATTTACAGGTATCCATATGGTGGCAGGAAGCAGTTCATATCATGTTACCTGAAAGTGTTAATTACCCTCTCTTACAGTCTGTGTAGATAGCAATGGTCTTACAGTGTGACGGTTCAGCCAGAGCTCAGCAACTGCAGCTCCCTTTTGTGAGGGATGGCTTAGACAATTGAGTCATTGACTCAGTTGCCTCTCCTCTCCCCTCCCCTTCTCTCCTCTTCTCTCCCCCCTCTCCCTCACCCCTCCCCCCACACTGAAGACCAAGCTGTGAAGTTTAATGTTCAGCCCGTGTAAATTTGTGAAGTGCAATTGAACAGCTGAAGTCTCCAGATCATTGAGTTTTGAGGAGACTTTGAATATGAGCTGTGTGTCCTTTTACACAGGAAAAGCAAATGTGTTTCTTACTTGGATCTTGGAGGATTCCAGGTCTCTTCCCTCAGTGATAGGAGTGACTAGCTACAAGGAATGGGTTTGCTAAGTCCCCTAACCTGTGTTACAGGGACTCTTCCGAACCAGTCGTCCACTCAGCTGATGCATTTGCACCTGTGGCTTATCTGCGTCTCTCGGGGTTGCACTTGGAAGAGAAGGTAAGTAAATCTCAGCCTGCGGTGATTTCAAGGCGTGGGAAAGGTATTAGTTCTTAACACAGCGGTTCTCAACCTGTAGACAAAAAATAAATGTATTCAGTCACTAACTAATACTTTACAAGTGCTCATAGTACTAAGAATGCTCTGTAACACAAAACATTTCTGAAGAGATTGAAGGTTAGTTTTTTAAAAAGAATGATAAATGCTAAGAAAAGGGGTCAGCAGAGAACCAGTCGCAAGGCATCTAGTGTGGTAGTTAGGTTGTGGTGCATAAGCATTTGGGGAAAGACTTGATAGTTGAATTTTTATTGTACAGGGCTCAGGAGGGAATAAAGGAAAGAAAAGTTTTTCTGAAACTACAGAAAGGAAGCTATAAGTGAGAGGAATAAAAGGGCTGGAAAGTTAGAGGAAGTGCACGAAAATCAAGTGTTCAGTGAGATGCAGAGCAGGTGGTCCGCACGGGCAGATGCTTGTCAGTCTGTCTTTGGAGGCAGTGAAGATCAGGGTTAGGTCTTTGCATGACAGACCTAGAGAGGTTACCCTCTGCTTTCAAGGGACGCTCTGTGAAGAAGAATCATGATAGGAAACAAAAATAATTGGAAAAGGTCTTATGTCCTGTTTCCTTCCCCACTTCCTGAGGCATATGTGCAGCTGCATATGTGTTACATGGAATCACACGGACATTTTCAGAGTATGCAGCGTCTCTAAAAATAGAATGAAAACTGGTCCCCAAATCTCAGGGTAAGTCAGAGAGTAATGACTAGCCCTAGCAAAATGACAATTAAAAGAGAAAAAGACACAGACACACACAAATAAATAATAAGTATGCATGCACTTTCCATCACAGTTAATGCTGAACCAGATTGGATACCAATATATCATTAGACTAGACTAAAAGTAAACATTGGTAACCTGTTATCACAAATTGGTGACATCACAGAATGGTATTATCCCATCTAAACATCTCTAAATTCACAAGAATTTACCTTACCGTAGCCCTTTTCTCTGCTTGGTTCCATTAGCACAGCTCAGAAGCTAGTACACTAACCTCTTGCTCATGCATTCCCCCATTCCAAATGTAGCCTCACCCAAGGAGCTCCCTTCGTCTTACAGACCGTTAGCCCAGTGTAGGTAACCATTGTTTCTTTATGATAGGATACTGACATTAACAAGTATGTCACAGTTTTCTTTGTTTCCTTGTAGGTGTCTTCAGTACCTGAGGATGATGAAACAACTAATTACATACACAATTCTTAACATTTATACTGCATTTAAAAATTATTATAACCTACTTTTTTGTTACATTGTTTTACGTCTTAAAAGAATATATCGGGACAATTGAATAACCGGGATAATTTCAGTGAACTCTTCTGATATTGCCAATTTCTTCAACTTACTTTCTTTTAAAAACATACTTTATTTTTAAATTCCTATTAGATTATTATTGTATCATCCCCCACTTTCTTCAGAAGCCTACTATTTACCCCTTCTTGCTCCTTTTCACATGTATGGACGCCATATTTCATTAGTGTTGTTATATGCCCCCCTCGCTTTCTATGTCTCTTTTTTTTCTCTTCCCTCCTCTCTTTCTCTACACACACACACACACACACACACACACACACACACACACACACTTTCCTAAATACATAAATAGAACCTGTGGAGACTATATATAGCATTTCCTATGTTGTGTTGTCAGGGTTGGTCATTTGCTTTTGGATAACCAGTTGGTGTGTTCTTTCCCCATGAAGAACCCTGTCCACTTTAGCATGTCTGTTGGTGCCCTCCTTGTTCAGCTCATATTTCAGGATTCATGTAGGTGAGACTTCATGGGTGCAGCTTCTGAGACTCTGGGAAGAAACACAGTCCCTGGTCTTCTGGCTCTCACAGTCCTCAGTCTCCACTTCACTGTCTTGTTGATAAAGAGTCTCATGGCCTTTGTGTGGCGGCCCCTGTATTTTGCTTTGATTCCTCTCTAGCCTTTCTCGTCCAACATTTCCTTGTCACACCTTTTCCTCCCCTCTCTTTCACACCCATGTCATGAAAAAAGGAATCAAAAAGTGAAGAAGAGTGTGATCTAGACAGTCACATTCATTGTAGTCAGGTGTCACTACAGTGATTCTCCTGTTTTTTCATATATTCATTATTCAAAATGGTCAACATCATTGGATAATAAGAAAGATTATCATAAATGGCTAGTTATTTTATGACTGATTTAAAAGAATTTTTAAATATCACTCATGTATACCTCATACATTTTAAAAATCAAGACTATCTAGAATAATTTTATGTCCAGTGGGAAAGCACAGAGTAGTCGTGTATGTTTTCTGTCCGGTTGGAACCCCGTCTGCTCATTCCAGCCTTCTCTACCAGAGAGGTATTTTGTAACTGATAAACCCACTTTGGTAGGTCCTCCTCCAGGATCCATCTCTAACCAGAACTGGTGAGTGCCCCTTTAGTTCTGGAACTTGAGAGACTGAGGCAGGAGCAGTGTTGTGAGGTGTGGCCTGGATCACCCTGTGGCAAAACAAACAAAAACGTCATAGTTTGTATACAGTCTCACAGTTGTGGTTTTACGTTCCGTGGGATTTAACAAATGTTCAAAGACATTAGGCATCATGACGGTCCTGTAACAACAGTTTCACTGTCTTAAGGATCCTGTGTGCTCCACCTGCTCATCCTCTCTCTGCCTGGCAACTCCTGATCTCTGCTCTCTAGTTTTCCTTTATCAGATCATCATGAAGAAAGCTGCTACCAACATTCATGTACAAGTTTCATGTGAATATCAGTTCATTTGTATAGCTACCAAAGAGCATAAGTACCAGATCCTCAGTGTTCTAGGTTTATTTTTATTGCTGTGATATATATTCTGACCAAAAAAAAAAAAGAAAGAAAGAAAGAAAGAAAAAAAAAAAAAACCCTAGTAAAAGAAGGGTTGTTTGCCTTACAATTCTGGGTAATCTGTCACTGAGGGCAAATGGGTTGGAACCATTGTATCCACAGTAAAGAGCAGCAATCGCCTTTATATTTCACTTCCATGTATCTCTCACACCTCATAGCCTTATCCACTTCCTCCGTTAAAGTTCTGCCTTCCCAAACTCCTTTGTTTTCCATTTATAGCAGTGGTTCTCAACCTTCCTAATATTAATAAAGTTCCTCATGTTGTGGTGACCTTGGACCAAAGAATTTTCTGTTGCTACCTTGTAACTATAATTTTGCTACTGTTTGGAATAATAATGAAAATATCTGTTTTCTTATAGACTGAGGCATACCTTGTGAAAAAATCATTAGACCCCACAAAAGAGTCAAGACACACAAGTTGAGAACCACTGCTTTATACTGTTCAGATCCTTGCACAGAATCCCACAATAGTTGTACAGTGTTTTCTACATTAATAAGGTCGTATCTAACCGGAGACCATGTGTCATAATGCTCTGTGGTCTTTCATTGCTCTTGCTCTCAGGGCTCCATATGAGCACACGTGCTTAGAATGCATTGATGCTCCCTTGTTTGCAACAACTGTCTGCCTCCCTTAACCTTTTAAACTGTCTGCACCCCGCCCATGGACCAGTATTGAGTTCAGATGCTCAGCATTTAACCACACAAGTTAAACTGCACCAGTGCTTTCTTCTCTTTCTGTGGCAACTTTATTCAGTTATTTAAGCATTTATCATTTCTACTGCTTTGCATATTTCTGTGAATCAGTCCTTTTTCATTTTATTTTCATCTGAGTCATCTATGAGATCTAAAAGTACCAGATAAAACCTTGAATATAACTTTTTTAATGAACTACCATTTTCAAACCTCATTTTCTTCTTCATGAAGAGTTTTAGAGATGTTTTCCATTGCATTCTACAAACAAGTTTACGTCACGTTCTTCTGTTATTATTGGACAAGAGTGTGTAAGAAAACTGGAATGCAAAATACAAAATATAGAGAAAAGTTTCTTTGGGTCCCAGTCTTTAATCCTTATGCCAAATTTGATGCTAAAATGTACCATACATCTCACAACGACAAACTTGAGAAAATGAAAAATACAGAGCCTTATATAAATCAACTAAAAGATCACATTAAAATACCTAGAATTTAACAGAAGAATCAGGTTTTTTCATGAAACTATTCAAACACTCCTCTCACCCATTTCAGCTTTGTGGAAAACAGTATTCAAATTAATTTTGGGGAAAAATACATTGTACATTAAACAAACCAACCAAAAAAAAATATATTGGGAGTAAGAGCACTCATCCTTCAGAAGGCCTGGGTTCAGTTCCCAGAACTCACTTGGTGGCTCACAACCATTCATAACTTTAACTCCAGATGATCTGACCCCCCCTTCTGGCCTCAACTGGTACCATATATACATCTGGTATACAGACATGCATTCAAGGAAAATTCTCATATACTTAAATAGATAGAATTTTAAATCGACATAGAAAATTAATCTTAACTTCATTACTTACCCCTAATACCAGTTCATCCTTAATTTTGCTTTCTTTAAAACTAGGCTTTTAGTACTAATATATATGTTGTGGCTTACTGCTTAGCTTTGTCTTTTCCTAAAACGTTCTTATGGAAATTATTTGTTTTCTGTAGTTTTAGGAGCTCCTTATTCAAACAACTTGTAACTTTTAAAAATATCACCATTCTAAGCCTGATATTTTTTGTTTTAATGTTTGTTATTAGATCAACTATATCATCAAATATAACCCCCCAAAATATTAAACCACCTCTTCTAATTTTTCTTAACATACATCTATCACTACATTACTTTGTAAAATTATGTCTATATGACAATTACTGTGAGTATGGTCGAATTACAGAATAATTCTAGCTTTGCATTCTGTTGAAGTTACTGTCTGTAATTATTGTACCCATTGCTCATTACAATGGAACAGTTCACATGACCTGTATATATGGAAGGTTTATCAGCCAGAGAAGGGAAATAACAAAAAAAAAAAAAGGAAACTTTTTTGTTTCTTCTCTGTTGTCCTTCCTTTTTTTCCCCTCTTTTTTTTTACCCTAGTTATGCTATTACATGTTGTTATTTTTAAGAAATTGGGTTCTTGTTGATGTCTTTTTAAGGTTTCAACTCTGTCTTCTCATCAGAAGCAGGATACTACTTAAGTCATTCTTATATATATACTGAATGCCTAGACAATCCCAACTACTTTTAAAAGTTGAAAATACAACACAGAATTAAAAAGCCAAAAGTTATTGCCTTTGGGACCTTGAATTCTGTGCGGTAAGCCAGGGAAATAATTCAATGTACATGAGGTGGATGTGACGTGGTGGTGGAGAATTAGGCTTGGCTTGGGCTTCTGAGACCTCAAAGCAGTGGATACAATGATTACAGGCAGAATGGGTGTGACGATTATTAGAGGAAGCAAATGTCATCTGAGGATCCTAAGCTGGGTATGCTACCAGATTTAAACCAGAGTGAGAAAAATAAAATACCAGTCTTCACATGCGGTCACCCCCAGGTTCCCCATCAAAAGGCCTTTTCTGACCTCACAGACTTGTAATCCCAGCCCTGGGGAAGCATGACAGGCAGATCCCTCACTGCCATTGAGCCTACCACATTGGACAGGTTCCAAGCTGCTGTTTCAAAATACAAGGTAAAAATCTCCCAAAAATGACACCCAAGATTGTCCTCTGACTCCACATGCACATACTTACAGAAACACATACACACACTGTAGATGACTTTTGCAGAGTTGCAGGATACAAAAGCAACACATGAAAATCTGTTGTAATAATATATAATCTAAAATGAAAAGTAATAGAGCACTCTTATTTCCAGGATCATTCAAGAGAATAAAATGTAATGTGACCAAGGTCTGTCACTATAAAATCTTGTGGGGGAATAAAGAGGAAATATCCATAAATGTGCAATTTGAATAAAAATGGTCTTCATAGCCCATATGGAAGTGGCACTATTAGGAGGTGTGGCCGTGTTGGAGAAAATGAGTCACTGGGTTCTGGCTTTGAGGTCGCAGAAGCTCAAGCCAGGCCTAATTGTGTCTCAGTCTTTTCCTATTCTGCAGATCCAGATGTAGCTCTCTCTGTTACCTCTGCAGCACCATGTCTGCATTTATGCCACCATGCTTCCCACCATGATGATGATACACCAAACTCCTGAAGCTGTAAGGCTTCCCCAATTAAATATGTTCCTTATAAGAGTTGCTGGGATTATGGTGCCTCTTCACAGCAATAGAAACCCTAACACAATAGATGCCCATTATCTATTCAGCAGTCCCTGGTAGCTTCTAAAACTGAACAACATCCATACCCTGGATCACTAAACAATTTTTAACAAATGCAGAATTAAAATAGTTCCATGCATCCTGTCTGACCATTTTGAAAAAAAAAATTTTTTTAAATCATTAGCAAGCAAATTTGTAATGAGTTCACCAATTCATGGAAATTATACAATTCAGTACTAGATGATGAATGGGTCAAAGAAGAAATAAATAAAAAGCTTCCTGAAAACAGAACACAATGCCTGGGACTACTAAAAACATACATAAGAGGGAATTTATAGCCCTAAGTGACCAAAAATCAGAACATATGTTGTTGCAGTGAATATTAAAAAGTGTAGACCTTTTGTCCTGCACTAGGGCTGGCACCTGCAGGTCCATCTGGCAGTGCAGAGATCTTTAACTTGGCTCTCCATGCTGCCTCTAAGAACTCAGGTTCGGTTTACTCGACTGCCCCTGTTGCTTCTCTCCCAGGTGGCCTACAGCCTCCCCAGCATGTTGATTTCACTCACTTTCCTCCATCGCCCAGTACAAACATGACTCCATATTCATTAACTTATCAAACAGGTTTATATGATAAATTCTCAATCCACAAACCCTCTACACAGTAAGCTTACAACTAATAATGGTCAAAGATATAAACAGCCCATCTATATGAGACAAATTAGACCATAGAAACCCTTAGAAATAATCATAAAAACCTTATCAAGTTAGAGATGCACTGACAGACTCATACACATCTTCTTCCATATTGCCTCCACCATCAGTCTCTGCCTCCTCCTGACTCTTTCCCCCAACAACAAACAACTTAACAATGCAACTCAAGAATTTGGAAAAACAAGACCAAATCAAAACCAAATCCAATTGGCAGCAACAAATAAATATTAAAGCAGAAATCAATTAAATAATAATAAAGAAAACAATACAAAGAATCTAAACTTTTAAGTGATTTCTTTTCCTGAGAAGATAAACAAAATTGATATTCTTTCGCCCAATTAATCAGAAAAAACACATAACCCAAATTAACAGAGCCAGAAATGAATGGGTAACAAAATATTACAGCAGACACCCAAAAAATTCAGAATACATTAGGAAATACCTTTTAAAGCTCTATACTCTATTAAGTTGGAAAATCTAAAATAATGGATAAATTTCCAGATTTATCCAAATTGCCAAAGTTAAACCAAGAGGAGATAAACAACCTACATAAACCAGTAATGAATGAGGAGATTGGAACTGCAGAAAACAAAAGACAAAAACACTTTCAGAGTAGTGAAAGCCCAACCAAGAAATACAAAGTTCACTCATTAACTGCTCTCTCTGGGTTGGGGATGGTGGTCACTGTGTTGAAACACAGCTGCAGTTACCAACTACGTGACACACTATTTCCTCTGCGCAATAACATCTAGAGACAAGGGATTGGTTCATGTGGGATTCGTCAGCCTGTAACTAACTGCCTATAAGTTGTCTGCCTCTGAGTCATTCCTAGTACAATCGCTAGATAACTATGATAGATTTGAAGGACATCCATTTCCCTGCATCTTCCGGGCTATGTGGAATAGATGTTATTGTACATCTCCCCACAAGCCTCAAGACAATAAGACTGCTTTCTTCCCTGACCATGGAAGGCTATAGCAGGAGAATTGCTATGAATTCAAGGCTTTCTCAAAAGTAAGATCCTACCTTAAACAAAACAACTACAGAAAAGTCTGTCTTCCATTTTCATGTCAAATTACTTTGTTTTTGTTTTTGTTTTTTTTTTTTTTAATATCCCTTCAATTCAGTTTTCACATCTGTAATGGAAGAAAGGGTAAAGTAATACTATACCTTCATGATTTCATTTTCTGCAATTAATTCTATTCCATATTTTATCATATTTTCCTCAAGCATACAAAATACATTTTCTTGTCAAAATCTGCTTATATCAGTTGACTAAAGGCAAAGAATTTAGGTCTTTACTTTAAAAGTTAAAATTACTGAACACATACCCAAAAGATGCTCCAATATATAACAAGGCCTCATGCCTCCATTATGTTCATAGCAGCCTTATTTATAATAGCCAGAAGCTGGAAAGAACCCAGATGTCCCTCAACAGAGAAATGGATACAGAAATTGTGGTACATTTACACAATGGAGTACTGCTCAGCTATTAAAAACAATGACTTCATAAAATTCACAGGCAAATGGATGGAACTAGAAACTCATCCTGAGTGAGGTAAGCCAGACACAAAAGAACACACATGGTATGTACTCACTGGTTAGTGAATATTAGCGCAAAAGCTCACAATACCCATAGACCAGATGAAACTTAGAGGAAGGAAGGCCAGGGTGTGGATGCTTTAGTCCTACATTGAGGGGGAAACAGAATGATCATGGGAGGTAGAGGGAGAGGTACCTAGGAAGGACAGAGGAGGGAGAGTAAACAAGGGGGGAGTATCAGGTACTAGAGGAAAAGGAAGAACGTTACAGAAGATCAAGAAATCAAATATCTGCAGTAGCAGATAAGGAACTGGGGTTAGCCACTGGATGGTCCAAGACTCCAGGGAAATGACAGGCTCCCAGGACACAGTGGGTGATGATGTTAACCAAAATATCCAACAGCAGGGATATAGAACCTATAGAGACTACCGAAAGTGGAAAGATGAGGCCACCCACCCACCTCAAAGTTCTTAACCCAGAAATGTTCCTGTTCAAAGGAAGAACAGGGACAAAAAACAGGGAACAGAAACAGAAGGAAAGGCCATCCAGGGACTACACCACCTGGGAATCCATCCTGTCTCCAGACACCAAACCCTAAGACTGTTGCTGTTGTCAAAAGGCACTTGCTGACAGGAACCTGGTGTGGCTGTTCTTGGGAGGTTTGGTCAGCAACTTACCTATGCAGATGTGGATGCATGGAGCCAACCATCAGACTGAGCTCAGAGGTTCAGGTGGGGGAGCTGGCAGAAGCCCTGGGGGATCGGAGGGTGATTGCATCTTCATAGGAAGAACATTAGTGTTCCCAACAACTAGACCACCAACCAAGGAGTGTACCGGGAGAGATCCATGGCTCCAGATAACATAAGTAGCAGATGATGGTCTTGTCTGACATCAATGGGAGGGAAAGCCCTTAGTCCTATGGAGGTTTCATGCCCTATCAGAGGGGCATGCTGGAGTGGTGGAGCAGGAGGTTGGGTGTTGGGAGAGCACCGTCATAGAGGCAAAGGGAAGGAGGAGAGGACAGAGGTAGCATGAGGGTTGACCTGAAAGTTGCATATCACTTGATATCTAAACAAATGGAGCGGTTAAGAAAGAGAGAGAAGGAGAAAGCCAAATATATATATATATAGTACTCGCTCTAGACCAGTTCCAAAAGTTGCTGAAGTTCTGTTTAAGATAGGAACAGCTACCTGTGTATCCCTTAACACATGATTTAATATAGAAACAGAAATTTCATTGATCTTTTTTACTGACAAGTTTAAATAGAGGCATTTTTTTAACTTTATTTTAAAAAACAAAGATAAATGTACAGATTTTAAGCATTTTTTGCATAAAAGTATACATTTTTGTCAGTACTTGGTTTTTTTTTTTTTTTTAAGGTTTGATAGTGTGATTACGATCTTACTAGTTAAAATGAGCATAAAGTACATGTAAAACAAGATGTAACCTGGAAATAGTCAGTTTTCTTGGTGTGTAAAGAATTTTTTTTTTTTTTACAATGAGCAGACAGTACATGTAATACAGGGTGTAACCCGGAATTTGTCAATGTGTTCTTGGTGGGTAAGGATTGAGCATGACTTTTTTTTTGTTTTGTTTTGTTTTGTTTTGTTTTTTTCTTGGACTTCACACAGTCTGTGAGTTTTTTTCTGGGGCAGTGCGAGCCTCTGGGGTTAGCATCCCACTATCAGTGACTGAATATTATGTCTGTTCTTTTGTGACTGAGTTATCTCACTCAGGATGATATTCTCTAGATGCAGCCATTTTCTTAAGAATTTGGTTAAGTCATTGTTTCTGGTGGCTGAGTAGTATTCCATTGTGTAAATGTACCACAATTTTTGTATCCATTCATCTACTGAAGGACATCTGGGTTCTTTCCAGCTTCTGGCTATTATAAATAGAGCTGCTATGAACATTGTGGTACATGTATCTTCGTTGTGTATTAAAGTGTCTCTGGGGTATAGAGGCATTTGTTTGAAACACCTACTTTTGTTTGATTATGTACTATTTATTTTTATTGATCCAACTTGACATCTTTCTTTGGTTATTTATTGGTCAAAGTAAGTGAATATCTAATGAGAACACATTTTAATTTCTGATTCACACTTACGACCAGAACTAATTATAAGCTGTGTCATGTACACACCATATAATAGGGCTTTCTACTTGAAAAAAATATTTTTTAAAGACAGAGTGCATTTGTAAATGAGTCTAGGATGTACAATTGGCTATTCGTTTTTATTCTTTGTACTTCATGTCCATCCTGCCAGTCCATCATCATTTTACTTGATCTCTATTACCAATGATACTGGAAACCCATCTTATAACTCAGCGGGTACATGATGCTTCACACTTATTACACCAGGTTATCAAATGAGAGTCGTTTAATCTTTTTTAAATACAGCTAACTTTTATTAAAGATGAATAGTAATGGTCACCTATCCAGGAAAGCTAGGCTCATGAGTTTCATTCCACGGGTATTATTTGAGTGGCCCCTCCATTCCCTATTTCTCATCCAAGAAAAATTATATTTTGCATATGGAAAATGAATGGTAAGTATTTTAAATTAAACATTTTTAAATTTTAGAATTATATTTATGTGGATCTTCTTTTGGCATATTCTTACAAACTATCAGACTAAATTAAGAGCTTGATAAAAGGACAAATTTTTCTTATTGACTGCTGATGTCAACAGTATATATGTCATTACAGAACTGAACATTTAGTAGGCAGTCAATAGAGGTTTACTATATTAAGTTGAATTGACTTAGCCTTTAAGTTTGTCAAAAGATAAATGATTTATTTATGAACCATCTCTGAAAATAGTTTAGCATTCTACCTATTCATCACTACCACAGATGAGTAGTTAGCAGAACAATATAATAAAAATTAGGGCAGCCATGTTTACTAGGAAGAAACTTAGACTCGTGTGTGGTATACATAGAACCAAAGCTAACATCACCCTTCCTTTTCTTTTTTCTTTTTCTTTTACTTTTGTTTATTTTTTAAAATTTATTATATACTTTACATCCTTATCACAGCCTTTTTCTTCCTGTCCTCTCTGTCCCACCCTTCCCCCCTTTCCTTGGAAAAGGGGATCCTCCCCTTGGGATATCCTCATCTTGGGACATCTAATTCCAGCAAAACTAGGCACATCCTCTCCCACTGGGGCCCAATTAGGCAATCCAGGTAGGGGGAAGGAATCCAATGGCAGGGAACAGAGACTGAAACAGCCACTTGTCAGGGGACTACATAAACACCTAGCTACACATTTGCTACAAATGTGTACAGGATCCAAGTCTAGCTCCCATATGCTCTTTGGTTGGTGGTCAAGGTTCTGTGAACCCTCCATGTTCTGAGTTTAGTTGACTCTGTAGGTGTTCTTGTGGTCTCTATCCCCTGACTCTTCCACAAAACACCCTCTACTCTGCCTAGTATTGGCTGTGGGTCTCTGCAAGTTTCCATCAGCAGCTAAATGAAACTTCTCAAGAGATACTTATGCTGGGTTCCTATCTGCAAGCATGTCAGAGTATCATTAATAGTGTCATGGAATGGCTCTCTCACATGGGATGGGCCTGAAGTTGGGGCAGTCATTGGCTGATCCCTTGCTTTTTGCTCCATTTTTATCTTTGCACATCTTGTAGACAAGACAATTTTGAGTCAAAGGTTTTATGGGTGGATTGATGTTCTCTTCCCTCCTGGAAGTTCTAGCTGGCTACAGGAGGTAGTCAATGCAGTCTCTATATACCCCTCTGATAGGGGTCTCAACTAATGTCAGCCCCAAAGACTCCCTGTATCCTCCCCTGTCCTGGGCTTCCAGCTAGTCTCTAGGAATGCCGTCACCCAGTTGATTTCTAGTCTCACTCCCAGCCCTCTAACACCACCCTGTCCCATACCTGACTCTTCGTTCCCCTCCTCATGCCTTCTTCTACCCAGTTCACTCTCCCCATCCACCTTCAATGAATATGTAGGTTGCCCTTCTGAATGAGATTAGTGCATCCTCCCTTCAGACCTTCTTACTACCCAGTTACATTTTGTCTGTAGATTGTAGCATGGTTATCCTGTGTTGTATAACAAATTCCTACTTATAAGTCAGAACATACCATGTGTCTTTTTGGCTCTTAGTTGCCTCACTCAGGATTATATTCTCAAGTTCCAATCATTTGCCTGAAAAATTCATGATGTCATTGTTTTGAATAACTGAATAGTATTCTTTTGTGTAGGTGTACATTAATACAAGCAAGCAATTGGTACGAGAAAGCAAGGAACCCAATACAGCTAGTTCACCTGTAAATATAAAATCATAATGTCAAAATCCCTCTCATTTCTTAACAGAATTTAAGTCTCCTTTCCCTACTTACTAGGTTATTTTTGATGTTGTTTAGTATATTTATCTGATGATAGTGGAATATTCAAATAATTCCTAAATGTATCTTAAGCATTAAGGGACACCTACAGATGAACTGGGGCTCTTGCTCTCTTGCTTTCTTTGTCCCTTCTCTCCCTATCACCCTCCCTCCCTCCCTCCCTCCCTCCCTCCCTCTCTCTCTCTCTCTCTCTGCTCATGCCCAGCCTATACTCCCTCTCCCCCCTGTGCCCCTCCTACCCACTTGAGTCCCCTCCCCTTGCCTTGAATAAACTATTCTATACTGAAAAAAAAAAAAGAACTAGGGTTTTCTCTGATATTTGAGTTTGACTACTGACCAATATGCCTTACATACTGCATTTCACTCAATTTTGACATAAACATTTAATAAATATTTTAGGTACGATATTAGTCTTCAGGTTTTATATCAAAAGAACAAAATGGTGTTCTTCATCGTTTCTTATTGATACAAATGAAGATAGGTACTCGAAGTCTTGGGTTTCCGTCTGTGCAATTACTGCAGATATAAAGGAGATGGTTGAGAGTACAGTAGGAAGACTAACCTTGAACAATGGACTATTAAGCCAGCTGGCAACAAGGGTATACTGAGGGCAATTCACACTCAACTGTGTCCAAGTATGCAGGAATTTGAGTGTTCAATAAATTGCTAAATTTCAACTTAAAATGAAGAGGAAATCCTGATGACCATGAAATAATCATCTTGATTTTTCTAAACTCTCTAAATTATCAGCTAATTATATAGAAAATGTTTAACATTTTCACTAACATTCATGTTATAAAAACTCATATAATGAAAATACTATTTTTATAGAAAAAATCCAGGTTAAAGTCTATTTAGAAATTTATTTTAATGATGGAGAAATTCTACTTTATTTCACAGTTATACAATATTTATTTTCAAAACTATTTGAAACCCAAATGTGTTTGAAGTTTTGGGGTCTGGAACTGTGGTTCAATGATTAAGAAAAGAGGAATTACTGCTCTTACAGACAGGACTAGAGTTCCTTTCTTAGTATCCACAAGGCCACTCACATGGGTCAGGCTCCAGTTCCAGGGCATGCAATGCAGCCTCTGGCATCTGTGGCCTCACTCCTGCATATGTGCACATAAATATACCTTCATGGAAACACATGCATATAATGTTTTAATGAAGAAGGAAGAGGTTGTTAGAGTATCTGATGAAAGTTACTCTTTAAAACTATAAAAGAAAATTAGTTTTATTTTAAAAATTGCTCATTTAATGCTGGAGTTGAAAGAAAAGTACATATCCTGCCCCATTCTGCTTTTAAATACAAAATTAAAATGGATTGAAATTGATATATCTTAACTGTTTGGTGCCTATTTGATCCTAATGTTATCCCACTATCTACTGTATTGATATGCAACTGCCAATTTATGTTCATTTGTTCATTTTATTTACCTATGTATGACGATCTAATTAATGTATTAGTTAATTTATACAGGTAGACTCATGTATTAATGGCCTTTGTGGTGTTTCTTAATAAACGTTCTGAAATAAGGTCTCACTCTGTACCTCAAACTGACAGTGAACTAACTCTGTAGCATAGATTGTCCTCAATCCCATAACCCCTCCCTGCCCTAGCCTCTTAAGTGCTGTGATCACATTGCCTGCTCTACCACATCTACCATATGGTACCACATCTACATGATCAACACTTTCCTATGCAATTATTTAACTGATGTGCTTGCTGTTTGCCTCTTGTGCTGTTAATAGCTGTGATATCTCCTCCTTTTTTTGAGTTAGGCAAAGCATAACACCTTGCTGCCAAAGTATGCTTTTGATCTTTGCATGGCAGCAATGTACTGCGAGTGTGTGACTGCAGTGTGACTTCACCATTCACATCGGTCATAGATCATTATTTGCATTCTCGGTATTTACTTCTTTGCCATTATGGGATATCGCATTTTACTACCAGCAGATAAACCTCTCACTTCTGCTCTACGTTTTACTTTGAGTGGATGCAAATCGCCCTTACCTGTCAGGTTCTTTCCATTTACTGATTCATCATTTGCTTTCATGCCCACTAGCTTCTTCTTAGTTCTTAGCATACCCAAACAAGCCGTTCATGAGTAACTGCTCAGATGAACTGAACTGTATTGAGAACAACAAACACATTTAATAGAAAAAGAGCATCACGAAAAAAGTGTAACCTTCCATATGGAAATATGGACTGCCTTTGAAAAAATGATGAATATTTTACTTATATTTATTTTGTGTATGGGTGTTTTGCTTACATATATGTTTCTGCACCATGTGTATGCCTGGTCTCCCCCACCCCACACACACACAAAGATATCACTTGCCCTGGAATTTGAGTTAGATATAGTTGTTAGTCTTCATGTAGGCTCTGGAAATCAAATCAACCACGGTCTCTCTGAGCTATAACTGGCCCCCTTTTATTTTTTTTTATTTCTTTATAATCAATATTATGTTAAAGTTGCTGTCTTCACTTCCTTGACAGCAATAACCATCATCATTAACCATTTTCACTATTTACTGTGAAATAGACAGCCGTCTGATGAATTCAGATACACTTTATGTTTCAATATTAAATGTAAAAATTTTGAATATATTATTAAGCACTTCTGTATTCACTGTTTTTCATACTTGGTATGTTGGAACTGGGAATTCAAACACAGGCAGCAGACCTAGACCTGAAATGTTTAAACCATTATGCTACATGGGCTTTTAATTTTTTCCCAGTTATTTGTGCAGTTGTGTGAAGGTGTGTGTGGCCATACATGTGGAGGAAGTCAGAGGACAACCCGACAGAGTGTTTTCATTCCATGAATTGAACTCCTGAAACATGGGGATCACATGTCAGATATCCTGCACACCAGATAGTTACATCCCAATTCATAAAAGTAGCAAAATCACAGTTATGAAGTAGCAACAAGAATCATGTGATGGTTTGGGGTCACTGCAACATGAGGAACTGGATTAAAGGGTCCTGGTGCTGGGAAGGTTGAGAAGCACTGTCCTAGAGGAACAGAGCAGTAGAGTGTGCACAAAGGATGCGCTGCTATGCCTTAGATCCGTGTATCACTCAGTATATCTTCAGACTATACATGGTCATTAACAGAGACTCACAGCTCAACAGCGTGCAGGGAGTGAGAGAGTTTGGAGCACTTGACACCAAATGGGATGTCTCTGTCAAATTCCTCATCCTCTGGGTTCAGGGATCTCTGTGGGACAGGAAATAGACTGTAAGGCCGGAGGTGGTGTGACTCCAAAGAAACAGCATCTTCCAGACAAAATAGGCCTGTACGCACACAAACTCACAGAGTTGATGACAAAATGGGCAAAACCTCCACAAATTCAAACTAGACATGGTTCCAGCATAGGAAGGGGAAGTGAGCACAACATCCCTAAACAAGAAGCGAATTACAGTTGCTACCTACTAAGAGAGGGAAATAAGTTTTCTCCAATGGAGTGACGCTGAGTCTGTCAACCATACCCCATTTGGCCCCATGGTCAGGAGTATTTGAGCAAGCCAAAATGGATTTCATGATTTTAATTTTTGCTTAAATTGGGGTTTTGATTTGTTTTGTGGTTCTGTTTATTGTTGTGATATTTTTTGTTAGTTTGTGTTTACTTGTTTTGATTTCAGAGGGATTTTGTTTGAGAGTAGGGAAGATAAAACATAAAATTTGATGGGCAGGGATGTAGGATCTAGGAGAAGTTTGGGAAATGAAAAAATATCAAAATATTGGTATGGAAAAAAATTTTAAAGATAATTGGTGTAGAAAACAAAGTAATGCACCTGTGATATTAATGAAACCGAAATTTATGCAAGTAATCCAGGTCAGACCATACATTGATTCCTTTGTATCTTTCAGCATATCTTATTTGTCATGTTTGTCTAGTATTAACATTAATTTCTTGTTTTACATGTGTACATTCATGTGTCCTCAGTATGTATATGTGTGTGCTGTGTGTGTAACGTGTTTGTGCAAGTCCCTGTAATGCCTTTCCATGTAGAGGTCGGAGTTTGACATTGTCTGTTTTTCTCCATGATTCTCCACCTTATACATTGAAGCAGAATCTCTCTGCTTAACCCAGAGCTTTCCATCTGGCCAACCTGCTCTGGGGGTCTCCAGTCCTTGCCTCCCTGGCCTTGGATGGCAGCCAGTCCTCACACCTCCCAGTTATCTGATTAGATGCTGGGGGCCCAGCCTCCCTTCTCACCCTGTTTTCTCAGCTCTAACATTAATTTTTTTCTGCAGTTGCCAAAATGTATTGGTTGCAAAATATCAGATTGATCTATACAGATATGTGAATTATTGTTCAAATGTGATCATTTTCTAAGTATTTTAGGATATTTAAAACATCCAAAGAGTCCAGTGAGTCTCAATCCTGGGGACTTATTTCCAGAAGGACAGGCAAAGTTTTCAAAACTACCTTGGCATTTGACCACCAAATTCTGTGTGCCATCTGATGCTGTTACCTACCTTGGATCCCAGTTTTTTACCAAGTAATAGTTTCCTGCTTTAGATTTAAGCTATTCTTTACTCTTTTCCTCTGCCTCCAGCCTTTCTTCATAGCCAGAGAAACTTCTGCCTCTATCTTGATGAAGTTGGGAAGTTACTGATACCGTCAACCATCCTCAACAACGGGAGATAGAACAGAAATTTGGAATTGAAGTATCTTTCCATTATAGTATCCTTCTGATAAGTGTGCTTGAAGCACATAATAAAGAATTAGTTGCTGAGTCCCCCATAATTATGAACTATTTTTGTAGGGCTTTTATAAGCATTTTCCTTTTCTATCTCATACCCTGTGGTTTCTCGGTGTACTGCCCTAGGGTTATCTCCCAAAGAAATAATTATCCGTGTCCAGGTTCTGGTTTTAGGCATTCTGGAACAACCCAAACTAAGAGAAGAATTTAGAAGAGAATCTTCAGTTAACATAGAGAAATTGCAGTCTTTTGGATGTTGCTTTTTAATTTCAGAGATGAATGAAGCTCATCCCATGTGCACGCTACATAATCACAGCATTATTTATCTGCTTCAAGAAATGATAGATAGGTGTATGTTCACTTTATATGAACATTTCAGTGTTCAATATTTTAAATGAAATTGTTTGAAAAACATGTTATTATACAATTATCACCTCTAATATGCACAGTGTACTTTTTTAAAGGCATGCTTTGGTGAGTATACCCCTACTACTGCAGGGATTTTGTTTCATGTGGTTATCAGACTACAATAGGCCTGAATAATAAAAGTGTTGATTTAGTTCCCATCATTCTAAATTTCATTTAATGGATTTTGATATTTGATTTCTGTTTCAATGTTTAAAAAAAAAATAATGTTCAGAAAAAAGCATGTGGTGATTCCTGTGATGTTAGTGCTGCCACAACCCTCTTCTCCTACTGAATGAAGACCATAACTTCCTAACACCTTTCTTCTCTCTAATGCACTTTATGTTTAGGAAGGAAGAAACTTAGAATACAAAAGAGAGGGGGGAGACTGTGTTAACAGGTTCAAATACTGTACATTTTATCACCCACTAAATCTAAGTATATGAATATTTGGTATAAAATGGCCTTTAATGATTAAAATAAACTGTCTGGTGATATGCTTTTATTTGGGAACTCAGAAACAGGAAGGTTACAGAGAACAAAATATTATAGATGTGAATTATCTCTGAAATGTATTCTATAGCTTCATGCAAATAACTGTGGCTCCTTTCTCTGGACAGGCCTCTTGGATGCATGTGTGGATGTCTGCCTCCTAAAGTGCTTTTGTTAACACCATAATTTTAAATTAAGTTTTCCAGAAAGCTGTTCCTGCTGTACATTGTGGCATCTAAGATTAGGTCAGTAGCCATAAATCTTATTTATGTACTTAATGCAAAGGAGATACGGCTGTCTTGGGAATCATGGAGCCAGATTCCTTGCTTTGCCCCTCTTACACGATATTGACATATAAAACAAAATGCTCCCATTTTGCTTTGCATCTCTCTTCGTTTAAAACTTTAAATAAAGAATGTTTATGCAGGGTTCTTTTTCATTCATAAAAATGGAAATCACCCTTAGTGTCTGCATGAGTAGGCTTGTATTCTTGTTCACGAATTCACATGATAGATTGGCCCATAAAATCTTTACGTTAGGCTTGTGCAGCTGAGTTCATGACTGAATACAGAATGATAAAGAAGTCTTAGCATTTTGTAGAAAGCAAAGAAATCATGCCTTCTAGATGGCCCTTAAGCTAGCTTTTAACTGCCTGGAAATCAGCTAGAAATGTATAATCAAACTTGCCATTAAAGGCACAGAGTGTAGCATAAATCTTTGGGACATAATCTGCAAATTAATGCAAAGGGGTTCTTTCACATTCATTTGGTTTTCATTATATTTGCATGGAAGTGTGCCAATCCAAACACATATTTTTTTTTACCTTTCTATCCATCAGAAGTTAAAATAGAAATGATGGATTGTGTCACTGGCCAGTCCAACAGCCTGTTTCTTTCAACGCATTACTGTGTATTTACTGTTTTAGGTATATTGTTTTCAATTTCTGGCAGAATAGTCAGTTTTTGATCCTTGGTAGAAAATGTCAGTGCTCACATTTCCTGTGGGGTTTTGGCCTTTTTGTGAAAAGGTAGGGGGAGCTAAATGAATTATGATGCTGTCATCTGAAGAAACCACAATATATTTCTTTGCCAAATTTTAGCAAGAACAGAGCTGATCATCTGCTCGTACAAGCCTTTCACTGAACCCTACCAGCAGTTCACACAGGCTGCTGCCTGTTCTCTTTCATGCTGTGAGAATGTAGAATGCACATGTCCTTTTAACCTTCGCTTTGCAAGGTTAATGGATTTAATAACCCCCAAGGAAGATATGTTTTGCCACAGGGACTTAGGAGTCTAAATTTATGAATTTAGAAGTCCATAACTGACCTTAAATGAAACTAACACCAGGTTGTTTCACAATGTATACAGGGTATGGTGACTGCGCTTGTCTTTCACTAATCTCACCAATTTTGACTCTGTATTCTTATATTCTCTACGTATTTCCTGGCAGCGTTTGTACATCTCAGCAAACAACCCATTCTGAATACTCGTGGTAGCATGTAAATGCTGCGCCCATGGTAGACCATTGTCTACAGTGCTCAGACAGCCCTCAGTAAGTGTCAGCTTATATTGTCTTACTGTTTTTACTAACCCATGAGGAAGTGTCCTTTCTTCAGTTAATTACATTATTGTTCAACCAATTCGTAACACACTGTAGGAATAGCCATCTTAATCCTAAGGCCTGGGGTCCCTAAGTGTGGTTTATATTTACTTCCTATACTTCCTCGCTCTGACTTAGAACCAGGTTTTAACGGTCGACTGCAATTATCTTTCTTGAATAATATGTTTAAGTACTTGGTTCTCTTTTTGTTTTGTTTTTTATATTTGTCTCATCAGTTTCTATTCCTAGGGTACCCCATTTCCATGACACACATGTAACAATCTTTTTGCTGCCTACTCTGTGTTACATCCTACATTCTACATCTTAGTTTTAGTAACTAAAATATTCTTAATTTTTTTTTTTGCACTCACATGGTTCGGTGTCTAGTGAGATAAAGGTATATAATTCTAATAAGTGGGTAAGATGTGGAAAGCTGACATTCAGACTGACTGAGTGTGGACAAAGAGAAGGGTGCATTCTGGGCTTGACTGCAAGTGTCGGGAAAGTAGGTAAAGATGACAGAAAAGGGGGGAAATAAGACCTAGCCAGCAATACGTGATCCGAGCCAATAAATGACATTGTATGCCTAAACCTAAAGAGTGTGATAATGTATGTGATTGGGAGAGAAAAGGTGAAGGCAGAAGGTCAGTTATGTAAGTCAGCCTACCAGGAAGCAGTGAGCCTGGGTCATGTGGCCTCAATGTTCTGCTACTGGGCTAAAGAAATAGCTGAAGCACAGGGGCATCCTCAGAGAACTTGAAATCTACTGGCCAAAGTGCCTGCAATTTGTTTTCAAGGGTTGAAATATATTATGGTTAGAGAAAACAATAAGCTCTGGGGACTTTTCCAGAAATATTTTTATTCAGTGAGTACTTTTAGCCCTCTTCTGCCTTGGCTATAGACCAAAAAGGCCAATGCTTACAAATTATTCCATATGTGTTTAAACCCAGATGTGATAGCTCTCTCCTTTTGGACACCGAAGAAATTTGAAATGCATTACTTTTTTGTGTATGTTTGCCTGACTTCATCCTGGGCCATGATGCTTCCCAGGACAGTGAAGGTGAAGGGAGTAAGGACAGCAGCCTCTTTGAATGGAAGACAATTTAACTAGACACAGAATGGCCACAGGCTTGTGCTGCAAGACTGTGAATCCTTCGGAGATCCTTTCACCAGGAGATGAGAAGATGATTAAGGAGGGATTAGCCTCACTAGATGAAGACATTTTTTGGTGAGCCAAACTAGGGAGAATCAGAACGTAGGAGAGTGCAGGCTCAGTCTAAAATTACTGAAATAGCCTCTTTCCCCCAAAGAAGCATGAACTGAGAAATCTTGAATAAACCCATTGGTTCTCTCTTCAGTATAAGAAATTCAAGGCCTGACTTTAAGAGACCAACATCTCACAGTAAATACGATGGGCACATAGATGAGATAAAAACCCATTCTATGACTCTCAACCTTATTTGCAGAAGCTTCTCTGCCCATCTCAACCTGTGCTTCTGAAGAACAATATTGTATTATTTTAGAACATCAAAAATGCAGAGGCAGATGTTTGCAACCAACCATTGAACAAAGAATGGGGTCCCCAATGGAAGAGTTAGAGAAAGGATTGAAGGATCTGAAGGGGATTTCAACCCCATAAGAACAATAATATCAACCAACCAGAGCTCCCAGAGACTAAACCACTATCGATCCAAAGTTTACACATGGATGGACCCATGGCTCCAGCTGCATAAGTAGCAGAGGATAGCCTTGTTTGCCATCGATAGGAGAAGAAACCCAGTGTAGGGGAATGTCAGAGCTAAGAGACAGGGAGGAGGTGGGTGGGGGAGCACCCTCATAGAAACAGAGGGAGGGGCATGGGATAGGGGGTTTATGGAGGGGAAATCAGGAGAGGGGATAACATTTGAAATGTAAATAAAATAATATCCAATTTTAAAAAAGTAAAAAAAAAAAAAAAAAAAAAAAAAACAAAGAGACTCAATTATGCAAAGCTTTTACCTCCAGAGCTTTAGGCCTGGTTTGAGGTCAGAGCAGGTTCTGGGATGCAAATGCAGTCTTTACTGCTGAGAGAGAACAGGGCCTGAATAAATTTTTAATGTAGTAAGACAACAGGCTCATTCATTTGAAGTTTTCACACCCATTTTAGTATCATTGCTATATATTTTTTTAAGTTTTTTTATTGGATATTTTCTGCATTTAGATTCAGACGTTACCCCATTCCTCAATCCCCTTCCCCCTCCTTCTCCCATTGCCTTCATAAAGGTGCTCCATCTCCAAACCACCCTCTCCCCCCCTCAGCACCTTGACATTCCCCTACACTGGGAAAATGAGCCTGCACTGGACCAAAGGCCTCTCCTCCCATTGATGTCAGAATGTGCTGTCCTCTGCTGCATGTGTACCTCAGGCCATGGGTCTTTCCATGTGAACTCATTGGTTGGTGTTTTAGTCCCCGTGAGCTGTGGTGGGTTTGGATACCTGATCATTCTGTTATTCCCATGGGGTTGCAGACTCTTTCAGCTCCTTCTGTCCTTTCTCTAGCTCCTTCATTGGGGCTCTCTTGTTCAGTCCGATGGTTAACTGCAAGCATCTTCATCTGTATCAGTATGGTTCTTGCAAAGCCTCTGAGGAGACATCCATATCAGGTTCTTGCCAGTAAACGCTACTTGGCATCAGCAATAGTACTTGAATTTCTTGGGTACATATGGGGTGTATCTCCAGGTGAGGCAATCTCTGGATGATCTTTTCTGCAGTCTATGCTCCTCTGTTTGTCCCTTTATTTCCTCCTATGAGCATTTTGTTCCCCCTTCTAAGAAGCGTTGAAGGATCTACCTTCTGGTGTTCCTTCTCCTTGAGCTTCATAAGGTCTGTGAATTGTTTCTTGGGTATTCCAAGCTTTTTAGACTAGTATTTGTTTATAAGTGAGTAAACACCATGTGTGTCCTTTTGTGACTGGGTTATGTCACTCAGGATGATAGCTCCAAGTTCTACCCATTTGCCTAGGTATTTCATGAAGTCATTGTTTTTAATAGCTGAGTAGTACTCCATAGTGTAAATGTACCACAATATCTGTATCCATTCCTCTACTGAAGGATATCTGGGTTCTTTCCAGCTTCTGGCTATTGTAAATAAGGCTGCTATAAACTGTAATATTCTCTCAACAGCATAACTCTCCTTTTGCCCCTCCCTACTGTCCTATCTGAGGAGTTCTCCCCTGGCCACAGTACCTTTGAAACCCTCAAAGGACCAAAGTTCTTTCTTATCTTCCTTATGATATTTCTTTAGCTTTCATGGCTGTTGCACATGGGGCATATTTTACTGTTTTTTATTGGCTCATCTTCTTTACTCTTTAACTAAAATGTAGATATTGGGAAAGTGTAGAAATAACATGGAACAGTTTGCCATGCTGAAGGGACTCACTGAAGTGTTGTTGAGTTATACCAAAAAGAAGAAGGAGGAGAAAGAGGAGGAGAAGGGGTGGGGAGGAGGAGGAGAAGGAGGAGGAGGAAGAAGGGGAAGAGGAAGAGGAAGAGGAAGAAGAAGAGGAAGAAGAGGAGGAGGAGCAGGAGGAGGAGGAAGAGGAGCAGGAGGAGGAGGAGGAGGAGGAGGAGGAGAAGAAGAAGAAAAGAAAGAAGAAGAAACAACCCTACAAAATTCTCAAAGGTTGAGTAGCTTTCATAGATGGGTAAAGTTTGTATCTTACAAGTAGCAGTTTATTATATTAATTATATTATATTATATATAATTTTTCCAAGGGAAAATAATAACATGCTTATAATAAATAAATTTCTGAATTAAAAGCCTAAAATGTATTTTTGTCATATTTTTTGATATCACTATAAAATAGATTTATTGTCTCAGAAAGGTATACAATAAAAAGCAAGGCTGACAGGCTGTGTGAATTTATGTGTTCAAGCACCAGCAGGGAGGTACATGAGCTCCGAATCCATGGTGACACTTGGTAGTGGTTTGTGTTTTTATTTTTCAATTCTAGTTGGTTGCTCTGATGTCTCATTTTGACTTCAAGTTACATTTCTCTAGTAATTTATGAGATGTAATATCTACCCATGAGTTTACTAGTGATCCTTTTTTAAAAAAAAAATGACTATTTAAATGTTGTCTATTTTTTCTTTTGAGTTATTTGACTTTTCAATTGATTAATAACATTTAGATAAGAGACTTTGTCAAAGATGTATTGCAAATGCCTGTCCTATTCCATGACCTATTTCTTGTTACTCTACCAATGATATGTTTTAAGAATAAAATTTATGAATTTATTGAGGTACAACTTACCCTTTTTATGCTTAGCATGTTAATATCCTACTTACTAAACTATTTCTAAGCCTAATCCAGAATTGTTAAGTTTTTACAAGTTTTTCTTTATATTTCAGGTTTTATGTTTTCATGTGAACATACAAGTAAAGTAACCCCTTGATGAAAAGGACAATTCCAGTATTTTACAATTATTATTCTCATAAAATTTGTATTGTAAAACTGACTTTTTCTACAGTCTAATCAGTTCTGTTAATTGATATTTGGTCTGGTAATACAGTATTTGAATTACCATAGCTTTTATACAATTTGGAAACTTCAAACTCATATACTTGCTATATACTTCATACGAATTATTACATTCTTTATTTCATTTTTATGGAAACCTTGAAGAAAAGGTGGCATTAATAACTGAAATACTTGTCTTTATTATTATTACTATTTTCTCTGATTTTGGAAGATTGAGTCTACTGTCACTCCTATCCTTCCCCCTCCTACAGTTAAAAACAATTACCATGCCTATAGGTCCTCTAACAGGTACCTCATAATTTATACAATGCACAAGTAGTATCTGCACTAATTTATCATCTTTGGACACTCTGTCATCCCCTCACAGTAAAAGGAGACATATAGGCAAAATCTGTCCCTTGTGTATATGGCAGGCATATTATTAACTCATTTACCTTTACCAAAATGCTATGCATTATGTTCCTGCCCCTTTTATAGAGGATGAATGTTGGTAAGGCTGCAGCTCCATAAGTAGAGCAAATACTGTCTCTACTGATGGTACTGTGATTTCTGAGAGATAAGGTACTCCATCAGCAGCAAGAGAACAGTCCCTCGTTCTGATGCTAAAGGGTGGAGTGAGGTTGCACAGACTTCCCTTGTGCACCATGGCTATGAAAATTTAAGTTTAAGAATAAACAATAAATGAGCCAAGTAATTTTGGTAGCAATAGTTTCTCAATACTGACACTCATCAGGGTCTTTGTTTACATTCTGATTCTGCATTCAGTTTATTAAAAAAACTACAAGTAATTTCACAACAATGTTAAAACATTTTGATGATGAAATAAATACCTTTAGAACATTAATCCTTTGTTGTAAGTAAATTCACCTTTTGAGGCAATGCACAAAGATAAGATGATATGGCTTTGGGTGAACAGTAGCCTTCTATTAAAGCATCTAAATATGGCAGTAACTAAGGAGGTCACTGGCAGCAGTGCTGCTTGGAAAGCTACTGAGTTTAGAGCAAGATGATGCTGTCAAAGACATCTACTTTTCAGACATGGACATCTGATGACACCCTGTGCTCTCTCTAAGCAAGAATAGCCTCAGAAACAAAAAAGAAAACAAAACAGTCCCCCTCCTTTCCTAAGTGGAGCATTCTCTTGGCTACCATCCCACAAATATGTTTCCTTGAAGGAAAACCAAAAAATGTACTTAAAGATGGTCCTAAAACTAAGATCCTCTTCAAAGAAAGCTGCTTCAAAGCCATTTCCAGGAAATGGTGTGTCCACAGCCTCTCATAGGACACTGTCATCACCAATAGACTTTCTTCAGACTTCAGGACTTGGCATGCATTGTTAAAAGCAAGTTAGGTACTTCAGAAGGGAGTGTTTTAAATCCTTCTTGAACTTATCCAGAAACTTTGCATTTACAATTTTGATTATTTTTCACTTGTTTAAATGAGCAATATTTGAATAAAACGCTGACTATTTAGTAAACAGCCAAATGGTTCAAAGCCATTGATAAATTCATCTTGAAATCTGTAGTTTTAAGATGTGTTTGGAAACCTGCCATCAGATAGATTATCTAAGATTGCAATAGGGCTTATGATTTTGCTGTATTAAAGCCATATAATAGACTTTAAACTGTAAGAAAGAGTGAAAAAACTCAGATAGCTTCACATCAACCAAGGATATGTCAAAAAATATTGAACAGTTGTATATCCTGCAAGTAAAAAATGAAAGATAGGAAAAAGGTAGCAGTTTATACTTTCTTTTGAAAAGATATGATTTTTATAGCCACTGTAGTTGTCTGTACAAAATGTTCCTTGAATAAAGCCACTAAACATTCTAGTGTGGAAATGGAAGGGACTCATGAGCCTCCACCCCTAACAGGCTCTCCACCACAACAGACTCTGTTACAGTTAACGAATTCTGGGAGAGAGAAAGCATCATCATGACTGTAGAATTCCACACCTGCATTTTACCCTTGCTGTTCACCATCCTTCCTATTCTCTAGGAAAATAGAGTCATGGACTTCACAGTTTCATTGGGTTTCCTTCTAGATTCACAAAGTAGGTTGTATCCTTGCAAATCTTTCTTCTTACTCTGAGTTTTGCTTGTGGTTACATACTCATTTATGTTGTCATAAGAATGTTCTTTTTTCATTATTTATTTCCTGAGAATAATATTAAAAACATCATGGTGAACATTATCCTCAGTTCTTTTGGGCCATGGAGTATGAATTTTCTTTCAGTTTAGAATTATTGGCTATTGTAAAATGTTTGAACAAACTCACTGTTACCACAGCAGCTTAGAGTTCCTGCTGCTTCATTTATTCACTAACATTTTGTATTGTCTAATTGTTAATGTTTACCATGCTACTAGTGCTTTTAAAAGAAGCTGTTATGTGCTTGTGTGTGAGAACAAGTGCAGGCACTCATAATGTACAAGCTCATGAGTGGGGAAGGGCAGACAATTAGCAAAAATCAGTTCTCTTCTCCAATGCAAGGTCCAAGGCTCAAACTCAAGTAAACAGGCTTAGCAGTAGATGCTTGTCCTTTGCTGATCAGTCCTTCCAGCTTCAAGCTGGTGTGAGCTAAATTATCTGACTGTTTTATCAGTAGTTATATGAACACAATTTTTTAACTTTATTTTAAAAAACAAAGATAAAAGAAAAAATTTTAAACATTTTTGCATAAATGTATACAAATACATTTTTGTCAGTGCTTGGATTTTTTTAATTTTTTTTAAGGTTTGATACTCTGCATTAAGGTCTTACTAGTTACAATGAGCAAAAAGTACATGTAAAATAGGATGTAACCCAGAATTAGTCAATGTTTTTGTGGTGGAACACAATTTTTTGATTATTGAGAATTGTCTTTAGAAAATTACATTCTCAGTAACAAAAGATGCTGGCAAGAATGTGGAAAAAAAGGAAAACTCCTTCATTGCTAGTGGGATTGCGAGCTGGTAAAACCACTTTGGAAATCAATCTGGTGGTTCCTCACAAAACTGAAAATAGTTCTAACCAAAGACCCAGCTATACCACTACTGGGCACATACCCAATAGATGCTACAACATATAACAACGACACATTCTCCACTATGTTTATAAGAACCTTATTTATAATAGTCAGAAGCTGGAAACACCTCAGATATTCATCTGCAGATGAATGGGAACAGAAACTGTTCTACATTTATGCAATAGAGTAACCCACCCATTACTAAGTGTATAAAAACTATACTAACAGAGGGTTCAGGGTTGCCTCTCCTCTGGATGTAGGCCACCCCAGTGCACTGGACTAATAAACCTCTTGCTTTTGCATTGATCCCCTATCTCTCTCCTCATTCGTGGGAGCCTCAAATAAATAAGACTCAATCTGGGTCTTACATATGCAGATACGCACAGCCAGCCATCAGAATGAGCCTGGGGACTCCAATGGAAGAGCTAGAGGAAGGACTTAAGGAGCTGAAGGAGTTTGCAGCCAGTAGGAAGAACAACAATATCAACTAATAGGACCACCTGGAGCTCCCAGGGACATAACCACCATCGAAAGCACTGAGGAATCCTTGGCTCCAGATACACATGTAGCAGAGGATAGCCTTATCTGACATCAATGGGTGGAGAGGCTCTTGGTCCTGTGGAGACTTCATGCCCCAGCATAGAGGGATGCTAGAGCAGTGAGGCAGGAGTGGGTGAATGAGTGGAAAAGCACCCTCATAGAAGGAATGGGAGAAGGGAGGAGGAGATGTAGGATTTGTGGAGGGGTAACCTGGAAGGGGGATATCATACGAAATGTAAGTAAATAAAATGATTAATAAAAAGGAAAAGTGTGTTATTGATATTCATACACAAATATATATAGCATTTTCTGTCATAGTTTTTAGGTGATTTGTACGTTTATTAGTAATTAAAGTTATTATAATTAATTTCTAATACATACTAATTTAATTAAGACTTGATTTACTAATAATACCAATAAAATCAGTACTACTTAAGTGTAAATGCAGTGTCCAATATGTGTCTTATAGTAGTATAAGTATACAATTGTTTTCCAGTTTTTTAATAGTTTTTAATAAATTACTGCACCATTTGTCTTTAAAGTCTTTAAAATACTTTCCACATTCAATTTAAGGAAAACCTTTTTTTGTTTCAAAGGTAGGAAACCACATGATCTTCTATATTGTCTTGGGATTCTTTTGCTTTTTTCACTGTTACTTTTTATCCTAAATATGAACTGTAAAGATTTTCTTAAATTTCTTCCTCAATACGATTAAACCAGTTTTACATAATACTAAAACGTGTATAAGCATTTCACTTCCCTTACCAACAGAAACTTAATTCAAGCTGTATATTATTTTTTTTCTTTTAACATTGTGGTAAGGGGAACATAGCTTCTTGATTTTGTAATTATAAGATATTCCAAATGTAAGATGATAAAATATTATTTTTCTTTTTATTACTTTTAAAATTAAGATTATAATATAATTCAATATTTATCCTCTCCTTTCCTCCCGCTGAACCCTCCCACACACTCCTGTCTTCTTGTTGCTCCTTCACAGCACTGAGTTTTGTTATGCTGTCTACCTACATTTCAAATGCACTGATTGTTTTCACACCATGACATTCTCGTATCTCCATGTACCCTTCTGCTGACCCCTTACTCCTTCTAAAAAGTACCACTTCTACTTTACCATATTCAAGATTTTTACATTTTAAACTAGAGTATTATATAGAAGGAAAACTGTAACATTTATGTCCAATGGTGTATCTTATGTGATTTAACAGAATGGTCTCTGGTCCCATATGTTTTCCCTACATGATCTTATTCTGTTTTGTGACTAAAAATATTGTATACAGAGTTTCTTGATCTTTTCATTCACTCGTGGGACTAAGCTGACTCCATAGCTTAGCCATTGTGAACCTCTCCAATAAATGTGCATCTGGAAGCACCTCTGTTGTTTGCTGAAGAAGATTTCTTGGGGCACTGACTCAGGGTTAGTGTACCTGTACCATTTGGCTAGAGAGCTTTTAGCTTTGAAAAACTTCATTTCCACAGCACTTGCACCAGTACCCACTGTCAACAACAGTGCATAAGAGTTCCTTTGCCTCCACATCTTTACCAGCTTTTCTGGTTTTATTGTTGTTTCCTTGGTGAACTATGACCTTGTGAATGAGGTAAGGACTCTCAATATAGATTGACTTGAGTTTCACTGATGAACAATTTTTGAAACACCTGTTTTTCATTTATCCTTCCATTGAAAAAAGGCCGTGTTGTGCTTTCAGAGAGAAGCCTAACATGGCTCTCCTCTGAGGGTCTCTACCAACAGCTGATTGAGATGAATTAAGATACTTACAGCCAACCACTGGACAGAGGTCAGGGACCCCTATTATATGGAAGAGTTAAAGAAAGACTGAACAAGATAAAAAAAATATTGCAACCCCATCAGAGGAATAACAGTATCAACTAACCCAGACCCCTAAGAGCTCCCAGAGGCTAAGCCTTCAACCAAATAACGTAACTGGGCTGGTCCATGGTGGCACATATGTAGCAAAGGATGGCTTTATCTGGCCTCAGTGGGAAAATATGCCCTTAATCCTGTAGATATCTGATGCCCTAAGGAAGGAGGGTGGTAGGGGTGAGGTGGGAATCGGTGTGTGTGGGGGACACCCTCTCAGAAGCAAATGGGATGTGAGATGGGGTGAAGAACTCATGTAGGGGAGACCACGAAGATAAAAAATCAACAAATGGGACCTCATAAAATTGAAAGGCTTCTGTAAGGCAAAGGACACTGTCAATAGGATAAAATAGCAACCAAGAAAATGGGAAAAGATCTTTACCAGTCGTACATCCGATAAAGTGCTAATATCTCATATATACAAAGAACTCAAGAAGTTAGACTCCAGAGAATCAAATAATCCTATTTAAAAATTGAATATAGAGCTAAACAAAGAATTCTCAACTGAGGGATATCAAATGGCTTAGAAGGACCAAAAGAAATGTTCAGCATCCTTAGTCATCAGGGAAACGCAAATCAAAACAACCCTGAGATTCCATCTCACAGCAGTCAGAATGGCTAAGATCAAAAAACTCAGGTGACAGCAGATGCTGGCAAGAATGGGGAGAAAAAAACAATGAACAATCCTTCATTGTTGGTGGGGTTGGACATAGTACTACCTAAAGACCCAGTAATTCCACTTCTGGGCATATACCTCAAAGATGCTCCAACATAAAATAAGGACACATGCTCTACCATGTTCATAACAGCCCTATTTATAATAGCCAGAAGCTGGAAAGAACCCAGATGTCCTTCAGTAGATGAATGATACAGAAATTGTGGTATATTTACACAATGGAGTACTACTCAGCTATTAGAAACAATGACTTTATGAAAATCCTAGGAAAATGGATATATCTAGAGAATATCATCCTGAGTGAGATAACCCAGTCACAAAAGAACAGATATAATATGCAGTCACTGATAATTGGATACTAGCCCCAGTAAGATCTGAATGCCCAAGAAACAACTCACAGACCATATGAAGCTCAAAAAAGAAAGGGCAAAAAGTGGAAGCCTGAGCCTTTTTTAGAAAAAAACAAAAACAACAACAACAATAACAACAACAACAGAAACCAATAAGTGTATAGCACCCCCTCAGAGTCGAGTACACTTAGAACTTAAGTCATTAGTAACTCAAGAGCTAAAAAGATAGCCTTGTGGTAATTTTTGGTATTTAAAAACCATTTTGTTTAATCTTTACACACCAAGAAAATTTTGCCAAATTTTTGCTGTTTTGTTTTACATGTACTTTATGCTTATTGTAACTAGGAAGATTCTAATACTTACTATCAACCCTTTAAAAAAAAAACCAAGTACTGACAAAAATATATTTATTTTTTATGCCAAAATGCCTTTAAAAATCTGTACATATATCTGTTTTTTAAATAAAGTTGTAAGAAAAAAATAAATGACAAGAGAAGAAAATTAATATAAAAATGACTTCATGAAATTCTTGGGCAAATAGATGAAACTAAAAAATATCCTAAATGAGGTACCTCAGTTACAAGAAACACACATGGAATGCACTCACTGATAAGTGGATATTAGCCCAAAAGCTCAGAACACCCAGACATAATTCACAGATCATAAGAAGCTCAAGAAGAAGGAAGACCAAAATGTAGATGCTTCAGTCCTTCTTAGATGAGGGGGAAAATTACTCATGGAAGGAAATACAGGGACAAAGAGTGGAGCAGAGACTGAAGAAAAGGTCATCCAAAGACTGTCTCACATGGTGATCCATTCCATATGCAGACACCAAACCCAGACACTATTGCTGATGCCAAGAAGTGCTTGCTTACAGGAGTGTACTATGGATGTCTCCAGAGAGGCTCTGCAAGTGCCTTGCTGATACAGATGCAGATGCTTACAGCTATACATCAGATTGAGCACAGGGTCCCCAATGGAGGAAGCAGAGAAAGGACTGAAGGAGTTGAAAAGCTTTGCAAGTTCATAGGAAGAACAAAAATATCAACTTCCCCCACTCCCCAGAGCTCCGAGGGGCTAAACCACCAACCAAAGATACACATGGGGCGGGGGGGGGGGGGGAGACCCGTGGCTCCAGCTGCATTTGTAGCAGAGGATGGCATAGTCTCTGGCATCAATAGGAGAAGCTTTTGGTATTTTGAAGGTTTGTTTCCCAGTGTAGGGGAATGACAGGGTGGTGAGGTGGGAGTGCATGGGTGGGACAGGGAACATCCTCATAGAAGCAGGATGGGAGAACAGGGTAGTACCGGGAAAGGGAATAACATTTTGCATGTAAATACATAAACTACCCATTTAAAATGAGGAAAAAAGAAAACAAAATAAAACAAAAAAGTTCTTCGTGTGTGGATCTCTCTCTTCCCCCTCTCCCTGTGGTCTCCTCCCATCCCCAATTACAGTGAATTCATTTTTTTTTCTCATTACATGCACCTGTTTTCTACTATGGTTATGTCTAAACTCTACACCACCCACACCCATAATCCTTTCCTGGCTTCTCCCAGTACTACCAGGTTAATATAGACGTTATGGCTATATGATTTTTTTCTTAGCACTAGTTTGTTAGTTTCTGCTGAGAAACACCATGTAATTCTGATATAAAAAAAATGTCTTTAGAAAAGCAGCTTAACTGTTCAGTCCTGTGACTGCAGTCTTTCTTTGTTCTGGACTTCGGAGATTTAAGTACAATGGCATGTGAAAGATTCCTTTCTGCTTGTATCTACTTAAGCTTCTAAATGTCTCCTATACTTTCATGCCCTTATTTTTTTTTTTTTTGCATAGATTTATGGAATATTCTCTAGTAACTTTATTGATAGATTTTCTCTGCCTTTAGTTTGTTTCCCAGCCGCTTCAGCCCTGGGAGTCTCCTATTTGATCTACTCTTCCTGTCTCAGAATTCCGGAAAGTGTGATCATTATTATTCTTTTCTGTTTCTTCATTGCTACTTAATTCTAACAATTCCTCAGTATACTTATGCTCAGTAACTTTCCTCTGCCCGATCCCATTCATGATGATGTTTCCCGCTGGTTTAATTTGTAACTTTTGCTTTGCTGTTTTGTTTTCAGAATCTGTTTGCTAAGTTTATTACACAAGACTTCATTTCTTTATTTTATTCATCTTTTTATTTAAAACTTTTAAGGTTTTAAAATCATAATTTTAAAAGATAGATTAGACCTGCAAATTTTTGTTACACATTTCACTCATTTTTTTTTTTTTTTGAGGCTAGTTCTTGATGCATTGTGAACAGATCTTTGTCTTTGATGTTTTTCCATCCTTGTTAGAGGGGAATTTGTGGAATTCATCTTCTCCTTAAGCTCTCCCAGTTCCAGCATTGCTATCTAATTTTTTAAAATAATTTCTTGCTTTTTAGGATTTATAAATTTTCAACACATCACCTATTTTAGACATATTAATCAAAGCTATCTTGAGGTAGCTAGATAATTTTTTTAATTAGCAACTTAGGGTTTTGTTTCCTGTCCTGTTTTGTATCATACATCTTATTGATTTGTTAAAGTAATGCTAAATGTTGTCGTTGTTAACCTGTTGTGACACTGCAGAATGTGGCTGATCTTGGTGCTTCTGCTTGGCCCATGAGTATTGTAAAGTTACTCAGTCATCTTCCAGATAATCCAGAGGCTCAACTGAAGAATTGGTAATGCTCGATCTGTCCTTTATTTTGTCAAAATTTCTCTAGTATGGACGCCCAAATTCCTCATTGAAATTATGGGCTTTGGGATTCCTTCCTCTTGGATGTTTCTACTGTAGCTCTTGTTCCTTAAGACCGTGAGACTGTAGGACTTTGCTCAGTCCTTCATTGGCTCTCTAGCTTCTTACTCTCTTATTTTAACCACTTAAGTAATTCAAGCGAATTCCTATTGGTCACTCAGAGAATCAAGCTTTGCTGTTGTTTTTATTTCCTTAGCCTAATTTTGTGCATGGTGTCATTGGTTATCCCCATTCGGAATGGCCAGAAGATTAAAAGGTTTAATGTTGGAACAGAGCTAAGACGTCATCTCTCTTGGCTCCCCTCCCACTCAGTGCAGAAATGCTTCCTGCAGCATCCTTGGCATATGCTCATCCGGTCTCAATTTGGATATCTTCAGCAAAGGAGCTCCTCATTTCCTGAAACAATCCATTCTGTTGGACAACTCTATTTTAAAAATCCTTATGTTGAGCTAAAATATGCCTTTTTGTAACTTATACTCATTTAGTCATTGTTTCAAGTTTTCCTTCTGGAATTAGTCAAAACACTAGAACATTTCGGATAGCTGTGTTTAAAGCGGATCTAAATGGTATTCTGTGTGTTTCCTGCTATTTTATTGCTTTCTTGTTCCAACTCATTGGACATAAATTACTGAATTCAGATTAATAATTATGAGGGCATTTGGTAGCATTTACAATACTCCCTTTGCAATATACAAATTCTTCTTATATTTTAAAGATAAAAAAGGTTGTGTAGTTAATCTGAGGTTAATATGCAATATGTATGTATTCATATATTATATACACATTTACATATACATTATGATTTTTTTTCAAAAATTGATCCTCCTAGATCAGGCTTTCTAGAGACTTATAAAGTTCCTGATTTAATCTTCCTACTGTTGGAAGTGAAGGTATGTACCCCATTCTCAGCTTGAATTTAATCATTTTTATAAAAAAAAAAGAAGGAAGTCTACCATATGTTTTCAAAGATGATATTCTAAAACTACTTGTGGATATGTAAAGAAAATGGATCATTTACCAAGATGCACAAAAAGTTCCACAGAGTGTTTATGTGTGTGTGTGTGTGTGTGTGTGTGTGTGTGTGTATGTATCATTGCTTAATCTTAGTTCTTATGTATTGTCTTTAAAGCCTGTTGTTAATTTAATAATAATAATCACATAGCATTTAACTTGCCTTTACTTTGGACTGAAATTCTTCTCAGTAATAACTCACCTTCTATTTACTTAACTGTGACAGCAGCAGTTGAGGGTAGTGTTGTAAATAGTTACACTGACACAATATACAGAAATAGGAATTATCCTGGCAATCTGGACTTACAGTCATTCTTTTTGTGTGAAGTTATGTTCCATGTGTGTAGTTGTAGGAAAAGGCAAGAAAAAAATATGGGGTGTTCCAGAGTTGGAATAACAGGAGGCAGTGAGCCTCTGAAAATGGGTGCTGGGAACCCAAGCCAACTCTGCAATTCTCACAGTCATTCTTTGGGACTAAAAGTTGATTAATTAATAGTTTATAATTTAAATGAATAAAAAAAGGTGATTTCTACTTGGTGACGATCCAGAAATATAGATACAAATAGATGACAAATTGTTTTAAATCACACTGAAGAACATATTTATCACACACCTGCCTTCTCATCACTTGACTTTGTTCTTCCATCCTGTGCCATTTTTACGTGTGTGCACAGCATCATTTTGTATGGAAAATTTGTACTTTTCCTCATAAGCTATCAAGAGTTGGGGGAGAGATGATTGTCTTGTTCTACCTTCCCTCAGCTGAAATGGAGACCAGTGTGAGTTGGTGACACTCAGAGGCCTACCTCAAACAGGCACTGCACTCAAGCTATGAGCTGTGCCAGTTTGAGGAATTAAAGCCCCTTCAGCAATTTCGCTTCGACATGCAAAGTCCAGATAAAGAACAGAATGTGCAGTACCCAGGCTTCAGTTGCTTCACAAAATGTCATATTTCTGAAACAGACAGTACAGTCTCAAAGCATTGGCGATTTTTCCTCCAAAAAGCATCCTTACATGTGGATATCCAGTGAGTGAACTGGTGCTGAAGACTTCTTTTCAATCTGAATCGCTTGAGTTTTGTGGTACCATAGTTAGACATCCTCCAGTCATCCAAAGGTGTCTGAAGTTGAGTCTTTGGGCATAAGCTACTGTGAAAACAGAACAAATTTCCTCCAGGCTCCAGAATTATTATTGCAAATGTTGGCACAGGAGAGTTACTGCTGACAGCTGGGGTCACACGGTGACCTCTATGTGACCTCTAAGATTACAAAGATTCACATAGCTAGAGCAACAATGACTGAGACATCTGGTTAATTATTCTAGATGAACATTTCAGAATTCTGCCACTTGGATTAATGGTCAAGAAAATATTATCTCCTTCCCTCAAATAATTGTCCCTGTAACCAACCCTTGATACAAATAATTGTTGCTAAAGTACCTGACCTTATTGTGTGATTAAATATTCACTGTGCAATAGTCCACACCTTCAAAATCCACTAAAACAACAAAATTAAGTAAATTTTAGGGAAATAGTATATGTTCCATTTTTTTTTGTTAGGAGAAGAGAAAAATATAGTACAAATATCTGATTTTCTTTTTCACATTTGTTTTATTTAAGAAAAGGATGGCTTGGGAGACAGACAGAACTTTATGAGTTAGAGGCCAGTCTGATATACAGAGTGACTTCCAGGACAACCAAAGATGCCTAGAGAAATTCAGACCAAAAAAATGCAAATACAACAACAACAACCAAAGCCAAAAGGAAGGAAGGAAGGAAGATAGTCAGAAGATGGAAGGAACTCAGATGTCCTTCAACAGAGGAATGAGTACAGAAAGTGTGGTGTATATATACACAATGGAGTACTACTCAGCTATCAAAAACAATGACTTCATGAAATTCCTAGGCAAATGGATGGAACTTGAAGCTTTCATCCTGTAACCCAGTCACAAATGAACACTTATAGTATATACTCACTTGTAAGTGGAAACTAGCCCAAAAAACTCAAAGTACCCAAGAAACAATCCACAGAACTTATAAAGCTCAAAAAGAAGAGATGCCAGAAAGTAGATGCCCCAGTCTTTCTTAGAAGGAAGAACAAAATGTTCATGGAAGGAAATAAAGGAACAAATAGAGGAGCAGGGATTGCAGGGGAAAAAATTATCCAGAGACTGTCTCACCTGGGGATACACCTCATAAGCACACAATAAACCCAAGCACTATTGCTGATGCCAAGTAGTGCTTACTGGCAATGACCTAGTATGGATGCCTCCTCAGAGCCTCTGCCAGAGCTATACTGATACAGAGGAGGATGCTTTCAGCTAACCATAAGGCTGAATACAGGAACCCCGATGAAGGAGCTAGAAAAAGGACTGAAGGAGCTGAAAGAGTATGTAATACAATGGGAAGCACAGGATGATCAGCTATCCAAACCCCCCACAGCTCCCAGGGACTAAAACACCAACCAATGAGTTTGCATGGAGAGACCCATAGGCCCAGGTTCATATGCAGCAGAGGATGGCATTTTCTGACATCAGTGGGAGGAGAGGCCTCTAGTCCAGCAAAGGCTCTTTTTCCCAGTGTAGGGGAATGTCAAGGTGCTGAGGTCTGAGAGGGTGGTTTGGAGAGGGAGCATCTTTATGGAGGCATGGGGTGGGGGATGGGATTGTAGGAAAGGGATAACATCTGAAATATAAATGCAAAGAATTTCTAAGGGAAAAAAGGGAAAGAAAAAAAAAAGATAGACAAGGTTTACAGTGTTCTCAAGTCTTATTAAAGGATCACTATAGGATAATATCTTACCCTGTCTTTCACCCTCCCTGTATTCTGCATGCTGCTCTTTCCGAAATTTCATTCTCTGCTTTCTTATGTCTATTAAGCATCATCAAGACCAACCCATCTATATCACACACACGCACATGAACACACACATACTGTGATGAGTTGATGTATTTTTTCATTCTTAGTTCTTTTACATCGTAATTTCGTTTTCTCAGTCCCACACCAACCCACCCTTACTGTGCCATTTTCTTTGTATCCAAAAGGAAACTGCCAAATTGTAATCATGACACACTAATTAAGTGTTCTGATCTTGAATAAAATGAGTCTCACATGACTAGCTGCTCAGCTCTCATACCCATTTCAGCCCGGAAGAAAAAAAAAGAACTGTCAGAAGGCCAGACTACAGTCAGACATCAGTTCCTAGTTAACAGTTTCCTCACATGCCTCTCTCTAGGATGAGTATTAAGGATGAACTTGTGCACATGACTTCAGTTCATAAAACATTTACAAGTACACTTGGAATGCTTAACATTTGACTGTTACATAACAAGTGTTTGAGCACACATGTGAGCTAGGCGGAGTTAGTACCAGATGCTCGGGTAACATATTTTCAACGTCCAGATCCCCCTCAGCATTCTACTTTGGTGGTGTCTCTTACCCTGCTTTTAGACAAGTGGGTCTCCACCCCATCTCTGATGTTCATAACCTCATTGTTTTATTTATAGTAGTTATTATATTTATTGTCCAGTAGTGTAAATAACATAGTCCCTGATATATTTTCTCACACATATCCTCTTAAAACACATATTTGAAGTCCTTCATGTTTATAGCATAAGAAGAAAGAACTTTCTTTAGGCATGCATATTTAGTCTGATGTGGAAAGGTACTGGGTTTTTAAATTATAGTTCATCTCAGTTGACTCATGCCTCTTTACCAGGGAGGCAGTGAATTTTTGTCTAGGACACAAACCTCATAGCTATGTCAGACCCAGCACTTCCCATAGCTAGTGATATCTGTTTTATTGGTAAAATTGTTTATTTTGCTACTGGGATTTTCAAATGACAAATAGTTATATATGTTAAATATCATAAATATAAAACTATTAAAATTATGCATAAACATGTATAGTAAGAATATATTTCCATACATGCACATATGTATATATTAAACAGGCATATATGCATATATTAAATATATGTGTTCTTAAAATCATGTATATATAATATAAACATAAGATATTAAATTGTGCTTATAAACATTTGTATATGTACATGTTTAATTGCTTTATATTTGTATTTACTTTTGGATTTTCTTGTTTGGGGGTTACCACATAGTCTGGCACAGATGTGGTTAGAGGACAACTTGCAGGAGCCAGTTCTCTCCTACCATGTGGGTTTTGAGGGGTAATTCAGATCATCAGCCTTGTCAACAAGCAGCATTTCCAGGTGATCCATCTTGACCCTGATTACAAATTTGTGGAAAACATATTTAGATTTTAGAATGAGCAAATCTGTTAGGTGATACATATATCATTGATACTTTTATTTTTCTGAAACATTATAGAAGCATTTAATGTTCTTCCACCTCCCAATTTTTTGTTGGATATTCTCTGCATTTACATTTCTGATGTTATCCATTTCCCACAGTTTATTCATCTTCCCTCTCCCATTGTCTCCATGGAGGTGCTCCCTTTCCCAACCATCCTCTCCCACCTATGCACCTTGGCTTTTCCCTACACTGGGAAAATGAGCCTTTGCTGGACCAGAGACCTCTCCTCCCATTGATGTCAGAAAAGGCTATGCTCTGTTGCATATGCACCTGGGCCCATGGGTCTCTCCATGCAAACTCATTGGTTGGTGTTTTAGTCCCTGGGAGTTGTGGTGAGTTTGGTTAGCTAATCATTCTGTTCTTCCCATGGAGTTGCAAACCCTTTCGGCTCCTTCAGTCCTTTCTCTAGCTCCTTCATTTGTATCCTCTTGTTCAGTCTGATGGTTAGCTGAAATGTATCCTCTTTATCATTATGACTCTGGCAGATGCTCTGAGGTGGCATCCATATCAAATTCTTGCCAGTAAGCACTACTTGGCATTAGCAATAGTGCTTGGGTTTATTGGATGCATATTGGGTGTATCCCCATGTAAGGCAGTCTCTGGATGATCTTTTTTTCAATCCCTGCTCCTCTATTTGTCCCTTTATTTCCTTCCAATAATATTTTGTTCTTTCTAAGACTGAGGCATCTACTTTCTGGCATTCCTTCTCTTTAAGCTTCATAAGTTCTGTAGATGGTTTCCTGGGTATTCCAAGCTTTTTGGGCTAATATCTACTTATAAGTGAGTGCATACCATGAGTAGTACCCTTTTGTGACTGGGTTGCCTCACTCAGGATAAAAGCTTCAAGTTCCATCCATTTGCCTAGGCTGAAGTCAATGTTTTTAATAGCTGAGTAGCACTCCATTGTGTATATGTACCACAATTTCTGTACTTATTCCTCTTTTGAAGGACATCTGGGTTCTTTTAATCTTCTGGCTATTATTAATAAGGCTGCTATGAACATGGTTGAAGATGGGTCCTTGTTAGATGTTGGAGCTTCTTTTGCATATATGCCCAGGAGTGGTATAGCTGGATCCTTAAGTAGTACTATATTTAATTTTCTGAGGAACCGCTAGTCTGATTTCCAGAGTGGTTGTACAAGTTTACAGTCCCACCAGCAGTAGAGGAGTATTCCTCTTTCTCCACATCCTTGCCAGCAACTGTAGTCACCTGAGTTTTTTATCTTAGCCATTCTGACTGGTGTGAGGGTTGTTTTGATTTGCATTTCCCTGATGACTGAGAATGTTGAGCATTTCTTTAGGTGCTTCTAAAACATTGAGAATTATTATTCCTCAGTTGAGATTATTTTTTGTTTAACTCTTTACCCCACTTTAATAGGATTATTTGATTCTCTAGAGTCTAACTTCTTGAGTTCTTTGTATGTATTGAATACTAGCCCTCTATCAGATATAGGATTGGTAAAGATCTTTTCCCAATCTGTTGGTTGCCATTTTGTCCTTTGGACAGTGTCCTTTGCCTTACAGAAGCTTTGCAGTTTTATGAGGTTCCATTGGTCGATTCTTGATCTTAGAGCATAAGCCCTTGGTGTTCTTTTCAGAAAAATTTTCCTGTGTCTGTGTGTTCTAAGCTCTTACCCACTTATTGTTCTATTAGTTTCAGTGTACCTGGTTTTATGTGGAGGTCTTTGATCCACTTGGACTTGAGCTTTGTACAAGGAGATAAAAAAGGATCAATTTGCATTCTTCTACATGCTGACTGCTAGTTGAAACAGCACCATTTATTGAAGAGGCTGTTCTTTTTCCACTGAATGTTTTTAGCTACTTTGTCAAAGTTCAAGTGATCATAATTATATAGATTCATTTCTGGTTCTTTGTTTCTATACCATTGATCTGCCTACCTGTCTCTGTACCAATACTATGCAGTTTTTATCACAATTGATCTGTAATACAACTTGAGAATAGTTTTGGCTATCTTTGTGTTTTATTATTCCAAATGAATTTGCTATTTGCTCTTTCTAACTCTATGAAGAATTGAGTTGGAATTTTGATGGGGATTGCATTGATAGATTGCCTTAGGCAAGATGGCCATTTTTACTATGTTCATTCCTCCAATTCATGAGCATGAGAGATTTTGCAATCTTCTGAGGTCTTCTTCAATTTTCTTCTTCAGAGACTGGAAGTTCTTGTCATAGAGATTTTTCACTTGTTGGTTAGGGGCACACCAAGGTATTTTATAATATTTGTCACTATTCTGAAAGGTGTTGATTCTCTTTACTTTCTCAATCTGTTTGTCCTTCAAGTAGAGGAATGCTACTGATTTGTTTGACTTAATTTTATATCCAGCCACTTTGCTGAAGTTGTTTATCAGCTGTAAAAATTCTCCAGTAGAGTTCTGGGGGTCACTGTAGTATACTATTATATCATCTACAAATAGTGGTATTTTGACTTCTTTATTTCCAATTTGTATCCCTTTGACCTCTTTTTACTGTCTGATTGCTCTGGCCAGGATTTCCAGTACTATATTGAATAGGTAAGGGCAGAGTACGCAGCCTTCTCTAGTCCCTGATTTTAGTAGGATTGTTTCAAGTTTCTCACCATTTAGTTTGATGTTGGCTACTGGTTTGCGGTATATTGCTTTAACTACGTTTAAGTATGAGACTTGAATTCCTGTTCTTTCCAAGCCTTTTAACATGAGGGGGTATTGAAATTTGTCAAATGCTTTCTCAGCATCTAGAGAGATGATCATGTGTTTTCTCTCTTTCAGTTTCTTTATATAGTAGATAACATTGATGGATTTTTGTATATTAAACCATCCTTGCATCCCTGGGATGAAGCCTACTTGATTATAGTGAATGATAGTTTTGATGTGTTCTTGGATTTGAATTTCAAGAATTTTATTGAGTATTCTTATATCCATATTCATAAGGGAGATTGGTCTAATGTTTTCTTTCTTAGTAGGATCTTTGTGTGGTTTAGGAATGAGCATAATTATTGCTATGAAGAATGAGTTAGGTAGTTTTCCTCTGTTTATATTTTGTGTAATAGTTTGGAAAGTTAGGTCTTCTATAAAGGTCTAACAGAATTCTGCACTAAACCTATGAGGTCCTGTATTTTTTGTTGTTGTTGTTTTGTTTTTTGTTTAGTTTTGTGTTGTTGCTACTGTTTTGGTGTGATTTGGGAGGTGGGAGGCTTTTGATGACTGATTCTATTTCTTGAGAGGTTATGGAACTGTTTAGATGGTTTATTGTCCATTTCCTCTAGATTTTCCAGTTTTGTTGAGTATAGACTTTTGTAGTAGAATCTGATTTCTTGAAATTCTTCAGTTTCTGTTGTTATATCTCTCCTTTCATTTCCAATTTTGTTACTTTGGATGCTCTGCGCCCTCTAGATAGTCTGGTTAAGGGTTTATTGATCTTGTTGATTTTCTAAAAGAACCAGCTCTTGGTTTTGTTGATTCTTTGTATAGTTCTTTTTTTTCTATTTGGTTGATTAATTTCAGCTCTGAGTTTGATTATTTTCTGCCATCTACTCCTCTTGGGTATATATGCTTCTTTTTGTTCTAGAGCTTTCATGTGTGCTTTCAAGATGCTAGTGTGTCCTCTCTCCAGTTTCTTTTAGAAGGCACTCCTCTTACCACTGCTTTCATTGTATCCCATAAGTTTTGGTATATTGTGCCTTCATTTTCATTAAATTCTAAAATGTCTTTTGTTTCTTTCTTTATTCTTCCTTGACCAAGCTATCATTGAGTAGAGCATTGTTTAGCTTCATTGAGTATGTGGGGTTTTGGTTGTTTTTGTTGTTATTGAAGACCAGCCTTAGTCCATGGTGATCTGATAGGATGCATGGGATTATTTCTATGTTCTTGTATCTGTTGAGGTCTGTTTTGTAACCGACTATATGGTCAGTTTTGGAGACAGCACCATGAGGTGCTGAAAAGAAGGTATATTCTTTTGTTTTAGGATGAAATATTCTATAGATGTCTGTTAAATCCATTTGGTTCAGAACTTCTGTTAGTTTCACTGTGTCTCTTTCAGTTTCTGCTTCCATGATCTGTCTGTCCATTGATGAGAGTGGGGAATTGAAGTCTCCCACTGTTATTGTGTGTGGTACAATATATGCTTTGAGCTTTAGTAGAGTTTCTTTTATGAATGTGGGTGCCCCTGTATTTGAAGCATAGATATTCAGGATTGACAGTTCATCCTGATAGATTTTTCTTTTGATGAGTAAAAAGTGTCCTTCCTTGTCTTTTTTGATGACTTTTGGTTGAAAATCTATTTTATTTGATATTAGGATGGCTTACTCCAGCTTGTTTCTTGAAGCCATTTGCTTGGCAAGTTTTTTGCTAACCTTTTACTCTGAGGTAGTGCCTGTCTTTGTTCCTGTTATTACACTTTCTTGTGTATAATAAAATGCTGGATTCTGTTTACATATTCAGTCTGATAGTCTATGCTTTTTTATTGGGGAATTGATTCTATTGTTGTTAAAAGATATTGAGGAATAGTGATTGTTGTTTCCTGCTATTTATGTTGTTAAATGTAGAATTATGTTTGTGTGTTCTTCTTGTTAGGTGTTTGTTGCAAGATTTGTTTCTTGATCTTCCTAGGGTGAAGTTTCCCTCTTTGTGATGGAGTTTTCTGTCTATTATTCTTTGTAATGCTGGACTTGTGGACAGACATTGTGTAAATTTGGTTTTGTCCTGAAATATCTTGGTTTCTCTATCTATGGCGGTTGAGAGATTTGCTGGATATAGTAATCTGGATTGGCATTTATGTTCTCTTAGGGTCTGTATGACGTCAGTCCAGGATCTTCCAACTTTCATAGTCTGTGTTGAAAAGTTTGGTGTAATTCTGATTGGTCTGCTTTTATATGTTTCTTGTCCCTTTTCCTTTACTGCTTTTAGTATTCTTTCTTTGTTTTGAACATTTGTTGTTTTGACTACTATGTGTCAGGAAGACTTTCTTTTCTGGTCCAATCTATTTGGGTTTCTGTAGGCTTCTTGTATGTTTCTGGTCATCTTTTTCTTTGGGTTAAGGAAGTTTTCTTTTATAATTTTGTTGAAGATATTTACTGGGCTTTTTAGTTGGGAGTCTTTGCTCTTTTCCACACCTATTATCCTTATGTTTGGTCTTCTTATTGAGTCCTAGATTTCCTGGTTGTTTTGGGTTAGACTCTTTTTGATTTTTGCATTTTCTCTGACTGTTGTGTTAGTGATTTCTATGGTATCTTCTGCTCCTGAGATTCTCTCTCCCATCTCTTGTATTCTGTTGGTGACGCTTACATCTATGACT